>NC_142534.1:7307500-7622500 GCF_056151865.1 Erythranthe guttata | reverse complement strand
TATGCAATGATTAGGTCTTCGTATCTGATAGATAGATGCAGATGGAGATACGTGCTCTTGATTCATACGTGCTGACCGAGCGAGGGAGCATCTCGCATTTTGAGAGTCGCCACCCGCCGGTCCTCCGGAGATAAAGGCAATGACTCCCCGGGTGGGGTTGATTATCATTGTTATCTTGTTCGCGCCGATGAGCTCCCTCCTCTCATCGTTGCGGTTGATCTCGATTGTTATCTCGGCGTGGGAGGTCATCACGGCGCTTGTTTCGAGGCTTGTTGATGTATTCGCCTAAGTGGCCTTGCTTGATCAACTTCTCAATTGCTAATTTGAGTTGTGCACATTCCTCGGTAGTATGTCCTCTGTCTTTATGGAATCGACAGTAGCGATCCGATTTTTCTTGTTTCGCATTGGGTTGCATTGGGCGTGCAGGTTCTGCTAGACCTCTTTGTTCTATCACATGAAGGATTTCAATGAGGCGGTTGTTTAGCGGAGTGAATCGATTGTAGGAGGACGACGATTGGCCTTGAGGTGGGGGTGGCGGACGTTGATCGTCCCGTCTCCTGGCGTCTTGTCGGTCATCTTCTCTCTTCCTCTTGGGAGGAGCATGGGTAGACGCTTCCTCTATTCGCACATATTTCTCTGCTCGGTTCAGCAACCCCTCTAGGTTACCTGGAGGCCTTCCGACAATAGATTCTTTGAACCTACCCGACTTCAAGTTTTGTTGCATGATCCTGGAGAGCATGTCTTGTCCTACGCTTGCGACTTCGTGGACGGCTTCCACAAAACGCTTGATGTAATTCCGGAGCGTTTCGTTGTCTCTTTGTACTACAGAGAAAAGGTGTGCTGGGGTCTTGGCATATTGTTTGTTGATGGCGAATTGGTTGGTGAAGTATTGCGACAATCGAGCGAAGGTGTCAATCGATCCTGTAGGTAGAGAGTTGAACCAATTCATGGCCCGCTTGGAGAGAGTGGTGCGGAACATTTTGCACATTACGGCATCTGTTGGGCCATACTAATCTGCCATGGTGTGGAATTTCTCTATGTGTTCTTGTGGGTCGGTGGTCCCTTCAAACTGAGGTAACCCTGAGATCTTCACTCCTTGAGGTAGTACCTCGTTGAGAATGTCCACGGGGAAAGGACTGCGTCTTACTGGGGCATTCATTCTTCCGCCAATTGGATTGTTCAATTGGGGGAAGGAAAATTGGCGAGACATTTTGTTGTTTACCTCGCCTTCTCCCTCATTAAAGAGAGGGACTCTCTGTGGAGACGCATTACCCCGTGGGGGTTCGCGTTGACGTTGATGTCTGGGTTGTGACCCCCTGTGATTGGTGGATAGTTGTACCCGGGACCGTGGGTCCGAGGTGGATGAGGAGACACTTATTTGGTTCTGGATTGGCGGTGGTATCATGGGTGGCACCACAGGTGGAGCAGGTGTTGGTAACGCGTTGGGAGCATTTGCTCCCATCGTGGCGATATATTGGGTTACGGCCTCTGTGGCGGCGGGAGTTGAGGCTTCTGCTATCGTGTGTTGGAGCGCATCCTCGGTTATCTGAACCGTTCGGGGAGCAGGGAGTGGCGGATCGGCGAGTGGTGGGTCCCGAGGGGGGATCACCTAAACCTCGCGAGGCGGATCCGGAGCACGTGGAGGAGGTGGCAAGCCAGAGCCTCCGCGGATTGGGAGGTTGTTAGCTGTGTCATTCTCTCTCCGAGCGGATGGCTCAGGAGGATCTTGTTGGCTACGTGATCTGGTTTGCATTTTCCCATAGACGGCACCAAAATGATGATGCTAAATACTTAGATCACCTGGGGTAGGGTAGTAAATGAGCTAGGAGAGCAAAGCGGATCAATAGCTTGACAACTTGATGATCCTGATGTCCCTGGGGTAGGGTAGTAAATGAGCTAGGAGAGCAAAGCGGATCAGTAGCTTGACAACTTGATGATCCTGAGGTCCCTGCGAAACGAACACACGTGAACTAAGCCGGGGGTTGATCCGGCGGAAATCCCTCCGACGCTCAAGTCAGATGTGCGGATCGTGGATATGGTAGAGAGAAAACTTACTCCAGATTACTTGTGAAGAATAGAACGTACCTTAACAAATGAGTAAAAATCTCTATTTATATGTGTTGATTGGGTTGGGTTTATTTTGTTGGGCCAAAGCCTTATTTTGAAGGTGCTTGGGCTTTCGTGTAGTGGGCACAATTATTAGACAAATTTGGGGGCTCATTGGATCTGCCCAATTAGGTATATCAAAGAAGAAGGAGGAGGTTGAGGGGTTTGTGAATAAGGAAAAGGGTTTTGAGGGTTTTTATGTATTTGGTATTGAAGAAAGAAAAGGAAATTTTGTATGTTTTTGTGTGGTATTGATTTTCATTAAATGTACTTCAATCTACTTAATTATTATCTTATTTTTATTTTGGTGGTATCTAAGGAAGAAAAATTGAGTATTATTTTTATGGGTACATTCCACATTCCCTCCTTGTACTTTGGTTCGATATCACTTTACCTCATTCTACTCTCAATTGCATCGATTTGCCCCCTTGTACTTTGGCTCGATATCACTTTATCCCCTTCTACTCTCAATTGCATCGATTTCCCCCCTTGTACTTTGGCTCGATATCACTTTACCCCATTTTAGTCTCAATTACATCGATTTGCCCTCTGTACTTGAAAAAATATCTCAATGTGGCCTCGCCGTTAGTTTTCAAACCTTTGACATTAACACCGTTTGATATAATTCTGAAAATTACTAAAAAGCTATCCATCCCAGTTTAAATAATTATTAAAAAAATTAAAAAAAAAAACAAAAATAATAGAATAAAAAAATCAATACAACGACCACGACGACAGTCACAATTTATTTTTTATTATTTTAATTTTTTTTTAATAATTATTTAAATTGGGAGGGGTGGTTTTTTTGTAAATTTCAAATTTAGATCAAACGGTGTTAAGGTCAAAGGTGTGAAAATTAACGGCGAGGGCCACAATCAGACAACTTTTCAAATACAGGGGGACAAATCGATGCAATTGAGAGTAGAATGGCGTAGAGTGATATCGAGCCAAAGTACAAAAAAAAAGTGAAATTTAACATATTTTTAAGTGCCCCATCTGAATAATGCGAGACTCATGTGTAAGGGGGGCCCTAATTGTCTCTATAACCAGCTTTTCTTGCCAGGGCTGAAACTTAGCCCGCAAAAGTCAAATGCCAGCCTAGGAAATTGAGTGATGGTCATTTCTGATAAATTCATTCCTAGTTTTCTTGCAACAACAATTTTATTATACCTAGTAAAGGTATTTTGTCTTCAATCGTTCACCACCACCTGCCTAAACCATCCACGTTGAGGTTTCATTCACTATTACGCCCGGAGATTGAATTGTAATTTATCATTATTTTCCATTTAAAACAGTTTAATAAATCACAAATGATTTAATATGTTAACAAAGAAAAACAAGTAATATAAAACAAGTGAAAGAAATTGTGTTCGTCTAGAACTTAATTGTCATTGTGTCATTGTCAAAGAGACAAAATATGACCCAAAGTGATTAATTGCATCTTATTTTGTTGAATTGAATTGACAAAAGCAAATTAGCAATTGAAAGGGGATAAAACGCGAATGAGGAAAACGACAAAAATATTCATTAACTTGTGAATGTATATTAGCAATAATTAAAAGAGATATTGAATTGATGCCATCGTATCATCCACCACATATGTTTCACTAATAATTAAAGATCGTTTTTAAGCAAAACATGTGATTCTTCTATATAAATCCACTACTACTACCAGTATTGTGGGTCTGTCAAGGACAATTGAATTGATTGCTCTTTTCATATCACAAATCTATGTAATTTGTCTTACAATTCCCTTTTTCTTTTTTCTTTGGCAAATATATGAATTTTCACTCCTTTAATTTTTTTTTAATTAGTTCTACTTGGATAAGTAATGTTAGCTATATATATATATATATATATATATATATATATATTTTTTTTTTTTTTTTCTCTACCGTATCATTTAGGGGTGGAAAGAAATTATCAATTGTCGAGTACCACGGTAGCAATCTAGATTACTAAAAAAAATACTAAAGTAGTAGTTACCATTTTATTTGGTAGGGTATTAGTACCGTACAACAAATGGTTGGTACGATAATGGTATTGCACTCTCAATACCATGGTAATACCGTGTCGTATCATACATACTAATTAGTATATTTTGTAGGAAAATATTATCTTTTTCCTTTATTTTCTATGCCAAAATATTTATAACTTAATTCAAAAAATAATATTTCTAATATTTATTTATTACGTGCAAGTTTTCTTATATTTTTTCAAACTATAATCAAACATATATGAATAAATTGACGTCATAAAATTAAGGGTAAATTACAAGTATGGTCAAATTACAAAATCCCCCCTCTTGCTTGGATAATTACATCTACCCCTCAACTATGATTTTTTCTTACACCTCCACCCTTATGGTGCCAAATTCAACATAATCATCTAGATTCCGTGAAATGTGCTTTAGTTTGTACTCGTTTTATGTAAAAATACAGTTTTCGATACATCACAAACTGATATATACAAGCTAAAAATCACATATTATGATCATCTTGTTTCATAATGTAGAGTTTGAATGGGATAAAACGGGTACAAAAGTAATAATATTCCATACAATCTCGAAGATTCCACTAAATTTGAGGAGTTGAGGGGTGGTTGTAATTATCCAAACAAGAGGGGTGTTTTTGTAATTTGACCATACCTCAGGGGATGTTTGTAATTAACCCTAAAATTAATGTATAATGTTTTGCTCAATAAAAATATGAATACATTCAAATAATATATAAACTTATATATATATTACGGAATTCATTGGCATGTAAAATTGACAAGATTTTTTTTGTTTTATCAAATTTTAATATACAAAATAATGGTGGAGTACCATGTACCAGGTATCTTACTAAAAAAAATAATGGTATACCAAACTTGATGTACGTTAATAGTATGAAATTTGTGATTAGTATAAGTTAGGATTAGTGTACGATAATTGTAAAAAAACTTGGGTATCCCTATCAATGCCACCATATATCACTTGGAAACACACAGGTCGGCTAGCTAATAACCGTAGGGTCCCTTGTACACCTAACATATGCATTTGTTTTCATTACATTGCATGTGGATTGTGCAGGGTACAACTAAACATTAATTGGCTCTAGAACTCAACAATATTTTAATTTACTATATACTATTTATTTCTAAAGTTAAAAAAAAAATATCATCATTTATGTAAATATCTCTTTGTGATCTCAAATAGTACAATGTCATGGATTTATATTTGTTTAATTAATTTGGTGCTCTTGTTCCCCCGGCTCTTTCTTTACCCTTGAATTATAGGTTACATACATATATAGTTGAAATTTCTGTTCTCAACCTACTCACCATCCTATTATTTCCAAAAAAAATAAAAATGAAATTCTATAGCAAATTACAAAATATATACAAGAATGTAAATATTTGTAACCATGATGTATAAAAGGAATTGTCAGGAATATTATACACTTAGATGATCCAATGATTTCGTATTACATGTAAGATTCTGAATGGATAATAGCAATTATTAATAAACTGATAGATCGACATTGGATACCAAATTAAAAAAAAATTAATTAATAATAATTCAGTATTAATTAGAAAGGAAAAAATCAACTGTGTTCATCATCATACATTTATTATGTCAAAAACAGTAGAGATCTCGATCTTTACTATTAGAAGCTGCAATACATACACGACGAGCATCTATATATAAACTTTATTATTTAAATAAAAAAGAAAAGAAAAAAGAAAGACTTACATTTATTTCTATACAAATCCGGCCACTAATAGTAAGTAAGTAGTAATATCTCCAATAATATTCATTTAATTTAATTTATAAGTTTTACCTGGAAGAAACAGGAGGAGTAGTGTTGAAAGTAGCTCTAGCAAAACCATTAATGGCAGCATAGCTCTTTGAATTGAAACCCAAACATCCAAAGAGTCCTTGTCTGTACGGTAAGAATGTTTTCTTCCTCATCTCCTCCGCCTGCGCTCTCTTCGCATTATAATGCACTTCGTGTGCCGATGGCGGCACCACCCCGGCTCTTCGTTTACTTTTAAGACTTGTCTTTGTATTAATTTGCTGTTTAGTCTTTGTCGCTGGCGCCGTCATTTTTTTATCCTTGACAACAGGTGAAAAAGATGATAAAGATCCCCAAAATTTGTGTCCATCGTTTCTTCCTTCGCTCTTGCTTCTGTAAAGAAACTCCTTCAAGAACACCCACCTCTTCGAACTCGATGACCTGGAAGCGCACGCCGCCGCCGTTTCGCTGGTTGTTCCGGCCTTTTCTTCTTCCTCCTCCTCCAAATTGTTGGCGTCGGCGTCGGCGTCGGTCCTTGGTGATTTACCATCATCGTCATCATCTGTATTGGCTATATTTTTGCAATCGTCGTCTGTATCCCGGTGAAACGGCGTCGTAGTGCTCCTCATTGGCGACATGGATCTGGCCCTCCGCCGCAGAGATCCGGATCGGAACTTCAACTCTCTCCCGCGGCCGAAGGTTTGATCCTCCGATACGTCGTCGTCGGAGGATTCGATCAAAGGGTCGAGCAGCTGAGGCCGCCGGAGGTGACTGGACAGTTTCATTGGCCGGATCTGGCCGTTACAAAATAACTCGTCGGCGGAGGTCATTGATTCCGGGGAGGCGCAGCCGGAGGAAGGCAGCGTGGCGGAGAAATCGAAATCGAAGGAACCACTAGCGTCTGTGGAGGCGGAGGCGGAGGAAGAAGTATAATTAGTTGCAGCAGAGAGCATAAAATGCATGGGGCTGGCGGGGGCACTATAGTAATATCCAGAAAGAGGGGCGTCGCGGCCAGGGCTGGAAGGGGCACTCACGTACGGAGTGGAACAGCAGCTGTCTATCTCGTCAGTATATTCTTGCGCCGCGGCGGTGGTGGTGGTGGCGGGATTTTCGAGCTCCTTTCCCATTTTCTTTTTTTTTTTTTTTTTTTTTTCGTTATTGGTTTTTGTGAGAACAACGCATACACTACCTACTAGAAATGGGGTAATATTTATTTATAGGAAAAATAGATCTGTCGAGCAAGTGGGGTAATGCATGTGGGGATTTATTATTTATATACGGATTCTCCACGACCTAAGTTACACTATCAAATACATCGGATTAATATTACATATAGGTCCCTGTAAATGAACCATAACTAACTTGGAGCAAAGATTAATATTTTCATTAGATATAGGTCCCTCAATTTAGTATTTTTCATTCTATAAATACATTGACGAGTTTATAAGAATGTTGTGTCCATTTTACTTTCTTCTTAAAACCAATGTGGTCATAACCGGACCGACTATGGAATCGAACGACTATTTGGGTGATGATTTTACAAGATCGAACCGGTTCAACTGGGTTTTTAATTCTTTTAGTGTCATTATTTTTTAAATTTTAATATTTTAAAAATATAATTTTCTTTACATTTTTAATCTCCAACCTATTATTTAAGTTTCATATACCTCAACCCACTTTTACAATATTTCTTTTGCTTATACTCTATATTTTCCCATTTTTTATTCTTCAAATCAGGCAATCGACGACCCATATTCGATCACCTATAACCATATCCGGCAATCCTTCGACCATTCATGACTAGATCCGACCACCCACCACTAAGCTCGTGAAGGTTCGCTCAAACCTAGCCACAAATAACCAACTTAGCGGTGGTTTGAGACGTTTGGTCAAAAACCAGGTTCCTTAACTGACTCGCCGATTCTCGGGTTTTACCCGGTCGAACCAGATTTTGATCATTTGACCCCAGTATTTAGATTTTTGGTTTTAAAGGTTAGACCGGACCGCTTCATTGCCGGTCGAACCCGTCCGACCGGCCGGTTCGGTCCGGTTCTAACAAAATTGCTTAAAACCTACCGTTAATCGAATATCCAAACCCTTTGCGCAACACTAAAACTACGCTTTTGTGAAACACATGTTCCCATTCTCTTATTATTTGTCTCTATAGGAGAAATAGAGTTGGAGAAAGAGAGAATTGTGTCTCTCACGTATATTAATCATATATATAGTTACATGTAGGAAACCCTAACCTATTACACAAGGTAACCTATTATACAAGGTAACTATAATAAATAATAATAATAATATACGTAATACATATAATGTATACGCTAATACACCCCCGGCCCGCAGTCGAAACGGGAAAGGAGAGGACGTGGAGACTGGAGACAAACTGTTAGAACAGTTGAGTAGGGAGTCCTTTCGTGAAGATATCGGCAAACTGGTAGGCGGATGGGACGTGAAGAACTCGAACGTGTCCCAAAGCAACTTTGTCTCGGACAAAGTGGATATCGATCTCCACATGTTTCGTACGAGAGTGTTGAATAGGATTGCTGGATAGGTAGACGGCACTGACGTTGTCACAGTAGACAATAGTGGCTTTCGAAAGTGGGCAGAGCAACTCAGAAAGTAGGTTGCGTAACCAAGTCGTTTCGGTGACGGCGTTTGCGACAGCTCGATATTCAGCCTCCGCACTAGATCGAGAAGTAGTGACCTGTCATTTGGAGGACCAAGAGATGAGGTTGTTGCCGAGGAAAACACAATAGCCCGATGTCGAACGACGAGTGTCAGGACAGCCACCCCAATCGGTGTCGGAGTAAGCGATAAGAGAGAGGTCCGGATTGGGGGAGAGGAGAAGGCCGTGGTCGAGAGTGCCACGAATGTAGCGAAGGATACGCTTGAGAGCAGCCATATGAGGTTCCCTCGGATCATGCATGAATAGACATATTTGTTGCACAGCATAGCAGATGTCGGGACGGGTAAACGTGAGGTATTGCAGTTCACCGACATATTCTCGGTTAATAATGTTGACTTTTTTATTTTTCTTGATTTTTTTTAACTTTTTCCTGTGACTTTTTTTTTTCCGACCAACATAATATGTATTGTATAACACAATAATAATACTATATTAATATCTAGTATCGTAATATTAAAATTACAAACTTCTAGTAAAGTTTTTATCTAAAATTTTGGGGCCTAAATACAATTTTAAGAAATTCTAAAATCCATAATTTCTTCCCGTCAATTTTTTTTCGTGGAACCGCTAGTGCATGCCAAATTTCTTCCCAAAAAAATATGAAGAAGATGAATTAGGCATATGCGGAGTAATTTGGAAATGAGATAATTAACCACTCTAGTACAACGGTTTTTTGGTCTAACACCGGCCGTTAATTTTTATCTTTTTTTTTGTCTTACATTTTTTCCGTCATTGAGTTCCGTTGACTTTTTCTTTCTTTTTTTATTTTGACTTCTTTTATGATATTATTTTTCTTGCCGATTATCAACTTTGACTTTTTTTTTTAAATTATATTTTTACCACTACTCAACAATTTAAATAAAACTCAAGAAAGAAAATTAATGTCAACGTTGTTCACCCGACATTCAACATCGGTCAACAACGGCAAAAAAAAGATCAATCGAAAAAAGAGTCAACCGAGTTAAAAATAAAGTCAATGTCGGATTACCCGATTTCAAAAAATTTGGGTCATTGGTTAAAATTGGTTAATTGATGAAATTGGGGTTAAATTATGGTTGGATAAAATTTTAGGGATTTTTAGAATATTTTGAAAGAATACAGGGGTCTTATTGCAATTTTGTCAAAGAAAAACCCCAAATTCAACCAATGTCCGTTACATCTTAACAGTCAAAGAGACGGATGGACTAAATGTGTTAAAATGTGACAACATTAGTGTGTATTTTGTCGACGGCGGTAAATGGGGGACCAAAAGTGAAAAACGTGCAAACTTGAGGGACCAAAACTGCAATTATCCCTCCCAAAACCGCCAAACCTCACAAGAACTCACAACAACTAACAAATATTATCACAAATCCTCTCAAATCCGAAAATCTCATCAAATTTGAAGGTAATTTCTTCTCTATATTACTTACATGTCAATTATAGTTAGTTTATTTCATTAATTACATGTTCCCTAAATTCTAGGATTTTTTGTTTTTTTGAGTTACGCAGTGGGTATGGGAATACCAACTGATAAAATTCGGGAATTTTTATGGGGTGGGAATAGGGATTTTCAGAGCAGGGCAGAGACGGGGATTGCAAAACCCGCCCCACCCGCCCCAATGCCATTCCTACCCCTATGTGTATTACACAAGGTTGGGATACAATCCCAACCTATTATTTTCACTTGTGATTCTCAAAATTTCTCTTTTTTTCTTCTTAATTATTGCTTTAAATTTTCTAGATACAATCCCAGTCTTATAAAAAAAATGCACGTGGGATATACAATAGAATATCGGAGGTCTTATAAAAACTTACTCTTTGATTCCAAAACATTGGGGGATGGTGTCGATTGCTTCGTTCGTGTTCTTCGTGGACAAACTCAAGACTTTATCAAGTCTATGTTTGGGATGAGATCCGGATCCCAAACTAAGTTCTATTATTTAATATGTGATTAAATTTGTTCTCTCATAACTTATGTATACTATAAAATTATAAACGATTAAATAAAAAACTAAATTTTAATTCGATTTTCTCACTGGCTCCTGGGACTCATATCCAAATAGTTAGTTCCTTCATTCTATTTTGGGTTACTCCCCTCCTTCTGATTAGTCTCAACTTTAGATTTTGGACTTCCTGTTCTACCTCTGTTTTGATAACTCCTGTAGCCTTATTGCGTTTTTATTTAGGCAATGGATATATATATTTTTCTGATGATAATTTTTTGTAAGTTTGCTATCAATCTAACGGTTTCCTTTATTTTCTATCTAGGCCATTTTTTGGGTCGTTGACACTTTTCATGACTCATGTTTCTTTTTTTTTTTTTTTTTTTTTTTTTTTGAGATAAAACATTGGACTATATTAATCTTCAGCTTCAAAGTTTACAATATTTTGAATCACCAAAGGGAGATTCGGCAAAAGATTTGGACCCTTAAGTGAAAGTCGAGCTACTTCATGTGCAACTTGATTCCCTTTTCTATTAATATGCCTAGCAGAGAACCCATCAAACCAGCCCTTAGCAACAAGAATATCTGCAATGATAGCCCCATGCATTGATCGATCTTCTGTGGCGCCATTAATCGATGATATTACAGTACTTGAGTCACCTTCAACAATAATTTTTCGCCAACCTTTCTCTCGTGCAAAGATCATCGCATAATATGCAGCCTTAGCTTCCGCCGACGTTGGATCAAGACTTTGCAACAGGAAATGTGACGACCAACCTACGCATTCTCCCGTATGAGACCTCGCCATTATTCCGATACCCACACTTCCAAGCGCAACGTTAACTGATGCATCAAAATTCAGCTTAATCACTTCCGGCTCAGGGCATCTCCATTTGGGAATCGGATTGGATCTAGTCACATTAAGGACTCTTGCAACAGGATTATTCAACATCTCAACGTAATGCCGAACGAAAGTAACAACTTCCATTGCTTCCACTACCACTACTTCATGAAGTTTTTTATTTCGAAACGACCATAACGCCCAACAAATCAAGATGCAATTGCGGAATTGACCGTCATCCGTCGACCTCCTCATATAAAGAATCCATTCCTTCACCGTTGTACCTACCCAATTATGCACCTTCATCGGGATGTTACTTAACGCCCAAACTTGTCTCGAGAAGGAGCAAAAAGCCAAGCAATGGGATAAATCTTCACCAACTGTAGTACACGTCGCACACAAGTCATCCGACATAATTTTTCGTTTCCTTAAGTTATCTTTTGTAGGAAGCAGGTTATTGCATGCACGCCATGCAAAAATCTTGATTTTAGTAGGGAGCTGCATTTCCCAAAGCCACTTCCAGCTACAACCATCGTTTCCGGAAGAGCTACTAGATGCTGGATTTCGGTTCGTCTCCTCTTCTCGATATGCAATATGGTATGCACTACGAACCGAAAATCGTCCATTTTTGTTATAATGCCAAACTAATACATCTTCATTTTCGTCCCTCCCAAGTGGAATAGACAAAATTTTCTTCCAGTCCTCTTCAACAAAGTGCTCTTTAAGGAGCTGAGTATTCCATTGATTCTCTAAAACCAAATCACAAACCCGCATGTTCAATGGGAGAACACCTCTATGTGTAATTGGTTTGAACGTGACTTCTCTCGGCAACCACTTGTCCCTCCAAACGGAAATAGATTTTCCGTTACCCACTCGCCATCGTAGGCCAGAATCAATGATATATTTCGAGGCTAGAATACTTCTCCATGTATAGGACGGATTAGACCCAAGTTTGGCCTCAAGTACATTCGAATTTGGATAATACCGAGCCTTCAATATTCTGCTTATTAGGCTCGATGGTGTCTCTAATAATCTCCACAATTGTTTAGACAAAAGAGCCATGTTAAAAGCTTCGAGGTCTCGAAATCCCAAACCCCCGGACTGCTTGCTTTTACATAATTCTCTCCATTTTACCCAATGAATGCCCCGCCCCTTTGTATCTTTCCACCAAAATTGGGCCATAAGTTGTTCGATCTCCTTATGAAAATACGAGGGGAGTTTAAAACACCCCATTGCATAAGAAGGAATCGTCAGAGCCACAGCTTTAAGCAGAATTTCTTTTCCCCCTTTGGACAACCACTTCTCTTTCCATCCTTTTAATCTTTGGCAAATATTGTCCCGAATATTTAAAAAAACTGACCTTTTGGATTTTCCGATAACTGACGGAAGACCCAAATAACGTTCATGACGATCCACAATAGTCATGGAGAGAACCGATTGAACCGCCTCAATGGATTCACTCTTCGTTTTTTTACTAAAGACGATACTTGATTTTTGATAGTTAATCATTTGGCCCGAAGCACTCTCATAATCAGAAAGAATATTTTTAATGCTCAAGGCAGAATGTGCGTTAGCATTACAAAAAATAATAGTATCATCTGCGAACATAAGATGCGATATTTTTGGTGCTCCATTGCACACCGATAACCCCACAATATTCTCCTTTGATTCCTCTCGATTAAGCAAAGAGCATAGAGCTTCAGCACAAAAAAGAAATAAATACGGTGATAATGGGTCACCTTGACGAAGCCCTCTCTCCGGATTAACCAGTCCAAACGAGCCCCCATTAAGAATAAATGAATAAGAAACTGTAGTAACGCATCTCATGATCAACTCCACTACTTGATGAGGAAACCCCAGTTTTATCATCACTTTTCGCAAAAAATCCCATTCGACCCTATCATAGGCTTTACTCATATCTAGCTTCACCGCCATATGCTCAGCTGTACTTCGCTTCATATAATGTGTCACTTCATATGCGAGAAGTATGTTATCAGATATTAATCGACCGGGAATAAAAGCCGATTGCGCCTCTGATATAATAGAGTTCATCAACGGTTTAAGCCGATTTACAATACATTTTGATACCAACTTGTACACCACATTGCTAAGGCTTATAGGCCGGAATTGAGCCATTCTTTCTGGTTTGGAGCATTTGGGGATTAAGACAATATGGGTGTTGTTGCAGTCCGCCGGAGAAGCACCAAGATTAAGAACATTTAGCACCCATCTCGTGACATCAGCCCCCACTATATTCCAATATTTTTGGAAAAAAAAGGCCGGAAAACCATCTGGGCCCGGCGACTTCAATGGTTGCATGGAGTCCAAGGCTGCCTTCACCTCAACCTCTGTATAATCAGCCATTAAGGTTCCATTCATATTAATGTCCACTCTTTGACCAATAACATCAAGCACCTCGTTAAGTTGCTCCTCAGTAGGATGATTCGATTTGAACATTTCACGAAAATAGTTTAGGATGAGTTCTTCCATGTCATAATCCTTATCACGCCATTCCCCAGCCTCATCTCGAAGCCCTAAGATAGTATTCACACGACGTCGAGCGGAAGCTTTGGCATGGAAGAATTTGGTATTTTTATCCCCTTCACGGATCCAATGAGTTTTAGCTCGCTGACGCCACATCATTTCCTCTTTGTCCAAAATTTTCTCCACTTCTGCAGATAGTTCTTTGATTTCCTTATTATTTTCCTCGGATCGGAATCCTTTCTTAAGCTCAAAAATCTTCTCCTTTAGAAAGGACGTTCTTCTTTTAATTTCTCCAAAAGACTCCGAACTCCATTGTCTTAGTCCTGCTTTGCATGATTGCATATTATCGTAAAATAATGGGCTCGATTTCCAGCTTTCCTCAACTATTTGGTCACACTTCGGATCTTTGAGCCACATCGCCTCAAATTTAAACCCCTTCTTCCTTTTGTTGTTCATAGCAATTTTATGATGCAAGATAATCTTAACTGGAATATGGTCTGAGTTCAATGCCTCCAAATGTACAACATGGAAATTGGGAAATAACTCCCTCCAACTATCATCGCCAAAAGCTCTATCCAATCTTTCTTCAACCAAATTTGGAAAATCCCTATTATTTGACCATGTGAACGGATAACCCACAAAACCAAGATCGCTTAAACCGGCCTCTTGAATACACTCTCCAAAAAGCTCAATGGCTCTAACACTAACCTCTGTGCCCCCTTTTTTCTCCGATTGAGAGAGCAAAGCGTTAAAATCTCCTGCACATAGCCAAGGTATTCGAGACAAAGTGGATAAATGCCGAAGCAGGTTCCAGGATTTGGTTCTCTCTTTCTCAATCGGATCACCATAGAAACCGGTGAATCTCCACGTAGGTGCCCCATCTTCTCCGATAATATGAATATCGATATGATATTTAGAGAAGCTTTGTAGGTTCACTGTCACATCCTTAGTCCACATCATAGCCAGACCTCCCGAAAAACCCCTCGCATTCACCGCCACACCATATAAGTTCAAACGTTGCTTAATAGCCTCAAACTTCCTATCGGACAATTTTGTTTCAACAATGAAAATAAGGTGAGGTTTGTTTACACGAATCAAATCTTCAAGGGTACGAACTGTCCGGTGACCCCCCAAACCCCGGCAGTTCCAAACGAGGCAACTCATGGCGAATGGCGGAACCCTACCTTCAAGAAAGTAAACCCTAGAAAAAAACCTTGGACGGCAAGAAAACCAACAAAAGAAAAAAATTCATTCGAATAGAACTGCAGAAACAAACGGAAAAGAAGACAATCAAGAATTCAAAATCAAGAAGAGGGGAAAGAGAGATCCGCCTCTCACGTAGAGAGAAAAAAACCTCTCATAAGGAGAGAAAATTGCAATTTGACTCATGTTTCTTTATATTTATAATAGTGTGAGGACCGTTGCCTAAGTATGTTTCACACCGCATAAATTATTTTTGGCTAAAAATAAAAGATTATTATTACCTGATATAAGGAATGCTAACAAATCTAAACTTACAAGAGATAACTAAAGAGGCATATTCTTAATCCACACTACATAAACAAGATACAATAAAGTCTAAATGTAACTTAAACACCTAATTTATTATTGGATAAAAATAGGAATGACAATCCTCTCATGTGAGTTGAGCTTGAGTCAGCTCAATTTCAAAGAGTATCGGACTTCATAATTATATGTTCAAGCTCAAATACCATTCCATAAAAAATAAAAAATAAAATAAAAAAATAAAAAAAGCTCAAATACCATCGAGTTTCATGTTTATTGGCTTAAACTCGGCTAGTTTACTTTTTCAGGGCTCAGGTTTGTATCGGGCTTATATCGAGCAATACATAAATTACACACTTCACAATGTGATTATATATCAAGCAATTGGCACACATTGTTTTTGACATTGTTTTTTCAAGATAAAATTATCTTGTACTGTTGTATGTTGTAATCACAGCATTAAAATAATAAATATTTAAATTTTAATTATTAATTTAGACGGACATGCTTAACTCGGGTTGAGTTATAGTAACTTCAAACTATACTCATAAATTAATTGAGGTTAATAAAATAGCCTAAACTCAGCCATGCTCATTATAAATTAGGCTTGACTAAAATATAATTAGGGCGAGCCATCAAACTTATGTTAAATCTGGCTCAATTGTCAGTCCTAGATAAGAATGATTCTTTGACCCAAAAATTACAAATCAATGCCAACACAGTAATATATTTCGGATTTGATGAGATCCTATAACAGCAAAACATAAAAAGATTATTTTTTTATTGCATTTTTGTTGCATCCTTCTAAATAAAAACAAATGATCAACATACTTCTATAGAAAATGAGAACATTTACTGCACTTTATAACACGGATCGGGCCGAGGGACGATAGCGGACCCAAAACATTATATACGTTGGGTGATTTTTCTTTTTTTCTTTTTTTTTTCTTCAGAAATAATGCCTTTAGGGGTAGGTAAAATAGATTAGGGTTTGAGGTAAGGGTGGTAAACGAGCTGAGCTGCTTGTAAGCTCGATGAGCCGGTTGAAAAAAGCTTGAAGTCGAACTCGAACTCGAGTTTTTCGAGCTCGAGCTCTTTTTTAGTTGTTCGTGAGCTCACGAGCCTTATTTTTTTACTTTTTTTTGTTTTAAATATTATTTTTAATTTAAATAATGTATAATAATATAATATATTATAGAAATAATATAAAAATAACATATAAATATTAATATATATATATATATATATTTATTGTTTATTTTGAATTTGTTTTATTATAATCTAAATATTTTTCAATAATAAAATTTAAAAATATAAAATATAAAATAAATAAATAAATAAAAACCAAAATGAGCTACTTTTGCTCGAGCTCGAGCCTGACCCTGTCACAACAGACGAGCCGAGCTCGTTCACACCCCTAGTTTGAGGGGCAACGTCCTCAACTTTTTTTTGATGTATTTACACAAAGTTGTTAAAATAAGTAAATGTTTACAAATTGTTATTAAAATAGTATAAATTTTAATAGTATTATTTTATACTGTAATAAACATTGGAAAAAAAATCACATAAATTTATATAAAAGTGTGAGGGGAAAAAAAGGAACAGAAACACATACACGTAATATTGTCACACAAAAATAACTATGTATAAAAGTAAAAAATAAAAAGATATTGGGGCCAACTACAACCTCAACATGGTTCCGCCAATGGCGATGGGCATGGGGCACGGCTAAACATAAACAAAACATTAGATAGAGAGAGAGAGATAGGTACATGAAACTAAAGTTGCAAAGATTTGCCTAAAAATCGGTTATGGTACGAATTTCTATGCTAAGTAAATTGTTAAAGAATAGCAGTGGACCACAACATATTGAATATACAAGAGCGGGGGATTTTTTGTGTTTGCACCATACTCCCGTAAATTTCTTCTTTATATTTTGTTCTTGCTTTCTTATTTTTTTATCATATAATAGACAAAAAGCTTCACTTGGTTCTATGTAAAATATTTTATTTTAATTCGGAAAAAAAAAATTAATTATAGTCATTTATGACAATCAGCATACAATATGTTTTTATTTTTCCTTTTTTTATTTAATTACAAATTCTTATATAAAAAAAGTCATCATCCCAAAAGTAATTAGAAAATCTCTTCTCCTTTAAACTAATCCTCCTAACAAATCTTAATTATCTAATATATCCCTGAAGAACCCTAATCTCATCTATCATGTATCTATTCTTCTTTTCACGCATCTTCTCTCTCATCTTCTCTAATATTTTTCTTTCTCTTTTCAATTTCCCACCCAAATCTCTCGTTTTTTCTCTCTCGATCCGGAGGCGAAAAACATGAGTTGTCGGCGTCACTAGAACAACGATCCTTCTCCTCCTTCTCTTGGAGATGGATTTTTTCGCTGCTTGTTGCCGGAATGAGTGCGAGTAAGATGGTTTTTTCGTCGATTTGTTGCTGAAATCAGATTTTGATGCGTTGTGGTTCTGCTTTGGTTGGTGGGGCGGATTGTGATTTACTTTATTTGTAATAAAAATAATCGTCAGAATATTGAAGTGGGGGTGGTGATGGTGTGGTGTGGTGGCGATGGGGAGTCGGATCTAGTGTTTTTTGATGGATCGGGTGGAGGGCGACGCGGGTAGAGAAATTCGCACAGGCTGGACTCTTAATCGATTATGCTTCATCATAGTCGATTAAGTTAATCGACTATGCTCTAATAGTCGATTAAAGTGTTACTCGACTGTTTTGGTAGTCGATTAAGGTTACTCGATTTTATTTTTTAATTTTATTTTTTAATTTTTGTGTATAGATTCGGATTTGTATAAATCAATTACAATTTATGTAGTTGTGTTTTTTTAATTTAATCGACTATGTAGTTGTGTTTTTTTAATTTTTAGTAGTCAGTTCCTTAATCGACTACGCATTATCATAGTCAATTAATATGCTTCATAGTCGATTAATATACCCGATTGACAAAAAAAAGTTATAAAAAAAGGAAAAAAACAATTAAAAAAAGAAAACGAAAAAAAATTATAAAAAAAAAACGGTGGATGGGGTAGTGCTGATGAGGTGGCACGGTCATAATTGGAAAATGGCTGGCTGAAATTAAAAGTGGACTTTTCTCCAATAGTGTAATCTAGTTGTTTGAGTCTCTTCCTATTAAAAGAAGTATTGAAGGAGTCATATCAAAGAACCCCTTATTATAATCAAATACATTTTACCCCCATGTACTATAGTTATTATAGCATTTACCGCATGTACTATTAACTGCGACAAAACAACCCCTGCTGTTAGCAACCGTTAATCTTTGTGTCCATGTGAGATGATGTGGCATATTGACTTTTTGTACTGATTTTCTTTTGACGGTTTTACCCTTCAAATAAAATATATAAATGTAAAAGTAATTAAAGAATTAAAATAAGCTCTATTGTTCTATGAAATAAAAAGACAATAACGAAATATATAGATGTATTAGTACTTCATAAAATTGGATAAAATGTAACATACACATTATAGAGATGCGTCCGGCCAGTTGTCGGTAAATCCAAGAGAGAGGTGTTTGCAAATATTCGTGATAAAATTCGCTCACGTCTCCAAGGATGGAAAGAAAAGTGGTTGTCTAAAGGGGGTAAAGAGATTCTTATCAAAGCAGTCGTCCAGGCGATCCCAACCTATGCTATGAGCTGTTTTAAACTCCCAGGTTATCTCACAATGGAACTCGAAAATTATATGGCTAAGTTTTGGTGGGAAAATAAGCACGGGAAAGGGATTCATTGGACAAAGTGGCAGGAGTTGTGCGATAGCAAGCAATCAGGTGGGATTGGGTTTAGAGTGCTGGACGAATTTAATACAGCCCTTCTCGCCAAACAAATATGGCGATTATTAGAGAATCCCGAAAGCTTGTTAGGCCAACTCCTAAAGGCAAGGTATTACCCGAATACAAGTGTACTAGATGCCTCTTTGGGTTCGAATCCTTCGTATACATGGAGAAGCTTATGCAGTTCTATTTACCTAGTCAAAGCCGGCCTTCGTTGGAGAATCGGCAACGGGCGTTCGGTTAATATTTGGAAGGATAAATGGTTGCCGAGAGAAAGTACATTTCAGATTTTCACACCCATTGGTGATAGGGAGCCGGAAATGAAAGTAAATGAACTAATTGACGAGGATACAGGGCTGTGGAAGTCCGACTTAATCCAAGAAATCTTTTTGAAGACGATTGCAAAGCAATTCTTGCTATTCCTTTGGGTAAGCTAGTGCACTCAGACCGCTATATTTGGCATTATAATCGAAATGGACTATTCTCAGTTCGTAGTGCTTATCATTTGGCTGTTAGAATCCGAAAAAATGGTGGTGGCCAACCTGGTAATAGTTCGAATTCTCACAATGCTCAAGACTGGAAATGGATATGGGCTTTAACTCTACCAAGCAAGATTAAGATTTTTTTATGGAGAGCATGTAAAAATTTGCTGCCTACTTGCACAAATTTGATGAAACGCAAGGTCTTGGAAGTTAATCGTTGTGCTTTTTGTGATGAAATGGGAGAAGATGTTATGCATATCTTTGCTTATTGTACTTTTGCTCGTCAAGTATGGGCATTGAGTGGGATACCGCTGTCGACATATCACACATCGGAAATTGAGTTGGGTGCATGGCTGCGTACAGTACAAAAGAAGCTAGATTCCAAGGCTTTTGAACAATGCATACTACTGTGCTGGGCAATTTGGTATACCCGTAACAAACGAGTGTTTGAAGGTACAATTCCCGATGCTATGAATATAGTAGAGTTTTCCAAGAAATATTGGAATGAACTACATACAGCTACATCGCAAGTACTCGACTCATGCCTTTTGCGCAATCGACCCTTAGTGAGATGGATTCCCCCCGAGCCAAATGTGGTGAAAATTAACTTTGATGCTTCGGTGAATAACAAGGATGGAATATGCTGTTTTGGAGCTATAGGAAGATCGAATTTGGGTGTATGCGTAGGATGGGTGTCGCGGATTTTGAAATCCACTTTGGATCCTGCATCGGCAGAGGCAAAAGCGGCTTTATTGGCTGTCGAAATGGCTTGTCAAAATAATTGGGCGGCGATCATTTTAGAAGGTGACTCACAAGAGATTATTGCAGCCATCCAGGGAAGATCAAGCTCACGAGCCGAATATGGAAATATCATTGAGGATATTAAACAAATGAGTGAGACTTTTGCCGCTTTTACAGTCCAACATATATTTCGAGAAGGTAATCGGGTAGCTCACGAAGTAGCGTCACTATCTAAGAAAGGTCCATGTAATTTAGATGCTCTTCCCGTCAAGATTCAGTCAATCCTCTGCTCGGAAATGAGCTAATGAAATATTTTTTTATCCTCAAAAAAAAAAAAAAACATTACAGAAAATCACCAAACCATAGGATTTTTCTTAAATCATTTAAAATAATTTATTTTATCCTGTAACATCAAGAAAACATACATTAATATTTTATAATATTTATTTTATTAGACGTTTCTCATTTTTTTCAAAAGTAACTTTTTTTCTTCAATCAAATTCCATAATATTTTTTTACAATTAAATCATCCCGAAAATTATTTCACAACCACCGGAATGCATATAGTAGAGGAGCAACATCAAGAAAACATACATTAATATAAAAAGAACATCCAAGATTCAGATTGACAGACATTAAAACTATGAATTCATAACCCCAAATCATCGTATAGGCCTACCATACATCTTCTTCTATCCCTTCATATTCATTCAACTGTCATTTTTGTCACCAACAATTAATTAATGTATAACAGAGGATAGAATACTGGGGGTACGATTAGAACAGTGGAAGAAATTAAATACGTTTTTTGAGGAACTTCAAAATTTATACAAGTGTGTGTCTATTTACTTCGGGTGAGGGTATAAATGTAATTTCACCATGCTACTTATTGATGTACCAGACATGTGTCGTTTTGTCGCATTTGATAGTATAGGGGAGGTAAGTTCGACAGTGGCGGTAGTACAAGGGTGCATAATGTATTTAATCATGTATATTATAATAGTATTTGAAATGATGAGTTGACTTCAATTTACCACAAGATGGAAGATCGTTTCTCATAGGGGTGTGCACCGGTCGGTACACCTCGGTTTTTGCAATAAACCAAATACGTACCGATAATATCGGTTTTTTTCTGTTCATTGTTAATCGGTTTTTCGATTTTCGGTTAACGATTTCGGTATCATCTATCGGTTCGGCATAAAACCGATATTTGATTAATAGTGAATTTGGACTTTTAATATATTTGTTTGAGAAAATTAACAAATAACAACCAGACATTTTTTTGTGATCTGGATTATGGAATTATGTGAAGAGTAACTGGCAATTAGATGTGTAAATAGTTGGATCGATATGCCCTACATTTTTTCTTCCATGAGATTGACGGCTCTATGGTTGGTCGATTTTTGTATTTCGCACAGGGAATAACATGTGCTCTTGCTCCTGAGCTAGATTATCGCTTCCAAATTGTAAGAGGTCGTTTTCTAGGTTGGACATAACCACTTGCGGGAAGAAATTACCGAAATTTGAGAAATAAGAACTCTTTCTTTTTCTCTCTCGAATGTTTTTTAAGATATTCTGCTTTCTTCTCTTGATCGCATATATACTTCTCTAATATAAGATTAATTTTATACGGGTACTTCATCTGTGTTGACCAACAATTTTTAACATATCAAGTTTCACATCCTAATATCTTCTAATAAATTGTTATAAAGATATCAATGGTTGTACATTTTTATTTCTGAGATTAGCGTCCCGTCAAGTATGAGTTAACATTTTAATATGTTAGAAAACTTGCCAAATGTATGTCATTTGCATCAGTAGAGATATGTAATTGGCTTATGGAGAAATATCATTACTCATGGGTTTTAGAGATATGTAACTAAGTGTTCTATATTTCTTTTGTAAATGTTTACATGCTTTTAAAAAATTGTATTGAAAACATAAATATCCCGTTATCACACGGTAGGGGTTTTATCCGTGTATATGTTAAATATTATCTTACGCTGCAGATTTAATGCACAATGTTCTTTTTTTTCCAACAGGTAGTACATATTTACTCTTAACATTCTCTTCGACGTGCTAATTTTTCACGTCATATATTTAAATTATTTATTTATTTTTGAAATGATCCATCGTTAAAATATGTGGAGTGAAGTCGGGTAAAGAGGGTGTTTAATGCAGGCAGTTTTTAATTGCTGCAGACGAAAATATTTTAGATATTCTCTCGTTTTTCTCTCTCTCCTCTCTCTCTGCTCTCTTTCCACCCCTTCAAACAAACCGCCGGAATCATCCTGAATCAGCCGAAATCAAAGATAATTTTTACACCAAATGCATCCACTCATCTTGTAGATTAGGAAACAGAAAAAAAAAATTAAAAACAAATAGCAGCTTCGGTGAGTTCGACTAGATCTAAGCGAACTCATTACACTCGGTTCAGCTTGATATAGCCGAGCTTAGCGTATTGAGATCTAGTCGAACTCAAAGTTTTCTTTTTTTTTTTTTTTTTTTTTTTTTTTGTTAAAATCCAAAATGTGAAGAAAAAACAAACTATTGAACTTCAATTCGTATGCAAAACTCAACCCTTCGAGTTCAACATGCTTCGGTTGAACTGAATTTTTCTATTTTTTTTTTCTAAAATTTAGTAATTAATTGTTTGGATATTGTATAACTAAAAAAATTAATTGAACTCGTCCATTTGAATTTAATAGTTCGTTTAATCGAAATTAAAAGAAATAAATTTATAAATTAATTGTTCGATTATTAAAAATATTAAAAAACAAATAAGCCTAGAAATTAATAAGTTTTGGTTTCTGTTTGTTTTTTTTTTTTTGTTAAAATTCGAAATGTGAAAATAATCCGTTATATTTATTCTTATAATTGTTTCTTAGTAATTAATTGTTCAGGATATCGTAAAACTTTAAAAAATAAATTGAACTTGTCCCCTTGGAATTAATTAGAGATTAATAGTTCCGTTATTCGAAATATAAAAAAGGCCTAGAACTTAATTAGTTTCGGTGTTTTTTTTTCTGTTAAAATTCAATGTGACAATGATCCTTTATATTTATTTTTTAATTGTTTATAAAATTTGGTAATTAATTGTTCGGGATATTATATAACTTCACAAAAAAAAAATTGAACTCGTCCCCTAGAAATTAATAGTTCGGTTATTGGAAATATTAAAAAAAAAAAAAACTAGAAATAAATTAGTTTTTGTTTTTGTTAAAATTCGAAATGTGAAACGATCCGTTATATTTATTTTTTTAATTGTTTCTTAGTAATTAATTGTTCCGTAGATTGTATAACTTAAAAAAATGAACTCGTCCCCTTGAAATTAATAGTTCGGATTGGAGGAGAGAGAAATAGGTTAGTAGGTATTAATGCACGTTTGAAATGTGGGAAAAGTATGAATAGTGTATTTCTATTGGAAAAATTGTTAAGAAAAATAGGAATTTCCAAGTGAAAATTCGTAGCCAAACATAATCCGGATTTTATGTATAGTATAAAAACTGGAAAGGAAGTTTGGAAACATAAACAAACGTCACCTTAAGGTTTCGGTTTCAAAGGGGAGTTTTTTTTCTTTTGGGCAAAAACATGAGAGTTTAATTTTTAGGCGAAAAAAAATGAATATTTCTGCCTGCATTAAATGTTTCAGTAGGCGCCGGTAAAGTAAAAAAATTGTGCTGCAAAATAAATATATTATATATATTTAAAAAAAAAATAATAATAAATAAGAAAAAAAAAACCCAAAAATCCGGTGGAACCCCGGTTGAACCGGTCTAACCGTAACCTAAGTCGTTTGTCCGGTCTGGATCACGAGGGATTGGAGAAGTAGATAAATGATGATTAAAAACGTTAGAGAGGTAGACAGACCTTTTGGGTAGACAAATTGGTACACTTATCACACTAGAAAGAAACATATCAACATTTCAAAAAAGTTAAAATTAAAATCAATACCAAATTGAGAGAATAATTCTTTCGATATGTACAACAGTAAAAGATATCTAAAACAACTGCCAAACTTCTAAAGAGCATCAAGCCAAAACATCAAATTGCAATGAAAAATCATTAAATTGGAGCCCTCAAATTCTTTGGCATATTGAACGACTTTTTTCATGTTGCTTCAATTTAAGCTTACAAATACCTGTTGTTCATGTTTCTTGATACAAAATCACCAGTTAAGAAATAATTAAAAAAGAACCTCCTAAAACATAAATATATAAATATATATATATATAGTAGGGCAAAGCAAAATTACAAGAAGAAATCATCAATCAGTTCATCAACTAGACAAGTTAGTATTCTTTCTTCAATCTCCACACCTTCTTCAAAAGCCTCCGTTTCGAAATCCGTCCATTTCCCATTTTTGCAACTCATATCCTTGTCCACAAGCTCGTCCATCATCAACTCCTCGACGTTCTTCCAGTTCGATACTTCTCTATACAAATCATCCGCCAAGAATTGCCTTGTGCCCAACACTCTCATCTGCTTCGCCCATGATTTGCAACTTCCGGTAAGAAGGGCCCCACATCTTTGTTCCAGGCATTCACACACACCGTCGAACAACACCTTACGCTCGAGCATGTGGTGCTCTTCTTCCGTGACTTTGTAAGAATTCATTCTTTGGTTTTCTAACTCGTCAAATAAATCAGGGGCTATGATCTTGTGAGCTTGTCCAAGAGCAAATTCCTCGGAGAATAACTCTGCGCTGCTAAGTATGTCTCTAATATATCGTAATTCCCAGTTAGAAGAAGAATCTCTCGAATCCATCAAATATAATAAGCTGCCAGATGTAACTGTTTCAGATAATACAGTCCCAACGGAGGCGGTATCTGATATCTCTACGTTCCTATTACTCCAATTGATCCCTTCATAAGATTCAACTGATAAATATGGCAATCGACCTGAAATTTCAAGAGTATAAATAAGTATGAATTCCATAATTAAACTAAAATAACATAAAATAAAAAAATAAATAATTCTCATCCAAAACCCATTTATGCTGGAAAAAAGATTAAAAAAAAAGAAGTAATCTTTGTTTTTCTAAAGAATGAATGAATGAAAGAGGATTGATGAATGTACCTTCATTGCATGAGTTTCTGTCAAGATCAAAGGAGTCGGAACTAGTCCGTGATAAAGGCTGATTTGAAGCCGAAAGGGATCCAAGCAAATGAAGATATCTCTGATACTCAATGTTGCTGTTATCATCACCATCCCCTTCTTCGATATATTCTACTTCCTGATCAAAATGAAGTTAAGTTATGAATTAGAATTAGAATTGTGTCAAGTGCACAACAGATAGTTAAATAAAAAGTTCCCGGTGCAGGGAGTATAACTGTATAACAAGATAAGAAGAGATCGTATTTGCTCTCACACGCTGCTTCCTATCCATGGAAACTGTATTAATCGAAGATTATAGCATGGTATGTTCATTTTTCTCAGAAGACCCTTTTATCTATTTGTTGAAATATGCTTCATTTCAGATGATATATATCAGATACCATGCAACAATATCAAACAGATCTCTAGACCAGCTTATATGTATTGAAAACCGATAGAATTTCATTGCGACTTTTGATATATATGGGACTTGGTAGTAATGAACCGATTGATATGTTAGGCAACCGACAAAAGGAGATGTGTTTATCTTCCTATTCTTCATGAATTGCCTAAGTACTACTTACATCCAGACATTTGTTATTGCTAGACAAGAGAAAATGATTCTACATGCCTTGCTGGTATTACTAAATTCGGAAAACAAAAAAATAAAACCAACGTGAAAGGACCCCTTCATATATGTTCTCTAACAGGTGTCTTTTCCAAAAGTTTGCATTCACATCTTTGATTTATACTTCATGGTGTAATAAGTAAAGGCTAACACAAAACATAGTTATACAGAAAGGGAAAAAAAAAAGCAACAGAAGGTAAAGAAAGTACCTTGTTTTCTTTTTCAGCTTTGAGCAAAATTTTGTCAATAGAGGCATTCTTGATTTCCTCTTTAGTTTTCGATACTGAGTTGGAAATGGCAGAACTAGAACAAGAAGCAGCAGATTCTGACTCGTCTTTCTGGGACAACTCAATCTTTGAACTCAATTCTTTTAGTTTTTGCTCCAAAAGCAAACTCAATGTATCCCCACCGATTACATTAAACCTTGATGAGTATGAACCAGAATCTCTCAATTCGGATCCATGTACACAAGGATCGCTGTTGGTAAAAGACGAGCTATTTGCTTCCAAGATTGTATTGCACGAACTTGAACTAGCTCCAGACTTTTTTATCGGAGATGTAAATGTGAACGACACCACATCCAAACTACTTTTCTTGTCAATCCCGTCCCATTCAGATTCGGCATCCCCTTCAAATGCAACATTACGTTTTACAGATTTTTCATCTTTCACCATCATTGCCTTGTGGGTAACACTTCCATCGACTGACAGTTTTTTCTTTGCATTTGTCTTTGGTCTCGATAAAGGAAGCTCTTTACCAGAATCTGCTGCAACGAAATTTGTCCTCCTAGATGTTGCCACATCACCAATGACAATCTTATTTACAGTCCGATTTGTCCGCCCGTTTACGTAATTAGTGGATAAATTCGACTCTTTTCTCTCCTTTAGCTTGGAACAAGAAGGTCCTGGATTTTCGTCATAGCCCTCTGATACACAATTCTGCTTCTGATTATTCAGCCTCAGCACTTCCGAAGAAGCCCTTCTTGATGAACTTTTCTTTTCCACTTTCTTTTGTGTATTCGTTAAATCCTTACTCGCAAATCCATGTTTAGCATCACTATGTTCTCTTTGCTTCTCAGAACTTCTATTACCAACCGAGGCGAAGCCATCTTTTTTCTGAATGTTGGTCTTTGCCTGAACTGCAAGAGAACCCGACTTCTCACGATTCTTTAACCTTTGAGAAGAACCAATACTTTTCGATTCTTCAGAACTCTGATACAGATAACTGTCTGCTAATCGGCCTTTACCCCTACTATCAAGTTGTCTCTTTGTATTTTTCGAATTCTGCTCTCTGCCCTTTTGAGCAGACTCAATCTTCTGCTTCAAATCGCGAACTCTAAATGGAACCGAAGAAGACCCAAGTGACGGAAAGTTGACTTTACTTGTTGACCGTGGACTCTGCTCCATTATTTTGGATGCTGCTTCGATTATATAAGCCGCATTCTTAGGTGGAACAAATCCCGGACTCTTAATCGGAGATAAGAGCCTGTGGTGAGTGACAGAAATCGGCTTAGCAGATTTTGGAGGAAGTGCCTCTCGTTGAAACCTCTCTAGATGTTGGCTCTGCATCTTTTGCAGCCTCAGCTCCAAAGGGTTCCTACTCGATCCATCCAGTTTATTCCGAACGCTCTCAAAAATAACAATATCGTGTTCATTTTGGAATGCTGGACCAGCCATTAAATAGCTTGAATCTCTGAATGAGTTCGACTCGATAAATGGGGTCGTTAAACAAGGTTCGTTAGCATTACTAGGCACCGGCAATGAATCGAGTCCCATAAGACGCGCCACGACACCTGGCGCTTTTGTTCCATATTCTGAGTCGCCACTTGCCGATGAAGCGTAATGATAATCACTGTAGCCTCTGCCATCTGGAGGGAACTCTCGTTCAAGCCCCTTTCGTACAAGAATGTAAGAAAAAGGTATAATAATTAGTATCAAAAGATTAAATACAATTCGGGTACAGCTATCAAATAAAGTGAGTTCAAGGAAAACTACCTGCTGACGGCGAACGATGGCTGAACCACGATAATTTTCTTTCCCTTGGTTTGAACTCTCTGCACCACAAGACTATGGTGTGAAAAAACAGATAAAACAACAAGACTGAAAAAAAAAAACAGTAGAAATGTTAACTTTGTATACAGTGAAAAAGAAATAATTACCAGGTAATTCAGATTTTCCTGAGAAGAGCTTCTTTCGAGATTTACCATTCCAATCGAAAAGCTGAAAAAAACCTCCCTTTACCGCTCGCTTTTCAACCTCCATTTTAATTTTTTACTCTCAAAACTCAGAATTAATTCACGCAAACACCAGATAAATCAAGTAATACCCATCTGCAACAATGCAAAAGGATGTTTCATCTTAGCTTATTCTGAGGAACTTCAATAAATTAATAATTGAAAAAAATTAAAATTAAAAAAATTAAAAAATTGACTGAATGATTGGCAGCTGAAAAAGTTTAATCCAAGTACAAAATCAACGAAACCCTAGCGCACAATTCGGTAAAACAGATTGCATATAAAAAAAATGTAAAATCTTGATAGATGAAGCTCATTTCTGCAAATAAATGTAACCGTGCCATAAATCAAAATCTGGTAAGCAGATCAGCCAAACAGAGATCAAATTGGTAAACCCATTTCCCAGAAATCCCCAAACTCAAGAACACAAACATACACAGACAGAGAAGTCAAACAATACCTTAAAATTAGAGAAACCCACTTCTTGTAAGAAACAAGCACGCAAAACCAAAATGGTCAAACCAGTTGAAACAATCATTCAAATTCCACTACTTGCGATGCTCTATTATGTACTTTTGCGCGTCTAAACGCAAATTTATCTCTATAAAATATAGCTACATTGGAATGGGCAGACCTCACTTCTTTTTTTTTCTTTTTAAAAAAAAAAAAAAAAAAGAGTAGGAAAACAACTCACCTGTAATGTAGTAGTGCCCATAGTCAACATCTACATACATCTGAAAGAGCTCTAATCTTACTTGTAAGAAACAGCAGCAAGCAGCCCTAACGTAAAGCTTAAATTGTGTTTGTAGGTAAAGATCTATGCTGCTTGCTTAACAAGTACTGGATACGGATTTTGAATTTCGATCCGCAATGGAGGAGAGAGAGAGAGTGTGTAGAGAGAGAGAGAGAGAATGTGTGTGTGAGAGAGAGAGTGTGTGTGTTAGTGTGTGTGAGAGAGAGTGTGATTTGAAAACCAAAATATGTAATAAAAGGGAAATGGTATGTGTGTGTGTGTGGGAGATGTTTGGACCAAAGGGAATGTCACAGTCACAATCACAGTCAGCAGCGTTATGTTTTTTTGGAGTATTAATAGGGTTTTTAAGCCATGGTCCATGGACTAATTCAATTCTAATGAAATTACTACCCATAATAATTACTTTTTTCTATCAAATTACTATCATAAATATCATATGCTTTCATTTCAGTCAAAATATAATTGAAGCTACCATCTAAAAGAAAAAAAAAATAATTGAAGTTTTTCATAATTTTTAATGTTGATAAGTAAACAGAAAAAGTAAGAGAGAAATGTGCACCATAGTTTTCACCGAATTTTAAGCCCTATTGAGAATTTTATTAAGTATTTTTTTTATAGTGAGCTAAAGATTAATTCAACTCTAATATAAAAAAAAAATTCCCTATTTATATAAAACGTTTATATATAAATAAGTAAATGTAGTATAAGAAACTGGAATTAATGGAATTAAAGAGTGTACAATTGGAAATTCTCATCGCAAAAACAAGATATATATAGGAATAAGATTAACATCAAAATTTCCAATCCATTTGCACGAGAATTCCCAACTTGGCTAGCATTGCCTCAAGTCGCATTTCTTGGGCGGAAATTTGAACCTACATTTAGGCCATAGGAACCAAAAATTTCGAATATCCTCAAATATAAGAACTTTTGCAGACCAGTGGATTGTGGAGGAGTAACATGTTATGAAAAGCATCGCATTGAGGGCATCCGCTTTGAACATAACATTCTCAAACTTGGCATTGATAATGAATCTACAACCTTCCAAAATTGCATACGTTTAAGCAACAAAAGGGTCCAAACAGGTTTCAGCAAACAAAAGGGTCTAACACAGGTGGCGTAAATGATTGACCCATTGGAATTTCTCATCACAAAAAAACTGAGGAAGCATGGTCTTCTCTGAAGCAACAATCTAAGTTAATTTTTTGCCAAACTTTAGATGGCCCTCCAAGTTTGGGATGCTCCCGATCCAACCTTGAGATACTTAAAGAGTTCACAATTCTAATGAGCAAGGGCAAAAGAGCTAGCCTTCTTGAGAGTAACCTGCAAAGATGGAGGAGAAGAGCCATGAGCTTTCGATTAGATCAAAGAAAACAACTGCATGTACAACAAACTCTCTCTTAATACCTCGCAAGGAAGAAAACTACCATTTATTTTAGGGTTAAATACAAAAATACCCCTGTACTATGGACTTTGTATCATATACCCCCTTGTACTACCCATAAATACAAAAACCCCCCTGCTGTTATATTTTTCCAAAATATGACGAAAATACCCCTGTTAAGCCTATAAATATAGGGGTTTATTTGAGTCATTTTCCACTATATTTTTTAACATTTTCGGTCAATTTTACTTGATAAATTTTGATTTTTTTATTTTTTTTCTTCAAAACATTTAATTACTTCGATTTTTGAATAAAACCTTTTATTTTTGTCATTTTGAATTTCTTCATTTTTTTCTTAAATGTCTTCTGGTAGTTCAAATTCTCAACAATAATAAGATTGTAAACATGTTTGTAATCTTAGGATGTTTGAACTATCGGAATACATTTAAGAAAAAAACAATGAAGAAACTCAAAATGAAAAAAATAAAAGGTTTTATTCAAAAAATTAAAAAAATTTAAGCAATTAAAAGTTTTGGAGAAAAAAATATAAATACCAAAAATTTCCACGTAAAATTCAATGACAATGGTAAAATATATAGTGGAAAATGACCCAAACTATATATATATATATATATATATATATATATATATATATATATATATATATATATGTGCTTGAGTAGGGGTATTTTCGTCATATTTTGGAAAAAATGTAATGTGAGGGGGGTTTTTGTATTTATGTGTAGTACAGGGGATATATGATACAAAGTTCATAGTATAGGGGTGTTTTTGTATTTAACCCTTTATTTTATGTAATAAAATGATCCAATTAACAAGAAGTTCATTTATAAAAAAAAAAAGATCAAAGAGAGACTTCATTTAGAAATTAACCAAAGCTTAGCCATGAAAGAGCATTTAAGAAAGAAAAAGAGATGATCAATAGATTTTGACAACTCACAACATTTTTATATCAACTCACACCATTTCTATGTCAAATCAAAATGTTGTGAGTTGATATAATATGTCAAAATCACAACATTTTTTTTTTTTGTATTTCTGGTTGTGGGTCAAATTGGACTAGAACTATAAAATCAACCGTTCTCTTACACTTATATTTGCCTATGTATTACAAGTTACAATTCAAATTCCTTTAATATTTATATTTTCATTAATTTGAATCATTTCTTTTGTTCGTACACGTGTAAGCATATTTTTTTAAATATTCATACATTTTTTTCATAATAATAAGAATACTTTTTACACTATCTTACCAAGATTTTAAATTTTATTTAATTTTATCAAAATTCCTTAGTTTAATCATGCATAATTCGTATTGCTTAATTATTTTTAATATTATATACTATTTTATGTTATTGACGACGACATGCATGAAATTTATATATTATTGTACGCCAAGTAAAAGTAGTCCATTCATATGTATTTAATTAACTTCTAAGTCCATTTACAATGATTAATATTAGCTTTATAAGCCTTTTTTAGCTTGAATTGAAATAATATATGAGATGAATTTTGCCTTCCAACTATAATATCTGATTAGGGGTGGGAACGAGCCGAGCTTGAGCCGAGCTCGGCTCTTTTGGCCAGCTCGAGCTCGAGCTCGAGTCCATGTTGTCGAGCTCGAGTCCATGTTGTCGAGCTCGAGCTCATCGAGCCAATTTTTTTTGGCTCGAGCTCGAGCTCGAGCCAATTTTGGCGAGATCGAGTTCGAGCTCATTTAATTTTTTTATTTATTTTTTTAATTTTATTTATTTTTTTATTAAAATCATTTATTTTTTTATTAAAAATTATTTATAAGAAAATAAAAAAAATTATAAAATAAATAATGAACTCTAGTTATATATATTTTTTTAATTTTTCTATTATTATTATAATATATTATATTATTATGAATTATTTAAGTAATATAGATTTGTTTCTATTTAAATACTAAAAATATTTATTATTATAGACTATTTACTATTTAGTTAATAATATATATATATATATATGTGTGTGTGTGTGTGTGTGTGTGTGTGTGTGTGTGTGTGTGTGTGTGTGTAAAAAAAAAAAGAATGCAGCTCGCGAGCCGGCTCGTCGAGTTCGCGAGCCGACTCGGCTCGTTTACCACCCTATATCTGATAGTATGTGAGTTTCAACTTATTTTTGTAAAAACCGCTGATATTTAAGTTTATGTCGACCAAAACTCGATCATGACTGCCAACCTAAATATTTATGAAAAAATTATCCATAAGCCTTGAACCGAAATTTAACTCTAATTTCACCAATTTTTACCCATAAATTCGATTTTGACTTTTTTTTTATTCTTGTTTTTTTTCATAAAATTTCCGATCCCGGCGGTCAACGCCGGTCTTCGGCGTTAACTTTTTTGTTTTAGAAACTTGTCTTTTTCGTCGTTGACTGGTCAACATAATAATATTAATGGGTAATAATACAGTACAATATAATAATATTACTGTCTAACACAATAATATTAATTTTTTTTACTATTTTTTGAGCTCACAGTCAACAAAATAGTATTATTTTGTTAAACAATACTATTACTTTGCAGCACAATAATATTAACAGTAATATAAACAATAATATTATTATTGTGTTACACAATAATTTTTTTTAATATTAATGTTAGACAATAATATTACGGTGTTAGGCAATGGTATAATTGAAATTAATGTCTAACACAATAATATCATTGTGTTTATTGAAAAAAACAATATTCATTAAAAAAAATATTTTGAAGAAAAAAATCTAACGCTATTTTGACCGGCTGGTCTGGAAAAAATATCATGAATTTTTGTTTTCAAAAAATAAAAGTCAACGTCGTTGATTGGCGGTCAACTGCGGTGCAGAAATAAAATTCAGGAAAAAATATCCAACGCCGGAGAACAACGGTTAACAGCAGTATCGGTCAAAATCGGGGTCAAATTCGGTTATGAGTTAAAATTGATTAATTGGTGAAATTGAGATTAAATAAGAGTTTAATGGATGAAATTGGATGAGTATACTTTAAGCGTGAGCTTTCTAGATTAAGCGATATTATTTCATCTTGAAAATATTACCTAAAAGTAACTTAAAACTACGATAAACATATATTCGTTGATCTTAATTCTTAACAATTAGGAAGAAACTATGGTTTATATAAATAGTTAAAAACATAAAAATAAAGAAATAAATAAATGTAGTTTAATTTGTGTAGACAATAAAGTAAATATTCCATTAAATACATCAAAAAAATACAATCATTTAAGTTTTGCTATACGATTTTTCTTTGAGTAAAACTCATCTATTATTGAATATGTACCAGAAAGATCAGCAGTTTTCGTTTGAAAAAATGCATATATCGTATTATTTATCAATTGTTTGTGTTTATGCGAATATATTAGAACAATCGAGCCTGTACCAAACTTTAAAGAACCCTATAAATATCAAATATAAAAAAACCTCTTTAAATAAATTCATGTAACTCATTAAGATACTTCAACAAAAATCTTACGTACAATTAAAGAATGAGAAAGACAAATATAAGATATAAAAAGAAGAGAAAAAAGATGGATTTTTTTTATATTATCTTGATGTTTTTTCTTCAATGGTGTTGTAAATCGATGATTATGTGGACAAGAAAGGAAGAGGGAATTAAAAGGGAAGAAACCTGTTGTAAAACACTAAAATTTATTCATTTTTGTTCCAATGTCTCTAAATCCTTGGAAGTTTCGGCGATTCCCCTCACCTTGATTCTCTTCTCAATCTCAATTCTCTTCTCAATCTCAATTTCTGAAAATGTGATGGATTGAATTTAAAAAATGTAAATCTTTATTTTGAGTTATAATTCTTTGGGGTGAATCTGTAATTTTTAAAATTTATAATTTAAAGGATATTTGGGTTTTTTTTGGGTCAAAAATACACCCTAGATGCACAATCTGCGCGTGCAGCACATGATAAACTAACAAGGGCCTTATTTGACCTTACTAACTTCATAGGGTTTCATTGCTAAATTTTTTAACATGAGAATTTTTTCGACAATTCAAGATTATATATAGGTGGTTCTTGCAGAAAACTCGTCAATATAATAAGGCAAACAATTTTTCACTGTCCTATCTTAACAATGTCGGGATACTGTGGCTTTAAATGTTCGGGAGATCTTTTTGAATTTTTTAGTTAGTAATACATGTTGCAGGGATGGATTTATTTGCGAAAGAGAACAAATGGCTAAACCTAGTGATGATGCTAAAGTTTAGCTCACCTAGGATAGTGTAGAAAACGAGCTGGGAGAGCAAAGCTGATCAGTAGCTAGTCAACTCGATGTTCCTGAGGTCCCTACAAAACAAGTACACGTGAACTAAGCCGGGGGTTGATCCGGCGGAAACCCCTCCGACGCTCAAGTCAGATGTATGGATCGTAGAGAGAGTAGAGAGAATAAAACTTGAGGTGAATTGTCAATAATGAGAACGTACCTTTACAAATGAATAAAACTTCTATTTATATGTCGTTGATTGAGTTGGGCTTATTTTGTTGGGCCCAAGCCTTATTTTGAAGGTGCTTGGGCTTTCGTGTAATGGACCCGAATATTTTCGTGTATTGGGCCTAATTGTTAAATGAATTGGGGCCCATTGGGTCGGCCCAATTAGGTATATCATTAAGCCCCCCAACTCTCGATTCGAGACGGGGACTTGTCTAGAGGTATCCGGGTCGTGTCGAGAGTTAATTGCGTCGTCTATTGAATTGTTTCCGTTGGTGGTGAAATAATTCCTTAATTTAAATAAGGGATTATTGTATTTATTTTGCAGCCAGGTATATATTTAAGGGTTTTAAATAATATACCAGGGCCAGCTTCTGCGGTGGAAAGAATTAAACGTCATCTCTTGCGTAATAAATATGGGTATGTACTTTTAACTTTAGGTCTTCTTTGTGTTTGCTTCTCTTGAATTTTTTTTTTTTTTTTTTTTTTTTTTTTTTGCGGTAGAGTAGAAATTTTTTGTTTCTTGACTCTTTCTTCGGGGAAAAAATTTGCTCATGTCGAACTCGGGTAATTCGAAATCTTTGCGAATTAAACTTCGAGATCCGGTTGAAGGGGGCAAGAAAACCTTTGGTACGGTAGGTATGGAACGCGAGAAACTTGTGGTATCGGGTGCGGAAATCGGATCCGCAGTAGAAGATGCACGGAATTTTGTGCAGATGAAGGAGAAAAGGGGAGCTGCTGCTGTCGGCTTGAGCCGGGTAGTTAATCTGAGAGGGGGTGCGCGCCTCGAGAAGGCTGCTGAGCCCCTTGAAGCGGCTGAGCTGGCGGCTCGCACGGCGCCCGAGGAGGTGATTTATGGTGTAGCAGGCGCGTCGGGCGCGGGTATCGGTAGACGCGCGCGCGCGTCGGGTTCGAAGACTGAAGAGCGCGCGCGCGTGGAAGTAGATTGCGGGGTGGTTGGCGCGTCGGGCGCGGGGATTGGTAGACGTGCGCGCGCGTCGGGTACGCAGACCGAAGGACGCGCGCGCGTGGATGTTGACAGCGGGGTGGTTGGCGCGCCGCCCGAGCGACGCGCGCGTGCCTCTGAGGGGCAGTGCCGAGGTGACGCGCGCGCGCTACCCTATCCCGGGGCGCGTGAAGGCGCGTGTTCGACTGAACGGGGACCACGTGGGCCTGTTGCTACTCGCGAAGCGCGCGCGCGTGAGGGGGTCCCTCTTGGAGGGATGCGCGCGCGTGAAGGCGCGTTTGAAGGCCGTTTTCTGTCCGGTTCGGGCGAAAATGAAGGGCGAGTCGATGGCAGTGCCGACGGACTTGGTGTTTTTAACGGTGGGACTTCCGGATGGCGAGAAGCTATTGAGTCTTGGAGCGACGATGTAGGACCTAGTAATCGTTATTCTCGACGACAAATCGTGGATTTTGGGAGTGATAACGATGATTCTAACCAGTCTCATTCGCCGAGTGAACATGCGGTGGCGAGTAGTGAAGTTGATCTGACAGATGAAGAGGAGGTGGAAGATGATATTCCGCCAGGTGATGTTGAGGTTGATAAGAGGAAGCAAAAGAAAATTAAGCCAATTAATTTGGACTTAGTTGATTTTGATAGTGTGTTGACGGAAGAGCATCTGCACTCTATTCGTCGTTTATCTGGAGCGCCAAGTAACGTTGAGTTGTTGTTGCCTCAGAAGGGTGACCGTTTGTATTCGCCACCCGATGGATTTCATACGGTGTTTTTGGGTTACTTGACGTGTACATCTCAGATTACACCGCATCCGACCTTGTTGAAGGTCTGCGAGGAATTCAAGATCGGGTATAGTCAGCTAACGCCCAGTGCTGTTCTGATGTTCCAGGCGTTTCATTTTAGGGTGGTTCGAGTAGGTCTGCATGTGTCTGTGAGTTTATTTAAGGCGTTATTTACGTTACATCGGCCCAATAAGATGCCTTTCTTTTGCTTTCATCCTCGCGTTCATTACCAATTCGTGAAGAGTGTGAAGCTATCTTTGGGGAAATGGAAGACCTATTTTTTTTACGTGAGGGCTCCCACTTTTGACGTTCCCGTAGTTTGGAATCCTACGTGTGAGAGTTTCGCGATGACTGCAAATATGGCGAAGAGGATTGAGGAATCTGGGTTGTGTGATGTGGAATTTGATCCGAGGAGTTTGATACCGACGGTGAAGGGTCAGCATCGTATATCCTTTTGTTGCCTTGACTTGTGTTCCTCTTCTTTGTTTTTTTTTTTTTTTTTTTTTTTTTTTTTTTTTTTTTTTGTAGTGTATATCCCGTGTTTCTTATGTGTTCGTTATCTCTTGTAGATGGGGGTATCACCTTTGCGGCACTTCAAGCTAAGGCGAATGGGACGTCGAAGAAGGCATCGAAGAAGGCATCGAAGAAGGTACCCTCTAACTTGGGAGGTTCTTCAAATGGTTTGCCTCGTGGGGAGGTCCATGTAGAAACTCCTCAAGTAGTCGCAGATGATCGTAGCAGTGCTGGTGAAGTGGAGGGGCGTCCACCGACGATGGGCCGTGGCAAGGGAAAGAGGGTGGATACCGAGTATGTGGCTGTGCCTAAGCGTCCACGGGTAGGCCCAGAGGAGACTTACGCTTTCCATGGTGGAGGAGAGAAACAACTGTTCACTTATGGCGTAAACCGCGATGGTAAGGAGTCGTACTGGGATGTGTCGGACTATGATTTGCCGATGTTGAGTACCGAGGGTTTCGTTCGAGAGTATGATCGTGCTCGGATGTCTGGTAAGGGTCCTTCTCACATGCTAGAGTTAGCTGGTGGAGACATATGTCGGGTGAGTACTTGTCTACTTAAATTTTTTTTTTTTTTTGACTTGTGGAAAATAATTTTTTTGTTTTTTATATATATATAGTTGGTAGCGACTTGGAGATATCTCATGGAGCATGGTAGGAATGCGGAAGCTATGAAGGAAGAGGAGAGGGCTCGAGGTCAAGCGCGTGAGGATGAGCTTCTAAGCCAATTGGAGATAGCGCGGTTCGATCTTGCTCAACGCTCGGAAGAGTTAGCTCGGAGGACAACGGAGCTTGCCGAGAAGACAGAGGAGCTCGAGGTCATCCGAGGTGATGTGCAGGCGTATAAGGATGATGTTCACAAGTTGAACGAATGCTACGACCATCTCAAGGAGAAATACGATGTCGAGAAGACGACGGGGAAAAGGTTCCTCACGACATTAGGTGGTGCAGCTTACAAGGAGTCCATTGTGGAGGAGACCAAGGTTAATTTCCGAGGTAGCGATGAGTGTGCTGCTATGGTTGAGGAGCATGCTTTGGCTGTGGTTTATAAGCCATTAGTGCGTGCTTGTCGCAAATATCTGCGTGATGCGGGTGGGATCAGCGAGGAAGTGATTCGTGGAATGGAAGCTGGCATATCCGATGAAGAGGAGGATGAGGTAGATGTTAATGGGACGGGTACAGAGCTCGCGGATGATATGGTTGCGGATGATTCTACCGTGGTTGCGTCTTCCGCTCGTGGTAGGGGAGTTTAGACTTATCTGTTAGGATAGCTAACTTTTCCCTTTTGCTTTTTATTGCTATTATCTTTTTTATGGATTTCGTATTTTACTTTTATCGCTGATGTAGATGGGTATGTCCACTACTATTTCGTATGAGTTTCCTCCGTGTTTGACTTTGAAGTTTAATATTTCAATTTATTTATTTTGACATTGTCAAGAATTACTGCGTTGCTTATATGTATTTACATTTTAGCATTGTACGCGATGTACTTGAGGAGGGGATCAGTCTCCCAAGGTTTTTGTTAAGGGTCGTGCCCTTTGTTTGGTTAAATATATTTGTCCGTGGCCACGTTTTAAAATTAACACCTCGTGAAACAAGTAAAGGGACTTAGATAATCCAGCTGGCCAGGCTATATGGATCATCTAAATCTCTCTAAGTGTTTATAGGGTGGTATTGAATTAGACTCCTGATGAGAAGTAGTTTATATCGATGTAAAGGCACAGATAGTAAAACGAAAATTGTGATATATTCGATGATAGTAAAGGAGAGTTGTTACAAGCCGATGTGAGGCGAATTTAAATAAATCGTTAATGCGATGGGCCTACATGAGGCGGAGGTAATTAACTACTGCTAAAGCAATAAATTGTCTTGATAATAAAAAAAAAAAAAAAAGCTCTGAGTGATTGTGCTACACTTGTTCTTCTTCCACGTCTTCCTTGTACTTGGTCGTTTCACTGTGCGGATGGTAGATTGACTTCTTTTGGCGTCTCTATGCCTGTCAAGTACAATTGAGAAAAAGAGAATCTATTTAATCACTTGTATTGATAGTGTAGTAATTGAAGCTATGGTGATGTGTATTGCTCTTTCACGTACCCTACTATGGGGGTTGATATTTCTTTCTCGCGCTCCCAGATATGAAATGAATTCGTGAGTTGCTGCGAGTTGCTATGCAATCATGCCTGCTGGTGGGATTATTTTTGTCATGTTAGTAATCGTAAATAAGATTATATGTGTGTTGAATTCTAGTAGATGTATAATAATTACCCTTGACGATGTGGTATAGAGTATCTTCGCTCTTTGGGGGATTGATTGAGTAATATGTATCTTCCCGTAATAGGTTCTCAACCTGTAAGAAGATGATGGGATGTAATTATGACTCGCTGATGTAAGTAAAAATTACTAGCCCCCCAGTTTAGGTGGGACGTTCACGTACCTCGTTATGTGGTGTCAAATTTCCAACCATGTGTAAGCAGCTTTACAAGACAATTGACGTGGAAGGTCGTGGAGCCTGCATGGGTAGCAATTCGTGAGTAATTTTCCTATAGAAGAAATATGGGTGATGATCTCAACTGATCTGAAGTAAGGTAGATGTATACCTTAGGCGTAGAACCGTTTGAGGTTCCCTATATTCCAAGTTCTGGGTATAGGGTGTCCGTCAGTGTTCTCGAGGCGATATGCTCCGGTGTTGACGACTTTGGTGATTTTATACGGTCCTTCCCACTTTGGGTCGAGCTTACCGATGGGGTGAGAGGCTTCAGCTTTTCGGAGGACTAAGTCTCCAACTTGAAAGGAGCGAGGGCGGACCTTTGAGTTATATGCCTTGGCCATGCGTGATTTATACATCTGTTGTCGGATGTATGCGACTTCACGTAATTCATCTACGAGGTCAAGGCTTCCCCGCATAGCCTCCTCATTAGCTATTGGATCATAGTTGGTGATTCGCCAAGATGGTTCTCCGATTTCGACGGGTGCGATAGCCTCTGTTCCGAAAGCTAGATTGAAGGGCGACTCTCCGGTTGCTGCTCGTGGGGTTGTACGATACGCCCATAGCGCGTTAGGCAATTCTTCTACCCATTTTCCTTTGGCACTTCCCAACCTTGTCTTAAGGTGTTGGAGGATGGTGCGATTTGTAACCTCTGTCTGGCCGTTAGCTTGTGGATTTGCTACCGATGTGAAGAACTGCTTGATGTCCAAGCCGAGGCACCAATTTTTTACTTTGTCGCCGCAAAATTGGGTTCCATTATCCGAGATGATGGAACGTGGGATTCCGAAGCGGCACACGATGTTCTTCCATAGAAATTGGATGACTTCTTCTTCTCGGATGCGTGCTAAGGGTTCAGCCTCCACCCATTTGGTGAAGTAGTCCACTGCTACAATGAGGTATTTGCGTCCTCCTGTGGCGGGCGGGAATGGTCCAACTAAATCCATCCCCCATTGGGCGAAAGGGATGGGGCTGTCAATTGGTTGCATTAACGCTGCTGGCATGTGAGTGATATTGGCATGCTCTTGGCAGGGCTTACACCTCCGGACTAATCTTTTTGCATCTTCATGCATCGTTGGCCAATAGTAGCCCTGCCTCAGTAGTTTGAGAGCTAAGGTCCTCCCGCTCAAGTGATTGCCGCAGATGCCTTCGTGTACTTCTCTAAGTACATAATCCGATGTGGTTGGGTCGAGGCACTTGAGATAGGGGAATGAGAACCCTCGTTTGTATAATTCTTCTCCCACTATGATGAATCGGGCGGCTCTCGTCTTTAACTTTCGTGCTTCGGTGGGATCTGTTGGGAGTTCTCCCTTCTTGAGATACTTCAGGATTGGAGTGAACCAACATGGTTCATCCTCTTCTGTGTATTGTACTTCAGTGGGTGAAGTTATCTCCGGCTGACGTGAGGTGAGGAGCGTCACCTTCCGACTTCCGATGCTAGCCATGGAGCTTCCCAGCCTAGCCAATTTGTCAGCGTGGACGTTATTGGAGCGAGGTACTTGTCTTATCTCATAGCTCTCGAATTTAGATAAGAGAGTGTGTGCGAGAGCTAAATATTTCGCCATGGTGTCTTCTTTAGCCTCGTTAATTCCGAGTATTTGATTGACGACGAGCTGAGAGTCGCTTTGGATTAGGAGCTTGTGCGCTCCGGCTGCTAGGGCGAGGCGGATTCCCGCTATCAGTGCTTCGTATTCGGCAACGTTGTTTGAGGCTGTGAATTCGAATCGCTGCGCATATTCGAATTCGTCTCCGTCGGGATTTGTTAGGACGATACCCGCTCCACCTCCTGTGGCAGTGGAAGACCCATCGACGTTTATTGACCAAGTAGGTAGAGAAGTGCTTTCTTCTACACCGGTCATTTCGACTAAAAAATCAGCCAATATTTGCGCTTTGATAGCTGGGCGGGGTTTGAACTCCACTCCATATTCACTTAGCTCTATCGCCCATTTTGCTAATCGTCCGGATGTTTCGGGACTTCTTAGTATTTGCTTCAGGGGATAATTTGTGAGAACCACCACTTGATGTGACTGGAAGTACGGTCGAAGCTTCCGAGCTGCGTTGATGAGGGCGAGAGCGAGTTTCTCCATGTTGGTGTAGCGTTGTTCGGCTCCTTGGAGTGCGCGACTTATGTAGTATATGGGTTGGTGGCCCTTTTCCCCATCTCGGATGAGGACTGCGCTGACGGCATTAGCTGAGGTAGCTAGGTATAGTAGGAGGGTGTCTCCGGCCTGAGGTTTTGTGAGCAGGGGTGGGGATGCTAAGTATGACTTTAACTCTGTGAAGGCCTTTTGACATGCCTCATCCCACTCGAACTTTTTTCCTCCCCTTAAAATCTTGAAAAAGGGGACAGCCTTGTCCGCTGACCTTGCAATGAATCTGTTAAGGGATGCCAGACAACCGTTGAGCTGTTGAACTTTCTTGATCGACGTTGGCGGAGCCATGGAGGTGATTGTTTCGATTTTCGCGGGGTTAGCTTCGATTCCTCGCTGCGAAATCATATATCCCAAAAATTTACCTCCCCGAACCCCGAATGAACATTTGAGGGGGTTGAGCTTCATCTTATATTTTCGCAGGGTGGCGAAACACTGATCCAGATCCGTTAGGTGGTCCGAGACCTTAACACTTTTGACGAGCATGTCGTCGATGTACACCTCCATATTTTTACCAATCTGATCTGCTAACATCTTGTTCACTAGACGCTGGTAGGTGGCTCCTGCGTTTTTTAATCCGAAGGGCATAACTTGATAGCAGTAGATGCCTTGGTCAGTGATGAAACTAGCTCTCTCTTGATCTTCTGGCGCAAGTAAGATCTGGTTGTACCCTTGGTATGCATCGAGGAAGCTGAGGAGCTCGCATCCCGAGGTCGAATCGATGAGTTGATCGATCCTAGGTAGAGGAAAAGGGTCCTTAGGACAAGCTTTGTTGAGGTCGGTGAAGTCTACGCATAGTCTCCACTTGCCACCTGGCTTGGGAACGAGTACTACGTTTGACAACCATTCAGGATACTGAACTGGTCGTATGTGGCCTGCGTCAAGGAGTTTAGCCACTTCCGCTTTGATATGCTTGTTGCGTTCGGGACCGAATGTCCGTTTTCTTTGTTTGACAGGCTTCAATCGTTTGTCGACGTTGAGCCGGTGTAGAGCTACCTGAGGAGGGATGCCCGATAAATCTTGGGCTTTCCATGCGAACACATCTCCATTGTGTCGCAGGAAGTGGATTAGTTGTCGCTCCGTGGTTGGATCTAGGTCGGATCCTATTCGTATGAGCTTGGAAGTGTCTCCAGGAGTGAGCTCTATGAACTTAAGCTCTTCAACAGCTGCTAGCTTGATGCTGTCATCTGGTACACTGATAAGGATTTCTTTATTATCCTCAATGATCGCGTTGACCCACTTCCGTTTGTCGGATTTTTGGGTGTCGTCTCCCCTTCCTGACGGTTTAGGCTTCTTAGAAGGTTCTCGTAGGGCCCTTGCATAGCACTCTCGGGCGAGACGTCTGTCTCCAAGTATTTCCCCCATTTCGTAGGGAGTGGGGAATTTCCACTTCTGATGGTAGGAAGAAGGTACGGACTTGAATGTATGGATGGCTGGCCTTCCTAAGATGACGTTGTAGGGAGATGGCTTGTCGACGATGAGGAATTTGATCAGCTTGGTGATGCGACAAGGGTCTTCCCCTAGAGAGACGGGCAGCTCTACTTCTCCCATGGATAAAATGCCTTCCCCTGTGAATCCTTTCAGGGGTGTGGAGACGGGATTAAACCGGGCATTATCTATGCCTAGCTGCTTAAAAGCGTGGAGGTACATGATGTCAGCTGAGCTTCCACCGTCCACTAATATCTTCTTGACCAAGAAGTTGGCCACCGTTGTTGTTACTACCAGTGCATCGACATGGTCTTCATCTGGACCTTCGAGGTCGGAGGAGTTGAAGACTATGCTGTGATCAGGTCTTCGTATTTGATATATGCGTGCGGATGGAGAAGCATGTTCTTGATTCATGCGTGCTGATCGAGCGAGGGTGCGTCGTGCATTTTGTGAATCGCCACCCGCCGGTCCTCCGGAGATGAAGGAGATGATTCCTCGGGTAGGTTGGTTATCGTTGTTGTCTAGGTCATGTCGATGACCTCCATCCTCTCGTCTTTGCTGTTGATCTCGATTGTTATCTCGGCGTGGAGGATCATCACGGCGCTTATTTCGCGGCTTATCAATGTATTCGCCTAAGTGGCCCTGTTTGATCAGCCTCTCAATTGCCACTTTGAGTTGTGCACATTCTTCCGTAGTATGCCCTCTGTCCTTATGAAATCGACAATAACGATCCGATTTTTCTCGCTTTGCGTTTGGCTGCATAGGACGTGGAGGTTCTGCTAAACCTTTCTGCTCTATCACGTGAAGGATTTCCGTGAGGCGAGCGTTTAGCGGAGTGAACCTATTGTAGGAGGAAGAGGGTTGGCCTTGAGGTGGAAGTGGTGGACGTCGATCATCGCGCCTCCTATTGTCCTGACGGTCATCTTCCCTTTTTCTTTTAGGAGGAGCATGGGTAGAGGCTTCCTCTATCCGGACGTATTTTTTGGCTCGATTCAGCAACTCCTCTAGGTTGCCTGGGGGTCTTCCGGCAATAGATTCCTTGAATCTACCCGATTTCAAGTTCTACTGCATAATCCCGGAGAGCATGTCTTGCCCTACACTGGGGACTTCGTGGACAGCCTCTACGAAACGCTTAATGTAATTGCGGAGCTTTTCGTTATCTCTCTGTACTACGGAGAAAAGATGAGCTGGGGTCTTAGCATATTGTTTGTTGATGGGGAATTGGTTGGTGAAGCGGGTCGACAACCTAGCGAAGGTGTCGATCGACCCTATGGGTAGGGAGTTGAACCAATTCATTGCTCTCTTGGAGAGAGTGGTACGGAACATTTTGCACATCGCAGCGTCCGTCGGGCCATATAAATCCGCCATGGCACTGAATTTCTCTATATGTTCCTGTGGGTCGGTGGTCCCTTCAAATTGAGGTAACCCCGAGATCTTTACTCCTTGAGGTAATACCTCGTTGAGGATGTCTATGGTGAAGGGACTGCGTCTTGTTGGGAGGGGCATTCTTTCATCCATTTGATTATTTGGTTGGGAAAAAAGGTTTTGGCGAGACATTCGGCTGTTTACCTCGCCTTCCCCCTCATTAAAGAGAGGGACTCTTGGTGGTGATGCGTTCCCCCGTGGGGGTGAGCGCCGATGCTGCTGTCTGGGCTGTGCCCCTCGGTGGTTGGTAGATAACTGCACTCGGGATCGTGGATCCGAGGTAGAGGAGGAGACGCTTATTTGATTCGGTATTGGCTGTGGGGCCACGGGTGGTGCCACAGGTGGAGCTGGCGCTGGTATCGCATTGGGAGCGTTTGCTCCCATCGTGGCGATATATTGAGTTACGGCCTCGGTGGCGGCGCGAGTAGAAGCTTCCGCTATCATACGTTGGAGCGCGTCCTCGGTTATTTGAACCGTTCGAGGAGCAGGGAGTGGTGGATCGGCGAGTGGTGGGTCCCGAGGAGGGATCACCTGAACCTCGCGAGGTGGATCTGCAGCACGTGTAGGAGCTGGCTCCGTAGCACGCGGAGGAAGTTGTTCCGCGGCGCGTGGAGGAGGTGGTACGCCAGATCCTCCACGGACTGGGAGGTTATTTGCTGTGTCATTTTCTCTCCGAGCTGACGCCTCAGGAGGATCTTGTTGGCTACGTGATCTGGTTTGCATCGTTCCCACAGACGGCGCCAAAATGATGATGCTAAAGTTTAGCTCACCTAGGATAGTGTAGAAAACGAGCTGGGAGAGCAAAGCTGATCAGTAGCTAGTCAACTCGATGTTCCTGAGGTCCCTACAAAACAAGTACACGTGAACTAAGCCGGGGGTTGATCCGGCGGAAACCCCTCCGACGCTCAAGTCAGATGTATGGATCGTAGAGAGAGTAGAGAGAATAAAACTTGAGGTGAATTGTCAATAATGAGAACGTACCTTTATAAATGAATAAAACTTCTATTTATATGTCGTTGATTGAGTTGGGCTTATTTTGTTGGGCCCAAGCCTTATTTTGAAGGTGCTTGGGCTTTCGTGTAATGGACCCGAATATTTTCGTGTATTGGGCCTAATTGTTAAATGAATTGGGGCCCATTGGGTCGGCCCAATTAGGTATATCACCTAGATTAATAAACCTAAGTTGTCGGGGTCTATATAAAAATTCCATTTTGTTATATATTTAATAAATCATATTTTATCATTTTATGTGAATCTGCATTTGGGCATTATATTCATTTATTTAGTACTTGCATTGTCTTTTATTGTAATAGCAGGAGAAATCCAAAATGTGATGCAAATTACTAGATTATTAGATTTAGAAAAAAAAATTATGATACATCTGAATTATTAGATTTTGAAAAATAATGATTAAAAACCAATTAGGTCCTTTTAAAGGGGCAATTTGCTAAATACTCCTCAACTTTAATTATTTTTCAAATCAGGACATACTAAATTTTGCAATTTGCTAAAAGTTCTATGTTCTTCAGACTCCCCATACTCCGTCAGATTTTCGTCCAACCCTGTTGCATATTAAATCTGCTCCAACCCTACTTCCTGCCGCTGTCATCGTTGAAACACTCAGCCACACACATAATCACACACCAGCATACGCACATAACCAACCACACACACGCACACACATACGCAACTATACACACATACGATTTTGGTTACACTCATTCATCCTCGTTGCAACCTAACAATCATGGAAACTAAACCGAAAAAAAGAATTAAGAATTGTTTGGTGATGGTGATGGTGATGGTGATGGTGATGGTAATGTTGGTGTGGTGATGTACGCACCAGCGATTTAATTTTTTTTCTTCAACTTATTTAACTAAGCTGTGTAACTAAGCTATGAAATAAGTTGTCTAAGTGTTACGTGGTAATTTAAGCAAGAAAACATAGTTTCAAGAATTAAGAAGAAATCGAGAGATGTGAATTAGGAGGAGAATTAGAAGAAGAATTAAAGACGAGAATTAAAAGAAAACAAAGGGAGATTAATTGATTCATAAACTTCATAATACGTAACATTCTAATTACCCTATTTATAATACTCATAAATAATTAAACTACCACCCCACTAATAGGGATGGCAACGGGTCGGTTCTGGGCCGGGTTTGCCTAAACCCAGGACCCGACCCACGAAAAATATATAAACCCAAGACCCGCCCCAACCCGCTTAAGCTTAGACCCAGACCCGCCCCAACCCAAACCCTAACTAAACGGTTCCGACCCGCCAGACCCGTTAGACCCATTAACATACAAAAAGTTTAATATTTTTTAACTTTCATAACATTTTGCTTGTATATTTTTACGAAATAATCTCAATACTAAAATACAATATTTTAAAAAATCTCTTCAAGTGTCATAACATGAACAATAAAATTACAATTAATTATATTTAACTTCGATAATACGTAAATTCAAAATGGAAGACAATTAGCGGTGGTCGACAAGTCATAAATATTATTCACGAGAAATGAGAATCGGAAAATAAAACAGTGAAAATAGGTAAATGAGAATAAACAAGATGAAAATTGATAGTTTGATAAATGAAACTCGAAACTAATATATATATATATATATATATATATATATATATATATATATATATATATATATATATATATATATATATATATATGTACGGGTCGGTTCCGGGTCGGTTCCAATAAGACCCGTAACCCGACCCAGAACCATCCGGTTCTAGAAACTTAAACCCATTACCCGCCCCAGAACCATTTAGCTGACCCAGACCCGCCCCAAACGGGTCGGTTCCGGGTCCAAGACCCGCCAAACCCGTACCCATTGCCATCCCTACCCACTAACCCCTTAACCACACTAACCCACTAATTTAATTCATGTCCACTAATAAAAAAACTACCCACTAACATATAATTTGACTAATTCTAATTAAATTAAATAATAAAACATATCATTCCCGCCCACTCAAAATATCCTTGTCCTCAAGGATATAGTCTTGATACGTGTATGGGATCATTTTGCGAATTCAGTTGATCGGGTGATCCATCACATATTTGAGAGAGTTGTTCGAACTTTGCATGGTAAATGACATCAATGAGTGTTTGTTTCATGAAACGAGTGAGGGCTTCGGAAGGATCGTCAAATTCGGTAGGGCTAAAACGGTAGAGCAACGCCTTAGTAAAATATTCCCCGGCCGACGAGCCCTTGAACCCAATTAACCGGCGATTCCGTTCCAAAGTGAGTCCTTCCAAACGAAATGAATCGAGGTGCACCTGCTGATTTTGGGCAATACTTTGAAATTCAAAATATTGCTTGGCTTGGAAAATCCATTCCGTTGCGTTATATCTGCGGCGACTTTTGGAATTTGTTGTTTGAGGTTTGTATTTGGGGCAGGGTTTGGAGTTGAGTGTGTTGTAGATATATTTATTTTTTGTTTGACCGGCAGTGGTGTTTCTCCCACAACAAAGGGGTTGACATCATTTTCGGGTTTGGAGGAGGCTCTTAGAGCTCGAAGTTCGGTGAGAACAACTTGGAGGGTGTTGTGTATTTTGTCGAAATTTGATTCGTGTCGAGCTAGGGTTTCAATAACCTCAGCACGAAACTCAGCATCTGATTGGTTACGTGCCTCCATGGAACGTAACGGCTCTGATACCATTGTTACGTGGTAATTTAAGCAAGAAAACATAGTTTCAAGAATTAAGAAGAAATCGAGAGATGTGAATTAGGAGGAGAATTAGAAGAAGAATTAAAGACGAGAATTAAAAGAAAACAAAGGGAGATTAATTGATTCATAAACTTCATAATACGTAACATTCTAATTACCCTATTTATAATACTCATAAATAATTAAACTACCACCCCACTAACCCCTTAACCACACTAACCCACTAATTTAATTCATGTCCACTAATAAAAAAACTACCCACTAACATATAATTTGACTAATTCTAATTAAATTAAATAATAAAACATATCACTAAGTTGTGTAACTAAGTTGTCTAAGTTGTGTAACTAAGTTGTTTGTGTACATTATGTATATGTTGTGGGAAGCATCTATCTTATTTTAGTTTTTTCTTTATTGTATTTTAACTAAGTTTTTGTTTATTAATATAACTAAGTTGTGCAACTAAACTGTGCAAATCACCGCGTCACCGTGACTGTTAGTTTTCTTAAGCGATTATGTTAGAGGGGAAGCGCACAAGGACTTTTAGTAAAATGGCATAATGCGTGTGTCCTTATAGCTATAAAAACATTTTGGGACCTCCATCTAATTCCCATTTCAAATTAGATTCAATAAATTTAGTTGAATTAAAAATACTGACATAAATAAAATAAAAACTTACATTATCTAAATTTAAGAAGTTAATTTAATATATTTACATGCGATTAAATATAATATTTAATAAATATAAAGTACTATTTTCAAGTTAATTTAATAAATTACTCTAATAAAATAGACCTTTAACTCTGTTTGTAGCCCCAATCAACTCAAAATCCTAATTTTAGCAACATTTTTTTTTTGAGTTAGTCATAAATGGCCAACTAACGGAGCAAAAGATCTACAAATTGGTAAATGGGAGGTGAAATTTGTCCACTTAGGGACATGTGGAAGAAAAGATGAATCATGGTAAAATTAAGGGACTAAAGATGTAATTTTCCCGTCAAAATAACATTGAAGTTATATTTTTTTCACTAGATAAATGACCATGTAATTTTTTGTTGTCATAATATTTTCACATGAACTAACATTGTAGTAATTCAAGTAGGGTTGAAAAGTTAATAAAAAGATATACAACTTTCATGTTTTGAATTTTGTGAAACTAGAGTTGCATCAGTCAAAATTGTTGAAGGACCATCTCAACCAAAAGCTTAAGCTATTAGTGAAATGTATCATTTAATATTAATATCTTCAATACGCCCCCTCAAGTGCAGGAGAATTACATTTGAAGCCTTGCACTTGAAATATTTTTTAAATGGGTGGATGTGGGGTTCGAACTCAGGACCTTTCATTTGGCCTGACTTCTGATACCATGTTGAATGACCATCTCAACCAAAAGCTTAAGCTATTAGTGAAATGTATCATTAAATATTAATATCTTCAATAAAAATATCATAAAAATGTATAAGTAACATAATAAATTTAACCCATATAAAAAATGGTTGGGGTAATTTTAGTCGGCATAAAAATCGGAAAATTTGATAAAGAGACGATCCTTAGATGCTTGAATACCATTGACATGAAGGGCCTTAAATAATTTCTCCCAAATTCCAAAAAAAAAAAAAAAAAAAAAGAAAAAGAAAAAGAACCAGCAGAAGATGAGTTAGTGGATGAAGCTAAAGAGTTGTTAAAACTTAGAACATACCAAATGGCAAGCTGGTTGGCATGTGCTAGTTATTGGTCAATAATATTAATGTTAAAGTCATTGTGTCTTGTCTGAATGTGGGATCATGGGACCATCAAAGATTCCACCAATGTATGATGATAAGAATCAGTCCTTGGATTGGGTTAATGAGTGTTGACTATTTGCAATTTAGCATGATACCTGACCTCAACATTATATATATACTCTGTACAAAAATGTGATACTATAGTTCGTATCGGTCAAATCTAATAAATGAACCATCCAATAATCTATTGATTTAGGTTCATTCAAGCCCCACAACCATGATGCAACCATACAACATGAGGAGTTTACTTCAGAGTAGAGGTGTAAACGAGCCGAGCTCGCCTCTTTTGGCAGACTCGAGCTCTTCGAGTTCCTTCTTTTTTGGTTTGATCTCGAGCTCGTGTCCATTTTGCCGAGTTCGAGCCTAAGCTTATTTTGTTGTTGTTGTTTTTTTTAATATTTTTTTAATTATTATTAAAATAATATTTTAAAAAATTACAAAATAAAAAATAAATTGTTATTATACATATTTTTAAATATTTATTTCTACAATATTTTATATTATTATACATTATTTAAAAAAAAAATTATATATAAAAGAAAAAAAAAAAAAAAAAAAAAAAAAAAGTTGCGAGCCGGCTCATCAAGCTCTTGAGCCGGCTCGGCTCGTCACCCCTACTACTTGAGAGTATCAAAGGTTTGAACTTACTCCACCTCTTAAAAGACAAAATTTATCTTACAAGTGGGTGATAACATTTATCCTGAAACTCAATTTTCATTCTGATTGATTTGACCACAAAAGTTCGCTCCAAGTACGTATAGACGTACGACGACCGCATCAAAATTAAACTGGTAGACGAACAATGGGGGAATGTTGTTTGTCCTCTTTTTTTTTTTTTTGATAATTAAATGTTGTTTGTCCTCATAATTAGTTATGTAAAGCTTGGACATTTGGGTTATAGTAGAAAAAAATAATAATAACAAAATAATTGACAATAATAATAAACAAATTAAAAATAAAAGGGTAAATTCAACGAAAGGGAAGACTTATTATTGGACCATTTCCAACAACGGAACTTTTAGCTCATTATTACCCAACTATTGAATTTTTTTAGCCTTTAGGTAATCATTTCAAAAAATAGGTGTCTTGAACAAGGTAGTTCAATTTTAATAGCAATAATTTGAAGGCTAACCTTCAATTTTATAAACTTACAGATAACATTTTAGCTTCTCTAAAATTATTTTGATTAGCTAAACTTTGATAAATTAATGTTGTAAATGTGTATGTTTATTAATTAAATTTTATGCATGTGATATGATAGAGTATTAATTAAATAATATTAGTTATAGTTAAATATTTAAAAATAATAGTAGGTATCTAAAATTCAATAGATTAACCTTATAAATATGTATATCTACCATTTATTTTTCATGCATATAAACGAACATAGTATTATTTACAATATATTCTACGGTTAAATATTGACGAATAATAAAATAAACCAGTTAGCTAAAATTTATTGAATTAATCCTATCGATATCTCATGCATAAGATGTAATAGTGTATCATTTACAACATATTTTATACTATAATAGTTGGCTAAATTTGAAGAATCTTGTTGGATTGAATAGTTAAAAATAAGATGTTTAGCTATTGAATATAACTTATGCTCTCGGAGAATGGAGATATGCTAGCAATTTAGCTCATCCGTATCACAAGTGCAAAAATGCAAGTACAATATAACCTCGATAAATTCATAACCCCCCTTAAATAAAATTTATTCCGGTTCTAACTCGGTAAAAATGTACTAAAATATTAGTTCGATAAATTAATATAATTTCGCTAGTCCTGACTGTATTAATTTATAGAGATTTAACTAGGGGTGTACATGAGCCGAGCCGAGCCGACTCGTGAGCTCGGTGAGCCGGCTCGACAAAGGCCCGAACTCAAACTCGAGCTTTCTGGCGTGTCGAGCTCGAGCTCATTTTTAGTCGTTCGTAAGCCCATAGTACGTAGTTCACGACCTTTTTTTTTTTAAATTTCATTTTAAAATTTAATTAATATAAAATAAAAAATAAATTCATATAAATAAATAAATACAGGTCATTTTTTTTATTTCAAATTTTTTTATTATAATTTATAATAATAAATTTCTAATAATATTAATAAAAATAAAAAATACACAAAATGGCTTAGCTAGGCTCGAGCTCAGAAAAAAACAATACTCGAAGAGCTCGAGCTCGCCAAAACAACCAAGCTCGGCTCGTTTACACCGCTAGGTTTAACTGTATCAAGCTATGGCTCAATTCAAGAAGGAAAAATAAAGGAGAACATTAGTTTAGTCCTCAGTCTGAAATAATGTTATGCCAACAGAAAAATGTGTGAACTGCTGTAATGTCATTGATTCAACTTGAGGCAGTTGTCACAAGGACTGGGGCCATTTTTGCAAGCACTCGGCTCAAAGGATTCTCCAAAGTGTTCGAGTAAAGCTTGCCTACGGCATTCAACCTGCACCACGGTTTTTAAAACTTTAATCACTTCTAAACGAAACTAATTACGGGTTTTCAGTATATACACACATTATTATATAGCTTTTGCTTGTACCTTGAGTTCACAATACATTTGCATTTTCCGAGCTTGATCCATAGCCCGTTTGAAGCTCTCACTTTTACCCCTTTGCCCACTTCTAAGCATACAAACGACTCTACTAAAATCCTTCTTCTGGTAGAGAACAACACATGTGGCTGACATATTATCTCTTCCCGCCCTTCCAGATTCCTGATAGTAACTCTCTATTGATTTCGACATGCTGTTGTGAACAACAAATCGCTGAAATAACAAACACAACTCAAAGCTCAACTTTCTTGATTCAAACTAAAAAAAAAAAATAATCATCTCACAATTATTTATTTTCAGATTACACAATTTTACTACTCACAACATCAGGTTTGTCGATTCCCATCCCAAAAGCTATGGTAGCGCAAACGACATGGGCTTCTCCACTATGCCATTTCTTCTGAACTTCAACCCTCTGACGAGCAGACAAACCAGCATGGTAATACGCGCTTTTAATCTTCATTTTCTCGTTCAGAAACTTCGATACCTCCACACATTCGTTTTTCGAAAGGCAGTAAACAATTCCACAGAGATTTTTGAAATGATCCGTCAGTAATTTCCCCAGCTGCTTGAGCGGTTCTTTAGTTTTTCCTATCACTTCATACTTCAAGTTGGGCCGATCAAAACTTGTCTCGAGCACTATTGCATTGGGGATTCTCAACGAGTTTAAGATATCCTGCAGATGAATTGTCAGAAAAAAAGAAATTGCAGCTACTTTGAGATGTGTCCAAGAAAAAGTAATCTAACCTTACGAACTATTTGTGTTGCAGTTGCAGTTAAAGCTATCAGAGGAACGCGTGGGAAATTCTGCTTAAGGCAACCTAAGAGTCTGTAATCTGGACGAAAATCATGACCCCATTGGCTGGAAACCATTGCAAAGAGATAATGTTAGGCTGGTAGAAGGATCAAATGGCACATTTAGTAAAAATGGATGATAAAATAAAAAACAAAAACTATGGCAAAACAAATTACACAAGGATTGACATGATTCGGCTAGTTTTTCAAGCCTATGTCCACTGCCACAATAGAAATTTATGCTAAGAAAAAAGCTCCTAAAAATATTATACATACCCCAAAATTTTCTCACAACACTTGTTTTTTTTTTCTCGTCATAGCACTTGTTATTCTTATTCTCTAGGATTCTTCTCCTTAATTTATAGAGAATCCAGGAAGAAACAGTAAAAAGGTCTTCGAGGGCAGATTTCGGCTGATGAGGAAAAAATGCTTTCAGTTAAAAGCAAATTACAGCAGAAGAAATTTTTTAAAACTTCATTCGGTGGATAATGAAACACCATCATCACGGTGAATACTAGAAGTAAATTTTAGCCTTTGGACAAATTCGACCCACTTTCAAGAGATAAGCAGGTTGCGAATCCCAACGCTAACCAAATTTAGACTTCCTTTTCAAATTTTATACCATTTCATTCATGTAGGTTGCAAGTCATCGACATGAAACATAGCTTTATGAATTAAAAAAGAAAATAACACCGTGTAATTGCATGTATTTCAATCTTTCCACATAAGTATGTTGACTAGATTGCACTCTCCATCTTAAAATCAATACAAATACACTCAGAATACAAAGATCACTGAAAAACCTTACTTTCTTAAACATGCTAGAACTTAAGAAAATGAGGAAAGCATACCTCACACAGTGAGCTTCATCAACAACAAATCCTGCTAATTGCCCCTGAAATAGCAATATGATTTTCTCATATTCAGTGTCACCAAAAAAGAGTGATGGATTTGGACGTGCAAAGCACCAATTTTGATTTGATTTTCCATTTCATAGCAAAGATTTACCTTCACGTGTAGACATTTTAGGATCTCTTGAAATGGTAAATTTCCAGCAACCCTTTCTGGAGTTACATACAAAAGTTTACATGAAGGCTTATCTTTCCTAGAATCATTGAAACAAATGTGAAACTTAAAAATGGAACAACAATTAATATGCACTGAATAAATATATTTTACAAGACAACTACTTGCAGTTTGGAATTCATAATGGAGATATATAAACGTCCACTGCATATAATAGGAGTTTTATGCACAAGCAAACACAAGCGAGCGCGCGCGCACAAACACACACACTCTGCTACATAAAATTTGTAACATTAAGATATACTGTCATAAGGAGTAATTGACTGAAAATTTTAAGGTTGATAGCATAAAATGTGAGGCATCCACAATTAAGATGTACTTCATACCATTCAAAATGTCCATCCATTCTCTAGCCAGGAGCAGGGGTTACAATTAAGGAAACAGTATCTTGTACAATAATTAAAGTTAGATAGTTTGACTCAAAAGTATGTAATAAATCAAGAAAATAGTAAATTATATATGAATGGTGCTATGTGATAGGCATGCACACTATTCCGTAACGTTTTCCAAATAGAGAATTGAAAGGATAGACAAGAAGACCAGCAAATTTATCAACCCACTGCATTATATCAAGTAAGGATCACAAAGTGCACTTTCATACGATGTATGACAGTTTACAATGTAAATACATAGTTTCCTCCTTTTAATAGTGTTGCATTTATTCAAGAATATAAGTCAGATCACGGATTGGTCTATGATTTTCTGGAATCTCTTTTGAGTGTTCATAGAAGAGATTACGAGAGGATAATTGGGCTTTGTTCACGTAGTGAAATTTGAGAATAAATCTGGAGGGGGGTGGGAAAAATTGTTATACTTACATATCAGAACGGATTGGCAATAAGCTGAAATTACCTTAATTCCTCGAGTATGGCTGCGGCTTGTGAAGGCTTCTGTTGAGAATTTAAGAAAGTTGCAGGTATTCCAAATTTGAGATTCAATGTAACAATCTGATCTTGAATGAGGGAAAGAAGTGGAGATATAACAATAGTAACACCTGGCCGGAGAATGGCTGGAAGCTGCAGCACAGCATTGCATATCACAGTAAGAAAATATAAGCCTCACCAGAGATGAAGGCATACTAATCCAGATTATGTATCACTCTTGCTTGTCTGTTACTGACATGAAACATAAATCTCACATTTACAGCATTTTAACTTTGAAAATCAATACCGAAGGATAAAATAAGCAAAGAATGTGATGCTTTGGAAGAGAAATGACCAAGATAATACTAGTCCAGATCAGTGAATTGTTCATTGGTAATACCCCGTGTAGCTTACACAAGGACATGATACGTACTAAATGTCAAATTAAAGATGAAACGAATACCGAATGAGCTAAAAGGTCTAGGAAACAAAAAATTCAAGGCAAGCGTACAACTCGATCTTACATACAACTTTCAGGTCAAAATTATATAGTTTCAACAAATTGATGAAAAGGATGATCATTCTACACTCACTGATATCAGGACTTTTGACAAGAACAACTTACTTGTATAGCATTTGAAGATTAAATGCCCCAAATGTTTTTTTTTTAAATCACATAATGGATCCTCAAGAGCTCAAGAATGAGTCAAAACCATTAAGGAAATGATGCCCAAAGGGGGAATGTAACAGAACTATCTCTAGTATTACCCGAATACTTAAGGATACAAAATGCTATTAGTCATATGAAATGCAGTGCAGAAGGCAAAACTGAAATAACTACAATAACCAATGGGTTAGTTAGTGGCTGTGTTCAATGAATATTTAAAAGTTCTTACTAAGGGGAGGGTGGACTTTCCCTTGACAATGCACAAAGATAACCTACTTTCTAGCATTGAGTTCTAAGCAAAGGGAAACAATCAAATGCATAACAAACAATGGTAAATAATTTCACCAAGATGCCAGACAAGCTAAGTAAATAAATTTTGCTATATGATTGGCCCATAAATTAGCAAGACCAGAATAAAGTAAAATTTTGTTATATTTGCCATTCAGAAAATGTAAAAGATAGAAAAGCAAAAGGCCTATACTGCCATTGTCTGACCTGGTAACAAAGACTCTTACCACCTCCAGTAGGCATAAGAACAAAACAATCTCGCTGAGCAAGAAATGCTTTACAAATCTGATGCTGCAACGGCCGAAAACCTCTATTACCAAATACAACAACATTTGCCAGTTCTATATCATCCAGTTTCTGCAGCTCTTCATATGACAGAGTCCCGTCGGAAATCGATGAAACTGAACTTTGAGCTGGATCACTCCAATAGTCCTTCAAAAAGATTCATATTATTATATGGTATTTGTTCTTTTTATTCCTTTTGATACGTAAGATGTGGAAAAAGTTTAGAGAAGTCCTTACTGAGATTGATGAAGGTCTAATCAAACTTGGTGAAGTGCTATGAGTTCTGACGTTCGTAAAACCATCAGAGGAAGGTTTCGTACGTTTCTTGGAAATACTTTGGAGTGCCACTTCATCCTCACTTGAAGAATCCAGTTGCATGATAGTTTGAGGATTCTGAGATTCATGAGAATCGGGTATGACATGAATTTGGCTACTTCTTCTTTCAACCTCAGCACCATAGTTGTGAAGATCCTTGTCCAGAATCTCGGCCAACGCACCACAAGCTTCTGATTCCATGGCTTGCACATCATCCCAATCCTCAGTGTCTTGCATAAACTCAGCAAGTGATGCCAGAAAGTCGTCACCACAGCACTCCACAGTGATGAAATCTCGCCCATCATCACCTTTAACAAGGGCAAAATTGTAATAATCGCAGTCAATAAATCCAGTCAACCCCGAAGTACAATGGATTCTATGGTAGTTGTGCTTCTGCAAGCGTAAATGCTGAAATTGACTGATTGGATAATATTGTATAAAAGAAGCAAATATGAAAGGAATACAAAGTACATTTATCAAAATAGAGTGTTCTGCAGATATTCATTTACAACATTTCAGTAGTCGATGAAGCATTTGTTTTATTTGCTTTAATTATATTACTACTACATCTCGGTGCTCATGCTAGCACAAGACAAAAATGGAACCAAGGTTACGGTAATTCCAAACATTTATTTACCAAAACAAGACTATAATCCAGATAACCGCAAACATATAAAAATTGTAAGTAAAAAGTACTAAATTGATGATTCGTTCGTAGCTCACCTAAATATGAGACAAATGTTGCCATTTTTCCATAAAAAATGCTTCAGGAATTAAGCAGGCATACGGTTTCTATGACAGTAAGTCGTTAACCAAAGCAAAAAATAAAAATAATTGATGACGGAAAAGCGAGAAAACTGACCATATAGGTCAACAAGGCGGTGCAAGCATTTGTTGGCGGATTCCTCGTCAAATCCGAATTCCAGAGCCAAGCTTATCAATTTCGCCTTCTCCAACTCCATATCCTGATTCTCCATTTCTACGATGATTTTCCCGCGCTTTCAAGTTTTAATCGAGTTTCACTGCTCAGATATGGCGGGGTATTTTGTTGTTAACACACGCGATTTATGGGCCAATTTTTCTTAGGTGTAGTTTTTTTAGGGGTAATTTTCTATAGGTCTCCTCCTATTACGGTAATAGATTATACATTGTTAATTGTTAATTCAACTTATAAGTCCAATATTGCAATAACGTTTATATTTTAATATGATTGATTTGCTTTTAAGAAAAATACATATATTTTAAAACTCTTCCCCTAAATCAGTTTTAGTAATTATATGATCGTATTTATCTCGATCGTTTAAACTCCAAAACTAATTTAGGGGTAGAGATTTGGAATATATAAATTTATGAGCAACTTTCCTATTTTTCTTAATATTTTCAATGTTTTTATTGACAATTCATTCACGGAATGCCATGGATTGGATTTTTTGTTCAGGTATTAAAAGATGCAGATTTAAGATTTCGACTTCGGATAAAAAAAAAATTGTCTTCTGCGAAAGTCTTTATTTATTTTTTGTTAGGATTTTGCTATTTTGTGTGACATTATTTTCTATTTGGAGTTTGCTGTTTTTTGTTATATTAGTTTCTGATGTCGATTGCAACATTTTTTTGATTTTGTCGCTTTTTGTGCTTTTTGATCATAAGTAATCTTTTTGTGTTTTTTTTCCTATGAAGCTCATTGATTTTTTGTTTGGAGTTTGTTGTTTCACGTTACATTATATTTTGTTTAGATTTTGCTATTTTTGGTACATTATTTTGTATTTTGTTTAGATTTTGCTACTTTTGGTACATTATTTTGTATTGGGATTTTGTTGTTTTTCGTTACACTATTTTCTGATTGTTTTTCTTGCTTTTTGTTTGGATTTTATTGTTTCTGGTGAAGTATATATTTTGCATTTGTTGTTTAACATATTTATATCTTGCTGTTACCATAGTAGCATTTGCACTTTGTTGTTTATTTTGTATTTTGCGTATATAATGTGCCTTTTGTTTTTTATGTATTTCATTTGCACTCTGGTGTCATAGCAAAATGGTTACATTTGTCTTGTTACTGTATTTTTAGTCATTTTGTGATTTTGAAATTGCATTATTTTGTTTCTTATTACAATTTGCATTTGATATTATCAAAATGCATTTTGCATGTTGTAATGTGCAATTAAATGTACACAAAGTTTTTAATGTAACGGTTGATTCAATGAAGGGAAGAGAAAAGTAAATGAATCACCGGTCTGTTCAAAAAGCGAAAAGCCGTGATTGAATCTCGCTGATTTGTTCGCACAGAAGCAAGAAACAATGTGGAAAAACAGCAGATAGAGATAATCGAACCTTCAAGATATTTATTTTGTTTTGACATTGCAAGACAATTCTGCATGCAACAACCATGTTATTATCAAAGAATGCAGAAAGTGGGATTATTGAACTCTGAAAAACTTTTGTTCATAAGTTCTTGAACGATGAAAGCACATTGAGTTTGATTAGAAAACAGATTCATGATATTTACGTTATACAAACTTTTTTTTATTTGTCGTCTTATCCTTTTGCTGGATTTTGTTATGAATTATTATGCCAATAAATTCCATATCTTAAAGCTATTTTGGGTACCGATATCCATTGTCAATTTATAATTGCTTATAAATTATGTAATTTGTTAGTAAAAAATTATTTCGACCTTTGTTTTGCTATTTACTGTTGCAACAAAGCTGTAACAAAGTATAGAAGTTGAAAGGTAGTGAGGAGGATTTTCTCTCAATGAGAGGCACCATCTTCTCTCCGGTGTGAGAGGCACCGGGTTCTGATTGGATGAAACCTTACAGTTATTTCTCTCCTCTAATCTTTTGGTTTAAGATTAACACAGACGGGTTGATCATCCTTTTTACTTGCTTTTGATTTAAATTGGCCATAAACTCGTGTTTCACTGGCTAGGGTTTCTCTTATTTATTTGAATTTATTTTATTGCGGCGCATATTCCCTTTACATATTTTTTGTTGCTTGTCCTCCAACCCTATTACTCTTTCTTTTCCATCAATTTATCTTCTCTGAACCCTAACATTTTGCTACACCGGAGATCCCTACCAGATTGTGTACCCGTCGTGTCTCTCTCTCTCTCTCTCTCTCTCTCTCTCTCTCTCTCTCTCTCTCTCTCTCTCTCTCTCTCTCTCTCTCTCTCTCTCCGCCATGGATATCCTGACTGAATCATTAGCCGTGAAAATAACGCTAACGAAGGAGGAAGAAGAAGGAATTGCGGTTGATCAAAGTGACGAGGACGCTCGGGCTTCTGATACTTATCACTGAGTCGTGTGTCGGATCGTTTCGTCGCGGGAGATCTCCTTCCACACTATAAAGACAAATACACTTCGTCTCCTAGCTCCGGATAAGGGGTGTGAGATTCATCCGCTTTGCTGCAATCGCTTCCTTACGACATTCGAACACCCCTTAGACAAGAAGCATGGATTTTGGAGCGGGACGTGTTGGATCGATTTAACAATATAGAGTGAAAACTACGCAACGGAATAACTTAAAATAAAGAGGAGGGGTAGTGGAGAGGAGATAAAATTTATTACTCACTCAATCAACACAAATATATAAACTCACTCAAGAACTCTCTTGTTTCTCTCTAGAATACTTCTTCTTGTTTTTGACATGCTCCAAATGAAAAATACATAGACTATTTATAGGATTTTCCTAGCATGTAACTAGACAAATGCATGAACACATAACTAATAATATTCTTCCTCTATAGCATTATACATGAATCTCTCCAAAAGACACATTCATGTATTCTTCCACATTCATGTAGTCTTCCACATTCATAAATTCTAGAACCTTCAATACTTTGAACTTGATTAATGAATCTAGCTTATTCATTTCCAACACGCCCCCCAAAGCTTGATTCACGCATTCCAAGTTGACTCCTCCACTTCTCGAACAATTCTCTCTTGAGGGGTTTCGTGAAGATATCGACAATTTCATCTTCAGACTTTGCGAACTTCACTTGAATTTCCTTTTTTTGCAATGCACTCTCGGATGAAATGATATCGAGTGTCAATGTGTTTGCTTCGATCATGAAACACTGGATTTTTTGCTAGTGCAACCGCTGACTTGTTATGGACAAAAACTCGTGTCAAATATTCTTGAGCAAAATTGAGCTCCTTTAGTAAGTTCCTTAGCTATATAGCATTACATACACTCGATGTCGCTGCCACATACTCAGCTTCTACTTGATCTTTTTTTGTCAAAGAAGCTTTCATCTCGATAGCTAATATCTCATTGTGATTCATTAGCTTTTCATTGTGCTTCATTAACTTCTCGTTATGATTCACTAGCTTCTCAACTTTTTCAGACAAAATCTTGAATTCAACTACTGCAGTTGATGCTAATCTATTAGCATACGAACATTCAATTTCAAGTTCCTTATTGCGTAGCTTTAGCTCCTTATTTGACTGGGTTGCTTCAAATAATCGTTTTCTTAATTCTTCAACCTCTCTTGCTTGAGCTTGTAGAAGCAACATATCATTTGAATCATTCATATTCCTATATGGTGGCATGAAGGTTCTCTGTTCGACAATACGAGAGATCACTTGTTGCAATCTGATATTGATTTCTTGCAACTCCGCACATTCTGAGGTCTTGCACTTCAGTTTCTCCTTAATCTTCCAATTATTTGCATCTTTAACCTCAAGTTCAAGGGACTTCTGTTTTAGCTGCTCCATTAATTCAGCTACTAGTGAGTCCTCCACTTTGTTTTTTTCGTAAATGTGGTTGCTTGCACCAGAATTAAGATAACACAAGCTATCTTTTACGTCTGTCGATACCTCATACGGCAAGAGGGATATCTCTGCAACTTCTTTTTCCGTTACTTCAACATAATGAGTCTTTTCATCATTTGACTCATTTCGACACTCAAGCATAGTGTCCATATTTGCGACAATTGTAACATTCGACATCTTTCTTGTCTTGACGCCGATTGAATCCTCCTCTTCCACGACCTCTTGTTGGCCAATTCTCTTGCTTCGTATCATCATTGGTGTACGAGAATTGTCCTTCACGACCTTTGCCACGACCAGGACCGCGACCACGGCCTCTACCTCTTCCTCGAAATCGAGCACCATCATATTTTGGTTGGTCAGCAAGGTTCGTCTTTGCTTGAAGGGCTTGTTCTACTTCGGGCCCTTTGTTTAGCCTCTTGATATTCTCCTCATGGACTTGTAACTTGCCCAATATCTCGTTCACTTTAAGACTCTCAACGTCGTTTGACTCTTCAATTGCCACGACAATGTAGTCGAACTTAGGATCAAGAGATCAGAGTATTTTTCGACCACTCTTCTTACTTCCATTGTTTCACCATTTCTCTCAAGTTGGTTAACGATCAGAACTACCCTTGAGACGTAGTCGGAAACTTCTTCAAAGTCTTTCGTCTTCAAAGACTCGAACTCTCCACGAAGTGATTGGAGTCGTACCTTCTTTACCTTATCAATGCCTTTGAAAGCATCGCTAAGAATATCCCACGCTTGCTTCGCCGTAGTAGCTTGAGAAATTTTCTCAAAGTTACTATCGTCTACATCGAGTTGGATGATGGATAGCGCTCTTTGATCTTTCACCTTGGCTTCTTTAGATGTCTTCCTTCGGGCTTGGCTTAACGAAGCCAAATTCTCAGGTTCAACATATTCTTCTTCAACGGCTTCCCAAACGTCTTGTCCACCAAGGAAGTTTTCATTTGTAAGCTCCATCGATCATAGTTCTCTTTTGCAAGCTTTTGAAATGGGAAAGCTCCACTTATGGTTGCCATCGCTCTTTTCTATTAAGACGTAGCTCTGATACCACTTTGTTGGATCGATTTAACAATATAGAGTGAAAAACACACAGGGAATAACTTAAAATAGAGAGGAGGAGTAGTGGAGAGGAGATAAAATTATATTACTCACTCAATCAACACAAATATATAAACTCACTCAATAACTCTCTTGTTTCTCTCTAGAATAATTCTTCTTGTTTTTGACATGCTCCAAATGAAAAACTACATAGTTTATTTATAGGATTTTCCTAGCATGTATCTAAGAAAATACATGAACACATAATTAATAATATTCTTCCTCTATATCATTATAAATGAATCTCTCCAAAAGACTCATTCATGTATTCTTCCACATTCATGAATTCTAGATAATTCTAGAACCTTCAATACTTTGAACTTGATTAATGAATACATTCATGGATTTTGGAGCAGGACGCCCTTCTAGTCCAAGATCTTAAGCCTGGCGACATAGCAAAGGAGGCCGAGGTCAACCTAATGACAATAATGGTATGACTATACGATATTACGGCTAGCCAGCGTAGGGTGACGTTGGCTAAACAGGTGGCAATCAAGATCGGAACATTCCTGCAACTTCTAAATGACAAACGGCTTGACCAAAAAGATTTTATGCGGGTTAAGGTTTTAGTGGATGTTCGTAAGAGGCTAAAACGAGGATTATAGATACACAAGACCGACGACACCAAAACGTGGGTGGATTTCAAGTACGAGCGTCTACCCTCCTTTTGTTTTCTTTGCTGCATTCTTGGTCACAACGAGAATAAGTTGTTGGTTATCGTGCATGTATACGCAGCGGAATATAAAAAAATTTAGATCGAACTAGTTTTGATTACATGCATGAACTAATCACATAGTCAACGTACCTTAACGCTTCCGCCATACACATGGTAATTTACGATTTTATTAAAACATGTAAAACCGAAAAATATAAAACATGCTTGTTCATCATATTGCAAAAATCGAAACACGTAATCACATATTACTCATGCTCGTAAATTAAAATTCACACAAACATGTTCGAATCAAATTTACGAAAGTTCCGATTTAATTACCTCTTGTAGCGTGAGATTTCGACGAATCGAAATCCGAACTCAAACCCGTACAAGCTGCGTTATACCACTTCTAGGGGCTGCAGGAATACCACCAAACAGCAGCTGGTCCGACGGTGAGGCGACGGCGGCGCGTGCGAATCAGCGGCGGCGGCGCGTGGGCGATGCAGCGGCGCGTGGGGCGGTGCAGCGATGTCTTCGGGGCTGCAGCTCCTCTCCAATCAGGTTTCACCTCGAATAAACCGATCTTCCCCTAATGTAGCACTAGATCAAATACGAGAGAAAAAGAAGAGAAAACCGGCGGTTTTCGGCGGCGAACGGCACCGGTGCGGCGGGGCAGCGGCGGCCGAGAGGCTTGGGCGGCTAGGGCTGGACGGCTAGGGTTGTGGGAGTAAAAAATCTGAACTCAAACTCTTATTTGAGGTCTATTTATACTAGGGTTCTCAACCCTTGTGGGCTTAAGTCATTGGGCTTGACCCACTGATGCATTAAGCCCATTCCCTCGTCGGCCTCGTTTCTAGCAAACGATCGTTCACAAAATTATAACAAAATTATATTTGTGACGAGCTTAAAGTCCTCGTCGATACGAGTGCCTCTTCGAAATTTCCAATTTCCAAAAGTGGAAACTTCCACTTCAGTGGACCTGTTAAATCGGGAAACTTCCCAATTTAGAAAGTTCACTAAATTCCGCATGTCTCTTTCTCTACGTTTATTCCGACTCGTAATCCACAATCACGAATCTTGGACTCAATCATATTGACCTCCAACTTTGCAAAGATTAACATATTAACCTATGCTCATTGTTATCAAGGATCCATATTACACGAGAAGTGTGACCCTATGCTAGCCGTGGGCTCACAACTCTTTGTGATTCGAACAACACATTGTTCTTATACGAACTCCTCCCAAGAGTCCCGATTAGAGTAAAACTTATTTTACTTAATCGCCGATCAAATCGGTGCCCAACGAATCAAGATTGCCGTCTAGCAACTACGCATCATGATTCCCTAGATACAAGTGAAGTGCCTGCAAGAACCTTATGATATAGTTAGCGTACAATACGATCCCTTCGCAGCACATGTCCCGATTGAACTAGAGGCATTGGTTCACCGAGACCTCTTATAAAGTTCAATAACCGTGCGAACGTTCTAGGTATTATAAATCCGTTCGTGTGTGACTTAGGGAAACACATTTCTCTAATCACCCCACTATCAACTCTGGCCAGAGATTCTTTGGATTATAAACCGTTATAACACACAGGACATCCATGACTACTCAAGCGCTCGAATCCCCTACTACAATGTACATACTTCACACTAGATTTCGGATTGCACGAACGTTGGCCCTTGGAGTGGTCCGTTGTGGGACTCACGGACAGGTCACGATACAATCGGTCCTCTAGTGAAGTCACGGTGATGTCTGGGTCTTAAGCACTAATCGTGTACAACTATATCTTAGAAACCTATTACTCGATGAATGAGAACCACTTATAGATTTCTAGGGCGAGGGAGTTCAGTGAACTCATCTAGTATGAGCACCCACTCAAGTATGCCGATGTCACAACACCGAGGACTGATGAGACGCAGTACACATACACTAAGTGCTAGTCTCAAAAGGGAAAGGCCGGTATCCTCATTATTGGCGTAACCCATCGACTAGGAACAAGTTTTAACAGTTACATTACATTGCTGAGTTATCTCATGATTCTACTAGATCAACTCACAGTAATTGAGTAACTCGTTAGGACTATATCTATGCTACTTGCATGGGATAAGAGATATAGAATGCCAAATGAAATATTTTATTATTACGAACGAAAAACGATTGTTTTATTACAAGATAAAAAGAAAGACCACAGCCACAAGTTGGCTTGTTGGTCACCTACTCTAACACAAGTGTCCGCTTCAGTACGAGGAGGGGTTCACAGATCCCAGAGAAAACATATTGTACTGCACTTGGATGTGGATGAAAGCTCTGTCATAACGGGAAGAATTCTCTTCAAGAACCCCTCTGAAAGTTATCTCAATGAATGGCCAATTTCGGTCGGAGCGAAGCAGGCTTACGACATGGAGTTTGGATATATTTTAATTTGGACCGCGAGTACTGGGAGGTGACATCCATAAACAACCATCACCAATGACCCCTACCCAACGAAAATGAACGGTGAGCTGTAGCTATTTAATACACCAATTCAAGTTGCTAGTGGAAGCGGAGGAGGCCCTATCGCATAGAGAAAAACTATTTTGGTGACAGGAAAAAATAAGAACAAACGGGCAAAGGTAGTTTCGGCTTCAGCGGAGGAAAGGATAGGCAAAAGACCACTTCCCACCCTTCACGATGATGTTTCCAGCTCAACGACGATGTCTGCGGAGCAGACTCGCCGATCGCCATGAATTGCATTATGTGGAATTGTCAAGGGCTCGGGGTACCCTTGACAATTCATTCGATTGGATACATGATTCGTCTCCACAACCCTAAGTTGTTGTTCTTCTCGGAAACGAAGGCAACAACAACTCTTGTAGATAGATTAAAAGAAAGATGGAATTTGTTCGGGGTTTAGGTGGATAAAAATGGCCAGTCGGGGGGTCTGGCCATGTGTTGGCACAAATATATTCAAGTCGACCTTCTTAGTCTCTCGCGCAACCATATTGATGTGGCAGTGATCGATGGACATGGTGGATTTACATGGAGGTTTACGGGGATTTATAGGTTCCCGGAGCAACATAGACGAGTTAACACGTGGACCCTAATTCGCCATCTTCGAACTCGCAACTCCCTTCCATGGGTCATTGGAGGGGATTTCAGTAAAACCCTCAACAATTCTGAATTCAAATGCCACGATTGCTACATCGGCGGCGAAAAGAGGTAAAATTTTTGATTTGTCGCCGGAATCGGATTTTGATGGGTGGTGATTCTGCTTTGGTTGGTGGTGCGAGTTGGGATTTTATTTATTTATTTGTAATAAAAAAACCGTCATAATATCAAAATAAGGTGGTGATGGTGTGTTGTGGCGGTAGTGTGGTGACGATGGAGATGCAGATTTAGGGTTTTTTGGTAGATCGGGCGGAGGACGTCGCATGTAGAGAATTTCGCGCAGGCTGAAACGTTAATCGACTATGTACATGTTCATAGTCGATTAAGCTAATCGACTATGCTCTGGCAGTCGATTAAGGTTGATGGACTCCAATTTTTTTGATTTTTTTTATTGATTCGAATTGTATAATCATTTATAATGTTTGTAATATTTTTTGTTTTTGTTATATATAGTTGATTTTGCATTTTTTCGCAGTTGTGATTTGTTATTTTTAGTATCAGATTCTTAATCGAATATCCTTCACATCATAGTGGATTAATATGCTTCATTGACTCCAATTTTTAATTTTTTTTTTTGGATTTTTTGTTTATTGATTCCAATTGTATAAATCAATTATAATATTTGTATATTGTTTGTTTTTGTAAGATATAGTTGAGTTTGCATTTTTGTAGTTGTGATTTGTTATTTTTAGTTGTCGGTTCCTTAATCGACTAGAGTTTATCATAGTCAATTTAATATGCTTCATAGTCGATTAACATACCTGATAGAGAAAAAAAGTTAAAAAACGAAAAAAAAATTAAAAAAATTAAAAGAATTAAAAAAAAATAGATAATAATAATAATAATAATAATAATAATAATAATAGTAATAATAATAATAATAATAATAATAATAATAATAATAATAATAATAATAATAATAATAATAATAATAATGATAATAAAAAGAAAGAAAGAGATAAAGACATGGTGATGGGTCATGGGGTGATGGGTCATGTGTGGTAGTGTGTAAGGTGGAGGGACATAAATGGGAAAATGGGTGGCTAAAATTTGGAGTGGGTTTTTCTCAAATGGTGTAAAATAATTTGGGTCTTTCCCTATTAAAAGAAGTATTGATGGGATTGCCCGCATGGGTGTAGCTCAACTGGTTCCGAAGGTGGTAACTGGTAAGTTGGTGCAAGGTCCTAGGATCGAATCCTGCCAGTCGCAGTGTGGGAATTTTAACTCCAATGAGGGTTGGTTCCTTGTGGGCACCAGGTCCGGGTCCGTTACCTTAACGGGCCGTTGAGTTACCATGATTTACATTCCTCCATCAATCCTTGTCGGGCCAAGGGATGGGGGCCCTGGGGGCGAGGGATTTCGCCTTTTGGTGCAAGTATTGATGGGATTATATCAAAGAGTCCCAATATATATTAAAAGGATGAAAACCTACAATAATAAAGATAATTTGTCAGAGATTTATGTAAAAATCCCCTAAAAAGACAAGGAGAGATAATATGGATAATGAGATCGCTAGGTAACCGGAAGAGTACAGCCACGTATATATATCAGAATTTCTTTTTATATTAATAATGTTTATGTTTTAATGCATGGTGGCCCGTAAATGATATGAATCTGCATGCAGGATTTGTATCTAGTAGGTAGACAAGTTCGATCATGTGATGTATGTGTCCAAAAATTGATATAGCAAGTGGTCGAGTATATTATTATATATAAACAAAATATTAATAATTGGTTCATCACTATGTGTAATGTGTGGTGTTGAAGAACCTGCATGAAAAACGTGTAATTTTGTGGTCCAACTTAGAGTGTCATATAGCGTAATAAAACTATTTAGTGAGTTTAAATAGACAAATTGGAAAGAAAGAAAGAAAGCCAGAAAAGGAAAAAAAGTAAAAATAGTGATAATTATGTCGTATTCGTCTCTGTTGCTACAGCTGTTGTTGCTGATGAATTATGGGCAAGATGATGAAATTGAGAATGTTAATAATTATGCAGTTGTTTTTGACGCTGGAAGCACAGGTACTAGGGTTCATGTCTATAGCTTTGACCGCAACATGGATCTCCTTCCTGTCGGCAACGACTACGAGTTTTTTCTTTCGGTAACTAACTCCCCTTCATTATTAATTATATTTATTTTCATTTTTTTTCGTTCGTTGATTCTTCTTTATGCGTATGAATGTGTGTGCAACTGTGTATCTCGATCGATCTGGCGGGTGGCAGACAAAACCAAGTCTGAGTTCGTATGAGAATGACCCCGAAGGAGGTGCACAGTCGTTGAAGCCAATGCTGCAGAAAGCACAAGATGTTGTTCCTCAACAGTTTCTTGCTAACACACATGTTATACTGGGGGTAATTATTAAGTATACATACAGTAGAAACTCGATAAATTAATAATCTGCTTAATAATAGATTCTCCCGGTCCCGACTCAGTAAGAATATTTTAAATTATTATTTCGATGATTTAATATTTCGCTAAATTAATAAAATTTTGCTTGTCCCGACTGTATTAATTTATAGAGGTTCAACTGTATATGCATATCTATGTATTAAAATTAATAAAATTTTGCTTGTCCCGACTGTATTAATTTATAGAGGTTCAACTGTATATGCATATGTATGTATTATGCATCTTCTTCTTCTTCTTCTTGGTATTAATAATGATAATAAGAAGCTATATATGAACAGGCAACAGCAGGTCTGCGGCAGTTACCAGCCAGTGCAGCTGAAGCCATATTAGATGCGGTAAATAGCTACTAGTCTATACTATGCTTCTAATTCATGGTGTGTGTCAATATAATACTGTATTATTGTTGATTTGATCTATCTCCACCTAACCCTGATACAAAATATATTTATTAATAATTTCATTGTTAAAGTATAATGTGGTTGTGGTTCTCAGGTGAGAAATCTTTTCAAGAATGAAAGCAAGTTGAGTTACAAGGCAGATTGGGTATCTACTCTTCAAGGAACTGACGAAGGTGCTTATCAGTGGGTAAGTAATCTTGATTCCAGCCACATTTTAATTTCTTAAGCCCCTGACTAGTTTGGATCAGTGTTGATGTATGCTAAAAACTAATTTACACAAAAAATGCAGGTGACAGTGAACTATTTATTAGGGACATTAGGTAAAAAATACTCGAGTACGGTAGGTGTGGTTGATCTTGGAGGTGGATCAGTGCAAATGGCTTATGCTATCTCAGACAAATCTGCAGCAAATGCACCTAAAGATGAGGATGCCTATGTCATGGACAAACTTGTAATGGGAACTAAATATAACCTCTATTCTCACAGTTACTCCATCTATGGCCAGAAAGCAGGTCGAGCCCAGAGTCTTAATCTTTCTGGAGACACTGGCAATCCATGTGTCACAAATGGTTATCAAGGTATATCTAATATTTAATTCAATATTTAATATTAAATGTTGTCGAATTTGAATTACCATGGCAAGGTATTGAATTTTATATGTGTATGTGTATGTGTTGAAGGAACGTACGAGTACTTGGGGGTAGTTTATAATGTATCAGCTCCCCTGTCTGGCACAAGCATGAGGAGATGCAGAGCATTAATGAGAAAGACACTTAGAGTTGATGCCCCGTGCAACCACACAGACTGCTCCTTTGACGGTGTTTGGAGCGGTGGTGGTGGACTTGGTCTGAAAAACTTGTATGTGGCATCATACTTCTATGACACAGCTGCTGAGGTCTGAATGTTTTTATTATTATTATAAATTAATTTTAATAAAACTCGGCATCATTAACGACTCTAATTAATATAATAACAATCCGAAATGCAGACGGGCTTGGTGGAAGCAGATGCACCATCAGGCAGGATTCGTCCAATAGATTACAAGAATGCAGCAAAGAGGGCATGCAGCGCCACAGTGGACAACATCAAATCAATTTTCCCTCTACTTGATGAGAGAGATGTGCCGTTTTTGTGCTCGGATCTGATATACGAGTACACGATGCTGGTTGATGGATTTGGGGTAAATCAGTTGAAAGAAATCACGGTGGTCAAACAATTGGAGTACAAGAAAGATTCTTCATTACCATTACTTGAGGCGGCATGGCCACTCGGCTGTGCAGTTGAACTTGTCTCGTCACTCGTCAATTAATCGGCTATGCAGTTGAACTTGTCCCATTACTCGTCAATTAATCGTTCATCAGCCAGTCCTTATGTCAATCCATTGTTGTGGGATTTATGTATTTAATCCTACACAACCATAATAAACTGTGGATTCGACAAGAAACATTGAGAAGAATACTGTCAGATTTTTATTTATTATTAAGCAAAAATATTAATATAAGTTCATCAAACCCTAGTTACTACAAACAATCTAATTAATATATTATACAAAAAAGATACTTTATAAACTACAAATTAAAAGAAATAACCTTATAAGCCTTCTACTGTAAAAAGAAACTAAAATTAAAAGTAAAGCAACAAAACCGAAGTTTTGAAAGCTAGTTGGTGGCGGCCCGAGCTTCCAATAGTAAGCATGGTAAGGATCATAGGAATATAAAAGGCTCAATTTAACATTTCCTAGACTGCTTGCAATAACCAGTTTTGTCTACAATCATTCTCATGTCTGGATGAGGCAATATTGGCAAAGGACCCTGCATCTTTCAACCTGCAATTTCCAAAAAAACAACCATTGTCAGAAACACACCTAAACAACACCAACCAAAGAAAAAAAAAAAACAGTTCTACATGTCATCATTCTCTCTAATTCATCTTGTGACAGTTAGGATCAATGTGAATAGTGATCAAAACAGATAGAGAGAGAAAGGTCAATGGTATTAGACAAGCCCTAACCGTTCTGATTCGAAAACTTTTATTTAACTTTATGCAGGAAAACTTAATAACAGAATTTTGAAATCAAATTCATCTTAAGAACATAATCACATAATTGGGATTATCGACATACCGTTAGCCATTGATTCTGATAGAGATGATGAACGAGGATGATAACAATCTACAAGCCAAGTCCTCTCCAAATCTCCTTGTGAGAACCTTTTCGTAGGCACACCTTCTTCTCTCTATCTCTCCAATATCACAACTCACTAGTATTCTGTAAGTGATGGAATTCTCAAATTGCTTATGTTGGTTGAGGAGAAGAGTTGTGGATTCTTTTATAGACGAAAGTGGAGACTTTTGAACCATCATGTCAAGAGAAAAAGTGGAGACTTTTGAACTCTTAAACAAATCGAGTTAGTTAATAAGTCCGTAGAGGTGAAGCAATAATCCCAAAAGCTAAATCTTAGCGAAAACACCTCGAGTCAAGAACGTGAGCTAAAAAGTCCTTCAGTACAACTCTTAGTTACTAATTGTAAGATAAAAGAAGAAGGGTAGCCACTTTTACCCAAATTTCCTACCTTGTACCAAAAGCCCAATATTTGAAAGCCAAAAAGTCCGAATGATCCCAATATCTCAATTGTTTGATACTGACCGAGTAAAGAATTTTGGTAAGTCTTCGGAGTCGAACATTATTATGTAAGTATAAATTTTCTCCATTTTTAGATTACAAATATGGGATACTTGAAGCAATAGCATGGTTTGTGATTTTTAGCAATGGTAAGTGAATATGTATCTTTGAATTGCGAGCTTGCAAATTTTTTAGAGTCGTCATGATAATTGCAAATTCTGAAAGCGTGAAATTGACCATTAATCTATGTGATGAGGGGTATTTGTTGAAAGTGTTGCTTTGAAAGTTGCTAGTTTTTGCTTGAGGACAAGCAAAAGTTCAAGTTTGGGGGTGTGTTGAGTGTATATTTTACACTCAATATATACCTTCTTACGAGGATTTTTTGTATACTTTTTGTGACACCCATTTTCTAATTATACCTAATTAGTATTTTAGAATATGATAGCGGAAGACTTTGAAATATATTAATCGGGAATAGAAAATTCCGACAAAATTTTTCTTTTAGAATTAGAGGAAGAGTGTCCACATATTACCAAACAACATTCACTTAATCAATCTCACAAACTATGCATGAATGACTAGAGATTAAGTCCCATTTTAGCAAAGTGAGAAAATTTTCGACAGTTTCGATCTATCAATCAAACAAATTAATAACTCTCTAACCGCTAATGACAAACACTTGAAATTTTTACCACATGCTCTAATAAGGGCCTATATAATCTAGTAAAAACATTTTTTAAATACCGTGAGCCATTTGAAAGGAATAATTAAAATGGTACAACTGTACAGTTTGAAAATCTAAAGCAGAGGAGTGACCTTTGAAAAATCTTTATAAATTCCCTACTGTTTAAAAAATCATCAAATTATATACTAAAGTACATTAGTAAGTTAGGAGTATATCCCAAGTGGAATAAATTCTTTTTAGTCAGAAAAACTTCGTATTATATTGTAAATACTACAATGACTCTGTTTCAGAGCAGAGTTGGTAAAAAATCCGTAATTAATTCATGGCTTATCAAATTAATGCAAAAGACCTATCAAAATGAACCTAACAGAGAGACCTATGATCCTGTAAAATATCATGCAATAATGTATACAAGAGATAATTAACACGAATTATTAAACTATTAGGCAGAACACAACACATAACTAGCCGATGGGCATTTTATAAGGTTTTTAGGAAAACTTGCCCTAAAGTTACATAAGTTTTTGAGGAATTATCATAACATATATAAAAATAGGTAATCTTAGTCCTATGTCACATTACACATTATGCATCAATTGTAAGTTCCTCCAATAGGCGGAAGGGAACGATAATAAACACCTAAAATGGTGTCGAATGTCTTTAAGAGCAAAATGTACAAATAAAACCACATTAGTATATTAAGAGCACCCAAAATCCACCTTGCCTCCATATGAAATCTTCTCCCGATGCACGAACTCAATTTCAACCACGAACCTCGGGCTCGAAATCGGGTAATCCTACAAGCAATTAAACACCTATATGAGTCTTTGAGACTCAATGAGAATTCCATAGAATATCAAATACACTTAGACAAGGAATCATATAATCATACATATACATACATGTACAAGTATATATATACCTTAATCACCATTTCTTTAAGGAAATTTACCGATTTACCTTTACCTTCTCGGTTTACCTCTTAGAACTTTTCGATTTACCTCTTAGACCTTCCTTTCATCATTTCATAAGGAATAAGAGGAGATCCCTTACAAGGGAGTCATTCTTTTACACATACATTCATTCATTTCAAGCAAGTTCACTAGGTGTGTGAGAAAAACATTTTTATTCGGATATCCTTTGGAAAATCAAGAAAAACCTTAGACAATAAGCCTTCATTTATTTGGAACCCATTTCATAAGTGGAATCAAACCACACACTCTTCATCTCATTTTTGGGGTACCGGTCCCTCATACCCCGTGCTTATTCGATCTAAGTTTTACAAGATTTCCCAATTTTAAAAACGTGCATGTGAGGTTAGTACATACTTTCATTCATTTCAAGCAACTTGATTAGGCGTGTGAGAAAAACATTTTCGTTCGGATATCCTTTGAAAAATCAAGTAAAACCATAGACAATAAGCCTTCATTTATTTGGAACCCGTTTCATAATTGGAATCAAACCACACACTCTTCATCTCATTTTTGGGGTACCGGTCCCTCATACTCCGTTCTGATTCGATCTATGTTTTACAAGATTTTCCAACTTTAAAAACGTGCACGTGAGGTTAGTATATATCCTTCATTTCACGTATTCAATGTTAGCTTTCACATAGGCACACATATTTCCACATATTTCACAAAGGCACATAGTTTAGTCACAAAATCACAAAAGCATATAAGACACATAACAACTCAAGCAAATAACATAAATCACATATTTTACACACATAACAAAAGTAGCTCAAAGCATTCGGTTATTTATAATTAATATCTCCAAGTTTCATTAATTAAGGTTCAAGCCCTCTTTCTCAAGAGGCTTGAAGTTTTTTTTCAAGTAACACCGAATTTCCATTTATTTCATTTTCTTTCTAGATCTTCACATGCAAGATAAGATTAAGAGTTTTTAATACTCATTCTTGTAATTACTACATGCATTAGCAATTGAAACATTTTCATCAAAAGATTTTGAATCATCAACAATTCATGAATCACACAAAATTCCAATTTTATTAATCTTGTTCTCGGTTTTTATCTTCGTATATTATCTTATTACTCATAGATCATAAACCATGGATTGCAAGCTTCCTCGACCCGAAGGGAGTACACTTACAAACACGCAGGTCGATATATATACACATAGAAACATATACTTATATATAGCACATATATATTATAAATAAACCATGGATCAAGTACTTTCTTCGACCACGCAGGTTTACGAAAACCATGGATCAAAGTGTCCTTAAGATCATGCAGGTCTAGTATATATAAAAATAAAATTACAATATTATTCTTAGTTCTTCAAGATTATATCATTTAAAGCATAGATTCTTACATGCATGGATGATCAAAGCATAAATTAAACGCAAAATTTTATTTTCTTCCTCCTTTAGTTTTCGGTCATCACAAGAACATTAACAATAAATTAATTAAAGAGAAGAAAAAATACTATTGGTGTTGAAGCACTTGTAGCAAGAATTCGAAAATTATCACCTAGTTTCTCTTGGGAATATGAAGGAATTGGTGGATTGAATAACCCACTACAAGAACCTTAAAAAAATCAGAAGAAAACATTAGGGAATTTTCAAAATTGAAAAGGAAGAAGAAAAATGAGAGCTTTCTTACACTTCTAGTTGAAGAAACTTCTTTTTGGAAATGAGGAGAGATTTTGAGCTTCGTACACTAATAATTTCGAAATGGAGGAGAAGAAGAGAGAATGATGTTTTCTTAAGAGCTTTAAGATATGGTGGATGAGATGAAAATTCATTTGGGTGTTGGGTTCTATTTATAGAGTTTTGAAAGCATTTGGGGGTTTTCTTGGAATTTCCTCTCTAGGTGGGTTGAATTGGAGATGGTTCTATGGCTTGAGCTTGAGTAAAAATGGAGTCTTGGTGAGGGGATGGTGGTGATGGCCGAATTTAGAGAGAGGAAGAAGAGAGAGAGAGAGTGGGTTTCAAATGCTTAGGTGGAGAGAGAGAGAGATATAGTAAGTGGGTCTTGAATTAAAATGTAAAGTGAAGTACCATTCTCAATGAAGAAAGTACAAATCACTTAAGCCTTCAATTCTCCCAATTAGGGATGGCAAAAAAACCCGAACCGCTAGCTATCCGCGGGTATCCGCTCCGTTTAAAACCCGTTACCGAAACTATTAGGGTTTGGTAATGGTTTTGGTAAAAGAAAAGAAAACCGTCATGGTTTTGGTATGGTTATGGTTTTACCTTTGCGGTCATGGGTACCCGACCATTTAATATATATATATATATATATATATATATATATATATATATATATATATATATATATATATATATATATATATATATATATATTATTTCAACAATATGAATAAAGAAATGGCAAAATTTTAAATATAGTATTAAATAATTTAGGGAGGGTATATTTGTATAATTTACTTTTTTTTGTTTTCTTTTTTTCTTCCTCTTTTCTGAGAGTTACTTAAACGTTATCGGATCTAAAGTTATTTTTTATTACCGTAATTTAAATGGTAAATGGGTACCCGTGGATACCCGGATATTCGTGGTAATGGTTGTGGTATTTTCATCAACTTTTTAAAAGGGTTTGGTACGGTCATGGTTTGAGCTATATTAAATGGTAATGGTTCTGGTATTGCACTTTTTCGAGGGTACCCGCTCCGCTGCCATCCCTACTCCCAATTAATGAGTCTTTCTACATTAAAGAATTCTACACATGGAAAATAAAATCCATGTATGTCTCCACATGGCCGAAAATTACAAGAAGAGTGGGAAATTTTTTATTTCTAAGTTTATTCACTCATTTAATTATCTAATATGCATGAATTGATTATTTTTTTTCTAAAAATTTAGTGTATGCATATATATATATATATATATATATATATATATATATATATATATATATATTCCAACTACCCAATTTAAATTCTAGAATGCAATAATCTAATTAAAATATGAAATTTTTCAATTAATTATTTTTCGTGTGAAATTTTCAAATATTCGATTCTAATAAATCAACTAATCACATAATTTAAGTCACACATAAAGTACATCAAGAATGCATGTTTAATTATGCTAGCTCATAATAAATTATCCTATTAGCTCATAAAAATTCTGAACGTAAAATCTACTTATGAAAAATAATAAAAATATAAAACGAGTTATCCGAAAGGGCGGGGTCTTACACTTTTATTGATTTTGTGGTGCTTAATTATTGGTTTGTTGTATTTTAGGTACAACTTGAAGATTCAGGAGTTTCAAGGATGAAACGAGCGAAAAAAGGTTAAAAACAGGCAAAAACGGAAGAAAACAATCGGAAGCTGAAAATTGGCCTGGAACGGCCGTGTGAAAAATAGCCTATTTCTGGCACGGCCGTGCCAACTGCAGAATTTGGGCAGAAAGCTTCGGGATTTGAGACGACCGTGTGAGAATTGTACCGATTCTCGTGCGGCCGTCTGAAAACACGCTGGAAGCAATTTTGGAGTTTTTAATCACACAAGGCAACCCAAATCTTCTAAGTTCTACCAAGTTGAGACATCTATTTAAGGACAAAGACCAAGCACGAATTAAGCACTTTTTTACACAATCTTAGAGGAACAGGAGCGAGAGAACGGAGAATCGAATACGGAAAACTGACAAATCTTGATCATAATTCTTCTTTCATCTATTTTTTCTGAATCTATGTCTTTTAATATTTTTATGATGATTTTCGTAGAGAACATGAGTAGCTAAACCTTTTAATCTAGGATTTTGTTGGAACCCTATGTGGTGATTTTAACCCTAGTTTTCTAATATTATGCAAGTTTAAATTCCATGATTATTTCTTCTATATGATCTTATTTAGTGCATAAACCTAGCTAATTTATGTTGCTATGTGTTATTGTTAGAATTGAATCGACAGATCATTTTAATAATTATAACAGGGATAGAAGAGTCTTCGAGTAGCTTTCACCGGATTAGTGTGTTAATTGCATGCGGTGTCGTAGACATACAAATATCACCTTAGGTAGCCGTTTTCGAGACTTGTTTGCTAATGCTTTATTCATAATTGGTTTGCATAGACATATAGTGAACCATTTATGAATAATAAACTCATAATACACGCGACAAAGGGTTATGAGTAATTTAGTGTCTCGGGTTAATAATCAGGAAACATAACTTGCATGATAGATGCTTAATTGGGTGAAAAATTATCGCATCGGGGGAAGAGAAAATCCTAGATCCGTTTATATTTATATTCTCTCGTGTTTATTTGCTTTCATAATTAATTTAATTATTTAGTTGATTAAACTTGACAACCTTGCGTAGGCTGGATAAAAATCATAATTGTTAGAATTTAGTACTTAGGTTTAGATAATTTGAGTATTCCCTGTGAGATCGACATCCGACTCTTACGAATCCACTTTTACTACTTGTTTGCGAAACGTGCACTGCGTGTTAGATATTTAGCCCAACAATTACCCGCATTTAACAAATTAAATTCAAAAGGTTAGTGGGCCATAAATAAAAATAAAACTAACATTACATAGTGTGGTAAATTGTATTCGATGAAATAGCTTTACCATATGTTTTAAATGATTTCATTTAATTTTCATATCGCATTTTGTTCTTTGCGTTTTCTTCTTTGTAATATTTAATTGCATGTCATATGTTACAACTATGGGTTAAAAAATAAAGTTTATCGTTCTTTCATTTCCTTTCATTTTCTTTTACTTGAATTAGATTTGTTACAAAAAGATAATCACTTAGTTTTATTTTTCTCATTTTAAGCTGACTTCCATGCAAAGTACGAATGAAGTACTAGTACTATACCAAATCAAATTCATTGCCAACAATACTGGAATTTGAGAATCCGGTGCCAACAAATATTAGATACTTGTTTTTTAAATTCTATAATTTTTGAAATATTTGTGCGGACATTCTTATTCTTAAATAAAAAGGAATAAACCACACATAAGATTCCTACTTTTATACGTAGTATAGCACTACAAGAGAAATGGCATTTTGTTGAGTGTATATTTTACACTCAATGTATACTTTCTTACGAGAATTTTTTGTATACTTTTATTGATTTAATGATGCTTAATGAGTGGTTTATTGTATTTTAGGTACAACTTGACGATTTGGAAGTTCCAAGGACGAAACGAGCCAAAAAAGGTCAAAAACGGGCAAAAACGGAAGAAAACAAAATATGCTGAAAATTGGTTGAAAATTGGCCCGCGCGGCCGTGCCAAATTTAGCCTATTTTTGGCACGGCCGTGCCAACTGCAGAAGTTGGGCAGAAGGTTTCGGCGATTCTCGCGCGGTCGTGTGAGAATTGCACTAATTCTCACGCAGCCGTGCTAAAACACGCTGGAGACAATTTTGGACTTTTAATCACACAAGGAAACCTAAAGTTTTCTACGAAGTTGGGACATCTATTTAAGCCCAAACCAAGCACGAATTAGAGGAACTTTTGACACAACCTTGGAGCGAGAGGAGCGAGAGAACGAAGAATCGAAGACGGAGAATTGACAAATCTTCATCACAATTCTTCTTTTATCTATCTTTTCTTAATCTATGTCTTTTTATATTTTTATTATGTTTTTCGTAGAGAACATGAGTAGCTAAGTTTTGAATCTAGGATTTTGTTGGAACCCTATGTGGGGATGGTGAACCCGTTTTCTTGAGATTATGCAATTATGATTTTATGATTATTTCTTATACTTGTTATGATTGTTAGTGCATGAACTTGATCAATTTATGTGCTTTATCTGTGATTATTGGGATTGAATCGACAGAGCTATTTTGATAATTAGACGGTAAGTATAAGAACCTTCGAGTAGTTTTCACCGGAGGAGTGTGTCAATTGAATGTGGTGTTGTAGACATACATATATCACCTTAGGTAGCCATTTGCGAGACTTGTTGGTTAATGCTTTATTCATAATTTGTTTGCATAGACATATAGTGAACCGTTTATGAATAATAGACTCATAATACACGCGACAGCGGGTTATGAGTAAATTAGTGTCTCGGGTTAATAATCATGAATCATATATTTCATAATTGAGGGGTTTTGGGTGAGCAATTCTTGCATAGGGGGAAGATAAAATCCTAGGTCCGTTTTTATTGATATTTTCTCGTGTTTAATTGCTTTCATAATTAGTTGATTAAATTTGACAAATTTGCGTAGGCTGGATAAAAATCATAATTGTTAGAATTTGGTATTTAGGATTAGATAATTTGAGTATTCCCTATGGGATCGACATCTGACTCTCACGAGTCCACTTTTACTACTTGTTTGCGATACGTGCACTTGCGTGTTAGGTATTTAGCACCCAACAAGTTTTTGGCGCCGTTGCCGGGGAATACGGCTAAATTATTTATTTATCCTAATATTAAATTTGAGGAATTTTTCTTACTTCAGCCATTTTATTTATTTTAGTTAATTATTTTATTTGCTTATCTTATTTTTTTCTTATTTTTGTTTTAGGTACTTTTTATGCGAAGAGGACACGACAGGAACTTGCTACCTCTTGATCCCGAAATTGAGCGAACGTTTAGGCAAGCCAGGAGAAATCAACGGTTAGCTCGAAACGCTCCCGCAACGATGGAAGAAGAGATTAATCGTAGGGGAGATGACCAAGGGCGCCTACCGAATGCGGCAGGAAATATCGTCAACGAGCAAGAGCAACTTCAGCTAATTAATCCACCACCTCGTCAACGAGCATTGCATGAGTACACCGTTCCGACACTCAATGGGTTTCAATCAAGCATCCAGCAGCCCCCCATTGAAGCCAACAATTTCGAAATTCGAGCGGGACTCGTTACTATGCTCCAAAACAATGGGTTGTTCAGCGGATTAGCTCACGAAGATCCGCATCTCCACTTGGTCAACTTTCTCGAAACTTGTGATTCGCACAAGATGAACGGAGTATCACCCGAAGCACTGCAACTCCGCCTATTCAAGCACTCGTTACAAGGTGCAGCCCGAGAATGGTTACAAACTCGTGCACCACATTCCATCTCGTCTTGGCCCCAGCTAGCACAACTCTTCATGAACACATATAACTCCCCAACAAAAACTGAAAGAATCCAGAGAAAAATATAGAATTTCATACAGGAAGCCGGTGAAGCGCTATTCGAGACGTGGGAGCGGTTCAAACAATTAATTCGGAGATGCCCTAATCACGGACTTCAAGAGTGGCGGCAACTTCAAATATTTTATGATGGATTGCAAGATAACTCGAGGACTGTGCTCGACTCTGCAGCTGGACGAATGTTCATGAGTTTGACCTATGACGAGGCATACAAACTTTTGGAGCGAATCGCTACGAATAAATACATGCGGACATCGGACCGGTCAAATAGCGGAGCCATAAAGACGGGAGGAATTTTGGAGTTAGACGGGGTCACCGCAATCACTGCCCAGTTAGAAAAGCTATCAAAGCAAGTAGCAGCTTTGCAAACTCAGCAAGTCCATGCAGTACAAGGTCCCGACCAGTGCTTAGAAGAAACGGAGTCTCTAAATTACGTGAATGACACCAACCGACAACAGAGGAACCCGTACTCCAACACCTATAATCCGGGATGGAAAGATCACCCCAACTTTGGACGGGGAGGAAATCAGCAAGGACAAAGGCAAGCTCCACCTCAAGGTCAACCTCCTAGTTATTCACGGCCAGCTCCCGGTTTCCAAAATCCACCTCAAGCGCCACCTCAAGGTGGAGATCTTGCGAACATCTTAGCTCAATTCATGACATCCATTCAAGCTTCCATCCGCAATTTGGAAACACAGATGGGTCAACTTGCAACCCAGCTAAACGCGAGGCCATCGGGAGCACTTCCGTCGAATACGAAAGATCCTCGGAAGAGCAACATCGAGCAGTGCAATGCTGTAAGTTTAAGGAATGGGAGACAATTGGAGGAAGCCCCACGAAAAGAGAAGCAAAACACGGTAATCGAGAAGCCGAGAGTGATTGGGAAAAAAGAAGCAACTCACGAAGAACCACTATCATCCACAGTGAAATCACGAGCCCCTCCAATTTCATATCCTCAAAAGCTTCTAAAGAAGAAGCTCGATGCCGAATACCAAGGATTTTTGGACAAGTTGAAGGAAATTCACATAAATATCCCGTTTATCGAAGCCCTTCAAAAGATGCCAAAGTGGGTGAAATTCCTCAAGGATCTCGTGACAAAGAGGAAGAAATTGCAAGGGAACGAGATGATCCAACTCACGGAGCAATGTAGTGCAATTCTTACACGGCCCCTTCCACAAAAACTCGGCGATGCAGGTAAGTTCACTATTCCTTGTACTATAGGAGGTAAAAATTTTAGATCGCTCATTGATTTAGGCGCTAACATTAATCTTATGCCTTATTCCACTTTTAAAAATCTTGGGTTAGGTGAGATTGAACCGACGGCTATAACTCTTCAATTAGCCGATAGGTCTTTAGTTTACCCAAAAGGTATTTTAGAGAATGTGTTAGTAAAAGTGAGCAAATTTATTTTCCCTGTGGATTTCCTTATACTTGATATAAATGAAGATAGGGAGATACCTCTTATTTTAGGAAGGCCGTTTTTAGCCACGTCGAAAACTCTAATTGATTGTGCTAGTGGTGATCTTACAATGACGGTGCATGATCAAACGATCAAATTTAACGGTTTTAGTGCTAATAAAAAACCATGTGATAATAATGATTGTTTTGCTATTGATCTTATGGATTTTACAAATCATGAAAATTTTGACGTTTTGATCTTGGACCATGGGAAAGCATCTTTGAGTGCAGGAGATGATGGCGGAAACGGGAGTCGGAAGGAGCAAGTTTATTTTGTGAACTCAATTTCAAATCTTCCGAGAGATAGTCAAAAGAGTTGGGGTTTTAAAGACGAGGTTGGCAAGCCTCATGACATCAAGAAGAATAAATTCAAGGGCATTCCTAAGCGAACCAGTCGAAAGAAGAATCGGATCAACCCATTTATTCAAGACTTTCTCCAAAAGGAAGTAAGGAGATGGGTCCAAAAGCTAAGGAATTGAAGAGCATGAACAAAGTCTGGCTGAAGACTATAAACTTAGCGCTTCTCGGGAGGCAAAACGAGATTTTCGTTTTCTTTTTATTTTATTTTATTTTATTTATTTATTTTATAAGCATGCAAGCTAACAATTTAAGCATATTTTTAATTTTCAGGTCAAGAAATTGCAGCTCTGGAGCTCATACGGCCGTCCCAAAACAAGGCCAAAATCTCATATGGCCGTGTGGAAATCGGAAAAAGCTACTGCCCAATTTTCACTTTGCGCATGGACGCGCGAGAAAAACACTATAATCTCATGCGGCCGTGCGAGAAACAGACAGCTACTACCCAATTTTAGCAATTCGCACGGCCGTGCGTAAAACAGTTAAAAAACTGACACGACCGTGCCAGATGGATAGAAGCACAATAAAAGACGAAATTTTCAACAGCTCGGAGATGGCCATGTCGACTAGTCAGGTGTTTTCTATCCTTGAACTTCGTGCTAATTACATTGAGGGCAATGTAAATTTTAAGTTTGGGGGTGGAAAATTACTTGTTTTGATGTGTTTTAATTTTTTAGTTTGCATGCCTTAGAATTTTTTATATTTAATTGTTTTGGTTTATTTATTGCTTTCGAAAAAAAAAATAAAAAAAAATGGTTTTGAGATAAATGCTTCAATGATGAAAGATGGTTGACGTTTAATGATGAAATTGCTTGCTTTATCTTGATTGTGATTGAATTTTGGTGAGCTTTTGATTCAAAGTGTCGTAGGAAGGAGTCATTGTTAGGAATCACGAATTATGCCTTGCTTTGGTTGAAAGTTTTGTGTTTTAAAACGTGGAATTAATTTATGCTATATCATATGCTATTCGGTTTTAGAACTTGCCTTAGGAATTTACAAAGTGAAATATTAAATTGTTGAGCAATTTGGGAAGTGATTTGGGCTATCTTTGAACCGTTTGAGCCTTTCAAGCCTACCTTTAATTTTTTATCATTCGAACCTTGATTGAGCCTTGAAGAAATGGTGTTCTTTCTTTTAGCCGAAATAAAGTGGGTAGATTAGATGGTGATTTCTTGATAAATTTTTCCCTTGGAGCTTGGTTGAAAAAAAATTGTTACGTTTTTCTTCTTCATAAAAAAAAAAAATTGGAAAAGAAAAAAAAAATAATAAAGAAAAAAGAAAGAAGAAGAAGAAGAAAGATAGAAGAGGAAGAAAGGACTTGAGAAAGATTTTAAAGTAAAAACTCGAACCATCATGTTAAGAGCAAAATTGGAGACTTTTGAACTGTTAAACGAATCGAGTTAGGTAATAAGTCCTTCGAGGTGAAGTAATAATTCCAAAAGCTAGATCTTAGCGAAAAACACCTCTAGTCAAGAACGAGAGTTAAAATTCTGTCAAGTGCAACTCTTAGTGACTAATTGTGAGATGAAAGGAGAAGAGTAGCCACTTTTACCCATATTTTCTACCTTGTACCAAAAGCCCAACATTTGAAAGCCAAAAAGTCCCAATGATCCCAATAGCTCAATTATTTGATACTAGCCGAGTAAAGAAATTTGGTGAGTCTTTGGATTTGAATATTATTATGTATGTATAAATTTTCTCCACTTTTAATTCACAAATATGGGATACTTGAAGCGATAGCATGGTTTGTGGTTTTTGGCAATGGTGAGTGACTACGTATCTTTGAATTACGAGCTTGTAAATGTTTAAGAATTATCATGATAATTGCAAGTTCTGAAAGCGTGAAGTTAACCATTAATCTATGTGATGAGAGGCATTTGTTAAAAGTGTTGCTTTGAAGGTTGCTAGTTTTTGCTTGAGGACAAGCAAAAGTTCAAGTTTGGGGGTGTGTTGAGTGTATATTTTACACTCAATGTATACTTTCTTACGAGGATTTTTTGTATACTTTTATTGATTTAATGATGCTTAATGACTGGTTTATTGTATTTTAGGTACAACTTGACGAGTTGGAAGTTCCAAGGACGAAACGAGCCAAAAAAGGTCAAAAACGGGCAAAAACGGAAGAAAACAAAATATGCTGAAAATTGGCTGAAAATTGGCCCGCGCGGCCGTCCCAAATTTAGCCTATTGTTGGCACGGCCGTGCCAACTGCAGAAGTTGGGCAGAAGGTTTCGGCGATTCTCGCGCGGCCGTGTGAGAATTGCACTGATTCTCGCGCGGCCGTGCCAAAACACGCTGGAGACAATTTTGGACTTTTAATCACACAAGGAAACCTAAATTTTTCTACCAAGTTGGGACATCTATTTAAGCCCAAACAAAGCACGAATTAGAGGAACTTTTGACACAACCTTGGAGCGAGAGGAGCGAGAGAACGAAGAATCGAAGACGGAGAATTGACAAATCTTCATCAGAATTCTTCTTTTATCTATCTTTTCTTAATCTATGTCCTTTTATATTTTTATTATGTTTTTCGTAGAGAACATGAGTAGCTAAGTTTTTAATCTAGGATTTTGTTGGAACCCTATGTGGGGATGGTGAACCCGTTTTCTTGAGATTATGCAATTATGATTTTATGATTATTTCTTATACTTGTTATGATTGTTAGTGCATGAACTTGATCAATTTATGTGCTTTATCTGTGATTATTGGGATTGACTCGACAGGGCTATTTTGATAATTAGACGGTAAGTATAAGAACCTTCGAGTAGTTTTCACCGGAGGAGTGTGTCAATTGCATGTGGTGTCGTAGACATACATATATCACCTTAGGTAGCCATTTGCGAGACTTGTTAGTTAATGCTTTATTCATAATTTGTTTGCATAGACATATAGTGAACCGTTTATGAATAATAGACTCATAATACACGCGACAGCGGGTTATGAGTAAATTAGTGTCTCGGGTTAATAATCATGAATCATATATTTCATAATTGAGGGGTTTTGGGTGAGCAATTCTTGCATAGGGGGAAGATAAAATCATAGGTCCGTTTTTATTGATATTTTCTCGTGTTTAATTGCTTTCATAATTAGTTTAATTATTTAGTTGATTAAATTTGACAAATTTGCGTAGGCTGGATAAAAATCATAATTGTTAGAATTTGGTACTTAGGATTAGATAATTTGAGTATTCCCTGTGGGATCGACATCCGACTCTCACGAGTCCACTTTTATTACTTGTTTGCGATACGTGCACTTGCGTGTTAGGTATTTAGTACCCAACACATTTGTTGACACCCTAACTCTGTTTAGGATCGGCAATTGAGCCAGGCTTAATCAAAGCCCGATGGATCGGCCCGATTATATTTTAGACGAGCCTACTTTTTAATAAGTCGGACCAAGTTTGAATCATTTTCTATACCCGATTTATTTATGAGCCGAGTTTGAGCCGAGTTTAAGGCTACTATTGCTTAACCCGAATAAGATTTGATCGATTAAGTTAATAATAAAATATATAATGTATTTATTATTTTAATAAATAGGTTAAACATGAATCAAATGCAACATATTCTCACAAACCGAATTGCTGAATTTTATCACCGATATCTAAGAATATAAAATGTTTCCAATAATAAGATACACTAATATTTTTTTACTTATTTCACTATTATTTCTAAGTTTTTCCAATAACTTTCAAAGATCGTTTAGGGTTTCTTTGAATTAACTTCAATGGAGGTAAATCTTGTTTATCACTTGTTTTTCATTAAAAAATTACTCATAATGAGACCTGATGAAACTCGAAAAAATATATGAGCCGAGCTTGAGCCTGTATTAATATAAGGTCCGATGGTAAGTGAGCTTGAGCCAATAGTAACGAAGCCTGATGATATGTGAGCTTGAGCCGACCCAAGCTCGGCTCACATGGCTCGATTGCCAGCCCTAACTGTGTCAAAATCAAAAGTTATCACAAATTGCATATATAAAATGACATAATTTTGTATGTTGTCACTAATATCTCTTTTTGTTGTCACTTAATCTTTTATATTGTCACTACATAGAAGTAATAATTTTTTTAGGGGCAATTTGCTATAGGTCCCTCTATATTATAATTTATGTGTGTAAATCCAAGTTAAAATTTAATGTTTTAATAAATTAATAATATTTATTATGGCAGAAATACCCTTAATTAAATCAAATCAAATCCCCAAAAATCTCTTTATCAAAACAAATTTCCAAACATATCTCTTTCAAATATTAACTAAAACAAATAAATTAATTCATAATAAAAATATACAATTTATTTTACAAACTCATACTTTAAAAACGCCACCGCAGCCCCACCACCGCCTATGATCCGGGAACTGCGACGCCTATGACTCCGCGAACTGCAAATAGCAAACTGAAAATTAGATTTTATATTATTGAATTGCAAACAACAAAGTACCTGTGATTTTGCCAAATGCAAACAGCAAACTGAAAAAACAAAATCCATAATTTGTATTACTGAATTACAAACAAAAAATTACCTATGTCTTCGTCAAATGCAAACAGCAAACTGAAGAAAAACATTCAGCAAAACTTGCATTATTGAATTGCAGCAATAAATTACCTATATGACTTGGCCAAATGCAAACAACAAACTGAAAAAAAATAAAAAAAAAATCAGCATCATTAAAAACATCAACCAAAAAATTGTTTATGGAACAATTTGCAAACAACAAAAACATTAAACAAAATGTTTGTAAACTGTAACTTAAGACATACCTTGCAAATTGTAAACCAGATGAATCGAATATCAACATCAAACGCAATTCTTCAAACAACAAACGAAGTTAAACCAACCCGGAAACGGAAATTGCTAACAACAAAGACGATGGGAAGGTTCTACGTACGGGAGACACAATGTGAATTTTCGCTATGATTTTGGATTTCTGATTTTTTTTAGGGGATGTTTGTTGTCCTCTTTAATTATTTCACCAAGAAATCATCTCATAATCTAAAAAGATCCTTGTTTTTCCTTCTCTAGAATATTTCTTCATTAAAAAAGAAAAAGAAAAAGAAAAAAAAAAGAGAAGGACGAGACACAGAGAGAGAGGCGTGAGAATGGAGATGGATGCAGAAGAAGAGATAGATGAAGAATTAAATATAGGGGAGATTAACGTGAGATTGGAGAGAGAGGATATATAAGATTTGTTTTCTTATTAATTAAGGGTATTTATGTATATATACTAATTATTTTAATTTATTTGGTCAAATGACCTATGCCTATATTCATCTAACAACTAGGATCTCTACCTATATAAGTACAAAATAAGGGGTGTCTAGCAAATTTCCCCTTTTTTTTATTATTGTTACCATGTAAAATTAATGACACACAATTAATGAAAAGATTTTTTGTCAAATCACGTGAAAATAAGTACTTCCACTCCAAAGATTATGTTTTTAGTACAGAAAGATACAAAATAGATAAAATTTACGTTCCGAAAATTCATTTTAAATTTGTAGTATTCTATAAATTTTCATGGAACTATATGAAAGTCCACAATTTTAAGACACACATTATTTGCAAAGCTAAACAAGTTGGTGGCCCTCCATATTCCTCTCTTACTTTTTTCGCTCCTAATCATCCAATTTGGATTTTGGAACTAAAGGTGTTATTATACCTTGGTCAAGTCAACAAAGGAAACAATTTGATGCAGTTCCCATAATCAAAACAAAGACAATTACATATATTCGTCTTAAAAATTCCACAGCCAAAGCCTCAAAATTCCCTCTCTCTTCTCTCTACAAGTAGTTGTATATAATAGAGAGAGAGAAAGTGGAAGAGAGAGAATGGAAGGACTTGGCCGGAACAATAGAGGCGGCGGAACGGCGGGGAATGGAGTGATCAATCCTCAAATTTCTACGTACAAAGATTTCAATCCAAAAGCACGGCCGGTTGAGCGGCCGTGGTACAGTGATGGAGAGTTGAAAAGAAGGAAGAGGATCGCCAAATACAAATTTTATTCGGTTGAAGGTAAAGTCAAGAATAGTTTCAACAAAGGGCTACGTTGGTTGAAGAAAACATGCTCTATAGTTGTTCGTGGATACAAATAGTTTCGTATGGATACAAAGGATATATTTCAGAGATTCTCCGCATGCAAAGTCTCATTCACCGTTTTTGTTTCTTTATGGGGTTTTTTTTTTTATTTAATTATGATGAATAGTAACATTTTTCTTTTTTCATTCATTCAATGTTTTGATTTTTGGTTTTAAAACAAGATCATACATTGACAATTCTATTCTATTTTATTTTTTTAATTGAAGTGTTGTTATAGCCTATAGGGACTTGTAATTGTAACATATATCATAAGTAAAGCTTCATTTTTTTTCCCTTTTCAATAATACTAGTACTCCACCCGTGCGTTGCACGGGAAATTCATCATAAAAATAAATATTTAATTTAAAAAGTTCTCGAAATAGTAAGATCAATGTGCAATACAAAGTTAAATTTTTTTTTTATTTCATGTAGATAACAAATTCAGCCAAAATAAGTGAAAAAAGCTAAATATCGAATGTTTAATTTCCGTATACAAAAGGCGAGTACATCGTTACTATTACTGTTACCATTACTATTACCATTACAATTACCAATACCAACACCGTTACCGTTACCATTATCATTACCATTATCATTGTTATTATCATTACGAATACCAATACTGATATAGATACCGATACAAATACTTATACTAATACCAATACCAATCATTACCATTACAACTACCACCACCATTATCATTATCATTACCTACCATTGCTAATACTAATACTAATATAGTAATACTAATACTAATCTGATAATAATACTATTACTATTAGTAATCCTAATGCTAATCTTAATCATAACGTTAACGTTAATCCTAACCATAATCCTAATCCTAGTACTACACCCAATCATTATTCTAATTAAAATTATAATCATAATCCTAATACTAATATTAATGTTAATCTTAATTCTAATATTAATTCTAATTATAATTATAATCATAATCCTAATAATAATAGGAATCATAATCCTAATCCTTATAGAAATGTAAATCTGCTATTGCTAACACTAATTTTAATAATATTCTTAATATGCTAATGCTAATGGTAATGTTAATCCTAATTCTAATCATAATTCTAATTATAATGCTAGTAATATTAATAATCAAAATGCTAATATATCGCAATACTAATATTCATACTAATATGCTAATAATAATGCTAATGCTCATCATAATACTAACCTAATACTCATATGCTAATGCTAATGCTAATCATAATATACTAATGCTGATGATAATCGTAATTCTAATTCTACTGCTATTGCTAGTACTAATGTTAGTCCTAAACTAATGCTACTAATCCCTAATACTAATGTTAGCCCTAAACTAATGCTACTAATTCTAGTCCTAATGCTAGTGCTAATATTAATCATAATCCTAATCTTACGCATAATCATAATGTTAATTCAAATGCTAATGCTAATGCTAATTCTAATTATAATTCTAATGTCAGTGCAAATTCTAATTCTAATAATCATAATCCTAATCCTAATCCTAATCATAATAATAATCATAATCATAATCGTAATCCAATCCAAATCCTAGTAGAAATAATCATAATACTTACTAATACAAATACTAATATTAATGATAAATTGATAATACTCATGGCCGTTCCTGAGAATTCAGGGACCCTAAGCGAGATTTAAAAAACAACTTAAAACCGGGGCCCCTATTTGACAAATCAATTTTATTAAAGGGTGTTCAAAATTAAATATACTAAAAACATATAAATAATATTTTCTAAAAATGATGAAATAAAGATTACGGGGGTTCGAGGGCAGTGCCCTCGAAACATTTTTTGAAATGTATGAACATAAAATAACTTCAAATATGGAAAAGAAAATCAAAATTAACAGGATGATTTGCTGGTTCACTTTCTCCCGTGACGTATAATCTTTATAGCAAATAAACTTCATAAATACTTATAAAACTTAAATAGATTAATGAATAATGATTCTTACTTTAGGTATAATAATAAATAATTAAGACATTATAAATTCAATATTTAGGGGCTCGAAGGTTAAGAAAATTGAAAATATATCTATTGATCATTTATATTAAATTTATTTTAGAGTTGATGTTCCAAAATATTATATATAATAAATTTAAAAAAATAAGTATTCATATATAAAGTGTACGTAACATAATTTGGGGACCCTAAATTTTCTTAAAAATCCGAGGGCCCAAGGCGACTGCCTACTTCACCTCCCCTAAAACCGGCCCTGTGGATACTAATACTAATACTAATACTAATACTAATACTAATACTAATAATAATAATAATAATACTAATACTAATACTAATTAATACTGATATTAATACTATAGTCATATTGAAACTAATACTAATGCTAATACTAAACTAATACTAATATACTAATCCTAATATATTAATGATAATCCTAATATATTAATGCGAATTCTAATGTTATTATTAATATTAATGCAACCCCTAATTATACTACTAATGTTAATACCGATCTTAATGCTAATGCTAATACGAAACTAAACTTAATCCTAAGACTAAACATAATGCTAATATTAATACTAACTCTAATCCTTAGCATAATCATAATCCTAATACTAATTCTAAAATGGTAATGGTAATGCTAATTTTGATGATAATATTGATGTTGATGCTAATATTGATGTTGATGCTAATGATAATGCTAATGTTAATACAAATGGTAATGCTAATGATAATCTTAATACTCATGTGAATGCTAATACTAATATTAAATATTAATCGTAACATTAAATAAAATCAGACATAGTTATTCCATAATTAATTAATATTTCCTTTTAATAGTGCACAAAAAATAATTAGGAGTACAAAAAATCCGTTTACTCCAATTAAAACATATCTCTATGAAGTAATATATGGAAAAAGGAATTGATGACATGTTTACTTTATAATTTATTTCCATTATAAATTGCCGTTTATCAATTTTTTTTAAATCTAGTAGTTAGTAATATGAACAAAGTAGATATTTTATAAATAATTTGTCAATATTTAAATGGGTTTAGGTTAGTTAAAATAATTAAAATCGTTGAACATATCTAATTCACGAAACAATTACTTATTGTAAATTTTCATCTATCCATTTTTTAAATTATTTGTCCAGTGATAATAACAAAATAGATATTTTTAATGTAATTTTTATATTTGTGGTTTTATGTTATTTAGAGAAATTAATATCGTTCAATGCACATAATTCACCGAACAATAACTTAAAATTTTAAAATAATTATTTCACTATGAAATAAATAAATAAATAATTATTACTTTTCCAGTATGAAATGTCATTTAATCATTTTTAAAAATATTTGATCTAGTTGTGGTAACAACATGAGTATTTCGAAAATTATTTACCAAAATTTGAATGGGTTTATTTTAGTTGAGGCAACTAAAATAGTTAAAAACACAAAATTTATCGAACTATAACTTACAATAAAAAACATTATTTTCCCATTATAAAATATCGTTTACCATTTTTTTAAACGTTGTTTCTAGTAATGCGAACAATATAAATATTTTAAAAATTATTTATCCCTATTTAAATAAGTTTTAGATTTTGTCAAGACAATGAAAATAGTACAACACACATTTATAATTCACCAAACAATAATTAAAAATGTTACCCAGTTTTTTCTTTTCTATTTAGTTGCAATAACAAAAATAATATTCTAAAACTACTTATCCCAATTTAAGTGAAATTAGGTTTGTCAAAACAATTAAAATAGTACTACACATAGTTCACTAAACACATTTAAAATAAAAAGTAAAATTATTTGAATATATATATATATATATATATATATATATATATATATATATATATTGTTCACCCAATTTTTAAATACTGTATTATTGTTTATGGTTTAGCGGAAAAAAGTAAAAAAAAAAAAAAAAAAAAAACATGTCGCAACTTGTATATTAGGATAATTCATTAGATAATCGAAATTATATTGTAAGAATACCTATTAGGATGTCAAAGAAAAATATATGAGATAAAGGTATTTGAGGATAAATTGTATGTGTATAAATAAAAAAGGAACAAATAAGTTAAAACTGGAAATACGTAATTAATGGGATTGTCGTTGAATGAATGAAACATAGAGTGCAAAATTTATATTTTTATAAACAAACTCATATGTTAAATATTGACCACATTTGATTGGTGGTTTTCTATAAAGTAAATCCAAAGTAAGTCTTAATTAGACTTAAATTTTTACTCAAAAAAAAAAAAAAATAGACTTAAATTTGAATGATTCAACTGAAATAAATAAATAAACAATGTAGTTGCTTGTTTTATATGTATTTGCCCGTTTAGAAAACTCAAAATAAAATATTAAAGATTAACCTAAGCTGATGGTGGTTGTATCCAAATTAAGCAATAGTTAAACTATTTTGAATATTTTGATTGGAACAAATTAATAAATAAATAATTTATTTATTATTTGTTATTAATAAATGATTAATTATAAATATGTAGATATGTAATTATTGTCACATTCAGAGATGAAAGTCGGATTGAATGCATTAGAATTATCCTTTTCGAGAAATTTCCATTTCTGAATGTATGAAAATCAATTGCAATTTCAACTTCAATTTTTAGTATGTAGTTTGTTTCAAGGAATATTAATGAAAATCAATTAGTAATATATATATATATATATATATATATATATATATATATATATATATATATATATATATATATATATATATATATATATATATATATATATATATATATATATATATATATATATATATATATAAAAGGAGGTTTTATACGTGTGCATGGTGTGCAAAAGAGGTAAGACAATTAATCAAATAAATTATTAATATCATTGTTTTTGAATTTTAATATCTAATTTCATGAACATATTGAAAAACAGGTAAAATACTTTTTTTAAACAAATCATTATGAAATCCATTGATATAAACAGTAACCGAGGAAAGAAGTCACCACGAAAATAAATTTGGTTTAAAATACGGTATATTAGTCTACTTATTGCTACTATTTAAAATATACATGAATACCATAAAATTGTGAAATATTTAGACAATAAAAATAAATTAAAAAAAATAAAGAATGGATTTCCACTTTTATATAAATATATAAATATGATTCAAAGTCGTTAAACATTTGAACAAACTTTTGAATGGAATTATTAAAAAATAGAAATAAAAATGAATAGTGAATCGAATTTTATATTGAAAATGATGGGAAACAATAGTAAAATGCTACAAAATTATTGAAATATAATTATATGAAAATAAATAGCATTAATATTGGGAGTTGTTTAAAATATGAAAATAAAACCAAAACTATATGAACATAATATACAAAAACAATAATTCAAACTTATTAAAAAATGTATAAATATTTGAATGGATATATTAAAAAAAATGAAATAAAATAGAATGGTAATTTAAAATATCTTTTGAAAGCAATAGAAATAAATAAGTAAATGAAAATGATAAAGCATCATTGAAATAAAATTGTATAAAAATTATAATAATAAAAACGGAAAAAACAACACTAACAAAATATAATCAGCCAACTTTTTTCTTCTTTCATTTCTTGCTTCTGGCGTCGGAGTGAGATGAAGATGAAGATAAAAACGGGTGGACAATTTTGCTTTGGTGTTGGATGGGAAATGTGGTTTTATACTTGTATTGATTATGATAATTAAGTTAAATATGTATAAATAAGGAAATAACCATTTATTATATAATCAACATATGCTGATATCCAAATTGTAAGAAAAATAAAAGATATGATTGGCCAAATCAAACGAAGTTCGAAATTTCCTTATTAAATATCAATATAAAATTTATTTTATAATTAACATAAATCTAATAAAGAAATCATTTTTTGAAATAAGTTAAATAATAAATAAGAAAAAAAATAATAAAGACTAATCAAGGAAAGAAGTCCACAAATAAAATAGATGAAAAGATTTGAGATCAAAATTGAAGATGTCAAAACTTCAATTGTGTATTCTCCCTTTATATATTATATAGATATTTGTTAAGGGATCGAAGGTTGTATTCAGGGCCGGTCCGGCATATTTTGAGGCCCGGGGCAAAATAATAAAGTGTCACTAAATAATAAAGGGGTTTGGGGGCAGCGCCCCCGAATTTCTTTCCCGAATATATTAATGTAGATAAAGATTTATTAATATAAGCCTCATAATAGAATCAATATATTGCATATTTGGATTAGAATCTAAGTTTTTTTGAAGAAAAAAACTTAGAAAAGTATGTAATAATTAATTTAATTTAAAAAAATATATTCATAAAAATATATTTTTGATAAAATAAAAATAAATATTTTAATATCATATGCTATAACTATGTTACTAATTATTCTAAAGTTTAATTTTGAGAAAAAAATATTATAGTAATTCTTTTGTATGGTAACCTGATATTTATGTTCTATTCAATAATAATTGAATTCTCTGTTATTAATAAATGAAATTAATATAAAATAAAATAAGTAACATTATATATATATATATATATATATATATATATATATATATATATATATATATATATATATATATATATATATATATATATATATATATATATATATATATATCATTTTTTTTGCCCCTATTAGAAATGGGCCCTGTTCGCCCCACCTCAGGGCCGGCTCTGGTTGTATTAGCGGACGCGGTATTTAATAAATCTACAAAATAAATAAGTTATTCTTTTGATTGGAACTGCTCGTAAAACAATAAAACAACAGATCTAAAGTAAAATTACAATATTACCATATTATGTTGAAATAGTAAAAAATAATAGGGGTTTTTGTGATAAAGTACCCAACCATACACCTTTATTATTCTAGGTTTAGGGGCTATATCTCTTTCACCAATAAGCCCATCCCTTTAATATTTATTATAAATAAAGGAAACATTCATGTATATCCCAATATTACCCTCAACCCTTTATACCCAATTTTTAATATGCTCCAATTTCATCCTTAACTTAATTTAACCTCAATTTGAACCCAAATTTCACAAATTATTCAATTTAGACCCCAAATTTTTTTTTTCCAATTTTTTTTTTCCGGCCGAATTCCGGCGTTGACTTTTCAATTTATTTTATTTTTTTTTTCTTTTGGATTTTTCGCCGGTTTCCGGCTTTGACTTTTTCGTTTTTTTTTTTTTTTTTTTTTTTTTTTCTTTTTGCTTTTTTCTTTTCTTTTTTCTTCTCTTTTCTTCCGGATTTTTTCGCCGGTTTCCGGCGTTGACTTTTTTTAGAGTTTTTTAAGTTTTTTTTTTTTTTTTTTTTTTTTTTTTTTTTTTTTTTTTTTACGTCCGTCGCTAAACGTTGACCGTAATTGTGTTGTTACTGACAGTAAATTAACGTAATTATATTGTCAATGATAGTTAATTAACGTAATTATACTGCCGTTGACAATACATTTATGTAATTGTTCTGCCGTTGACAGTAAATTAACGTAATATTATTATTTTTTTATTTGTTGTTATTTCTTTTTATTTTGTTTGATTTGTTGACAAGTCAACGTAATTATATTACTGTCGTTGACGGTAAAATAACTGTAAACACAATAATATTACTGTCAACAACATCAATATTATTATTTTTTGGGGTTTTTGCTTTGTTTGAATTATTCACGGAGTAACGTAATAATATTACTGTCTATTATTGTAATATTACTGTAAACACAATAATATTACTGTGGTTGACGGTAATATTACTGTTGTTATAGTAATATTGCTGTCAACCACATCAATATTATTATTTTGTTTGTATTTTTTTGTTTGTTTGAGTTATTCACGAAGTAACGTAATAATATTACTGTGGTTGACGGTAATATTACTGTCACTCACAGTAATATTAATTTTTTTGGCTTTTTATTATGTTTACATTTGTTGAACGGTCAACATAGGAATATTACTCTATTACACAATAATAATGAGTTTTGTTGTGTTAATATTATTGTGCTAGAGATTAATATAGCAATATTACTGTATTAAACTGTAGTTTAGTTAATTTTACTGTGTTTAACAGTAAGATAGTTAATATTACTGTCAATCACAGCAATATTGTTGTGTAAACGAAAAAAAAAAGTTATAGAAAGAAAGAAAAGAAGAGAAAAAAAAAACAAAAAATAAAAAATAAAAAAAAATCGAAAAAGTCAACGCCGGAAACCGGCGAAAAAATCCGGAAGAAGAAAAAAAAAATGAAAAGTCAACGCCGGAATCCGGCGGGAAAAAAAAAGTTTTTGAAAAAATATTTTTTTTTGAAAAAATAAAAGTTTTGGGTCAAAATTGAATAATTTGTGAAATTTGGGGTCAAATTGAGGTTAGATTAAAGTTAATGATGAAATTGGAGCATATTAAAGTATGAGGGGTTATTTTAGTCCTTTACAAAAATCTGGACCATGTGTGAACTTATTGGTAAAGGAGTTTTTTGTCTTGATCTCGTTATAAATAAGTACCCATTGATGGGCTTATTTGTAAAGACCCGAAAATAATAAATTTGCCCGCATGGGTATAGCTCAACTTGTTCCGGAGGTGGTAAGTTGGTATAAGGTCCTATGATCGAATCCTGGCAGCCGCAGTGTGAGAATTTCAACTCGAATGAGGGTTGGTTCCTTGTGGGCACCAGGTCTAGGTTCGCTACCTTAACAGGCCGTTGAGTCACCATAAATTACATTATTCCATCAAATAGGGCACCAGGTTCGAGTGCGCTACCTTAACGGGTCGTTGAGTCACCATGATTTACATTCCACTTTCAAATACTTATAGGACCAAAGGATGGGGTCCCTGGGGGCGAAGAATTTCGCCTTTTGATACAATAAAAAAAATATGAGGGTCTATAACAAATAAGATATTCTTTCGGTCGCAACTGCTCGTAAAACAACAAATTTACAGTAAAATTACAATCACTACAAGAAATCATATTTTGATTCATGATAACACCGGGTCGTTGAGTCACCATGATTTACATTCCACTTTCAAATACTTATAGGACCAAATGATGGGGTCCCTGGGGGCGAAGAATTTCGCCTTTTTGATACAATAAAAAAAATACGAGGGTCTATAACAAATAAGATATTCTTTCGGTCGCAACTGCTCGTAAAACAACAAATTTACAGTAAAATTACAATCACTACAAGAAATCATATTTTGATTGATAACACTAATTTTCATATGACTAGGCAAAAAAATGTTGTCACTGTTGTTGTAACCAATAGGTTATCACTAAGGGGAGAATTATACTTTTCGTCCCACATGTTTGGCTCGATTCCACTTTTGGTCTCTGTTGTTCTAAGGTGAACAAATTTCACCTCAAATGTTCATTTTTAAACAGTTTTGGTCCACTCGGTCACATGGCCGTTACTTTTTTTTTTTTTTTTTTATTTTATTTTTGCCAAAATAAAATACTTTCATTACATGAAGGCACAGGGGGTTCATTAAAAATCTTGCTGGCCTAGAACAAGGAAAATAGTTCCTCGTATTTACAACGTTTATGATAAGTACGAAGGCCTAGTCTATCCAATAAAAATAAATTCCTAAGAAAACTAGGGAGGTCTCTAACAGTACTGTATTAAGTCTCCACTTTGTGCTCGTGTGCCCATTTGGCTAGTCCATTTGCCGGACGATAGCCTTCTCAATAAATATGAACCACTCGCCGCTTTTACGAGAGGTGTCTTTGAATACAACGGATAACATAATTTAACTCCCAAGCAACTATCGATTTTTGTTAAATCATGTCTACCACCAGTTTTGCATCGGATTCAACAGTGACCTGATCAATGCCCATCTCCTGACTAATTTTCAACCCATCCAGTATTATTGTAGCTTCTGCCCAAAGGTGAGAACCATGCCCATAGAAAAGAAAATACATGAATAAATTGATTGTCTTGAGATCTTAAAATATCTTCGTTCAAACACTTGATTCCGTGCATTGAGCCGTCCACTTGATTTTAATTTGGGGTGGATCGGGCGGAATCCATTTTATCCAACATCCCGTGGAAACAACTGTTCCTTAACATGCAAGTTAAGGGTTTGCATAAAGCTTTCCCCGGCTTATTCGACGAAGATTTAACCACCGTGGTATAATAATAATAATAATAATACTAATAATAATAATAATAATAATAATAATAATAATAATAATAATAATAATAATAATAATAATAATACTAATAATAATAATAATAATAATAATAATAATAATAATAATAATAATAATAATAATAATAATAATACTGAAAAAAAATTAATATATGATGATGATAATAATAATAATAACAATAATAATAATAATAATTATAATATTATTATTATTATTATTATTATCATCACTATCATCATCCTCAATCATTATATTTTACTTTTGCACATACTTTCGTAGAGAAAATTCACCACAACCAAACATATTCTCATTTCTACACCTACATAAAACTAAAAATAACCCTTCATCTAGGGGTGAGCAAGTCGGACCCATCAACCCGCTACACCCGTCAAACCCGTGAAAAACCGCCCCGTTGGGACCGGACGGATAGATCCATCCATAGGATTGGGTCCTAAAATGGTGAAGAACCGTGGGTTTGGGTCTTAGACGGGTTCAATTTTTTTTAATACCCGTGAAACCCGTCCCGCCCCGCCATACAAAACGACGTCGTTTTGTTTACATTATATAGTATAATAAATTAATAATATTAATGAATAAATAAAGTATCTCTAGTGTATCAAATACATAAATCAACTAAACTATAATTGTGGAAGTAATAGCTATAAAGATTATGAAAATCTCTAAGAAAATGTAGGAAAAAAAGCATATATATACAACGGTCAACACACGGCAGAAAAAAAGGAAGAAAATGGTGTTGTATGGAGCTGAATAGCGTTGGTTATGCTTGAAAAAGCTATATTTATTTTATTTAAATTTTGTCTTTTAAGTTATGAATTAGTTATTTTTAGTTTCATATTAGTTTTTATTTACTCTTGACATTTACATTATTTATGTTTGGTTTCAATTTAAAATTTTAGGTTATTTATTTTAGTTTCTAATTATTCTCCCGTAAAACTTATAAATTATATATAAAAAAAAAAAGTTTAGACGATAACGGGTTTCGACCCGTAAAGGTTGGGTCCTACTACAAACCCGCCATGGACCCGCCTATCATAAACCCGTTAAAAACCCACAAGTTTGGTTCTTCAAAATCAAGAACCGTTGTTTGACGGGACGAGGGCGGGTTTTGATAGAACCCGCGGGTTTATGGCCCGCGCACACCCCTACGGCTTCATCCAAACATATTCCGATTTTCTACACAAAAACCAATAATCTACCTTTTCCTTCAGAAATTTTGAAAACTAGAAATTTTCATTGGAAACATAACCAAACATCCCCGTTATTATTCGTAAATTCAGTATTGTATAGTATGTAACAATCATTTCAGACTAGGATATATGGCATGGCGATTTTCAATGTTGGTTTAAAGATTATTTGAGGGTTTAAATACATTTAAGTTAAAATTTGTACTGCGTTTAGTATCTGTTATTGTAATTAAACATAATTTGTGAGGAAGTGACTGTTAATTTAATCAATATCAAAATAATTTTCCTGAAAAATGTCAACCGGTTCTCCGGTTCTACCGCCCGCCACCGCCACCACCAACAACAACCTTTTCGCCGCCGTGGACATCGGGACAAATTCCTTCAAACTGACAGTCGTCCGCGTCGATCCTTCTTCCGGCAGATTCCTCACCTTCAATCGCCTTAAAGAACCAGTCATACTCGGCCTCGACACCACCACCACCTCCTCCGCCCCCACCATCTCCGCCGCCTCTCTCGACCGCGCAATAACCGCTATTCGAAAATTCCAGCATTTCATCCACTCGCACCGCCTTCCTCCTTCCCATCTCCGACTCGTCGCCACCTCCGCTGTCCGCGAAGCTTCCAATAAATCCCAATTCATTGGAGCTGTTAACGAAGCCCTAGGCCTTGACGTTGAAGTTATCTCCGGCGAAGAAGAGGCGCGCCTCATTTACCTCGGGATTCTACAATTCTTCCCCGTTTTCACCTCTACAGTCCTCACAATCGATATTGGCGGTGGATCCACCGAGTTCACGGTGGGGCTTAACGGAAATGTTCTATTTTCCAAGTCACTGAGATTAGGGCATGTCACTTTAACACAGCAATTCAGCGACGTTACGAAAATGCGAGAGCACATTCGGAACGAACTAGAAGCCTCTGATTTGATCGGTAAAATCAATGATTTCAAAATAGATGCTGTCATAGGTTCGTCGGGTACGATTAGGGCTATTGAAAAGGCAGTGTGCAAAGGCTATGCACGTAAGATAGAGGAAAACGTTGGGGTGTTCGAGGAATTTACTAAAAGGGAGTGGAGGTTTACTAGGCACGAATTAAGGTGTTTAGTGGAGAGGCTTTACGACGAAGAAAGTGAAATAAACGGAAAGGTGAAGAGGTCGAGGTTTTTCAAGAAACGAGCTGCATTCATTTTGGCAGGAACCGTTTTGCTTGATGAGGTATTTGAGAAGCTTGCAATTGAGGAAATAGAGGTCTCGGAGTATGCATTAGGGGAGGGGGTGATTACGGAGATGCTTGGGCACGTTTTCCAAGGGTTCGATTTGAATGCAAATGCACGATGGAGGTCAGTTTTTAAGTTAGCGTTGAGGTTTAATAATAAGAAGAGGATGAAGGCTGCTACTATGTGTGCGACTATTGCTAGGGTATTTATTGAATTTTTCATGAGCAATTTCGGAAACATTTTGTGGTGTATGATCTGCTTTTTCCGTTGTTTATTAAATTTGACTGTGCAGGAGATTTTTGAAGGATTGATGAAATCGAATCAGCTCTACAATGGGAATGATGATAATCAGCTTTATGTCCCCTTGGATGACAGTGATCTTGAGTACCTTGATGCTGCTAGTTTGCTTCACAATATTGGCATGTCTACTGGCAAGAAGGGTTATCATAAACAGTCTTATTTCGTTATAATGGTATATCTGCATATAATATTTTTCCGATCTTTTAATTCTTCTGGCATGGAGGAGGTATAGTTTAGGTTGAGAGGCAGTAAATCCGACCATGAACGTTCACTATTTTTAATGGGATTTTAAACAATATATTCCCGTCCTTGCAAATGTCCCGCTTGCTTTGGCATTGTGTGAATTATAGGTGGACATATTCGTTTCTTTGGTCTGTTAATTCTGCCAAACCGGACGGGACACAGTGGAAAACTACTACTAACACGAATGTGTTGTTAGTTCCATATAAATAGTGAATTCTCGTCGTTCAACTTATTTTATTGACAATTATAAGACATGAAAGTTATAGTCATCAAGCTAATTCCAAATGATGGTGGAGCTGTGGAGTACAACTATGAATAGGATTTATAATTAATCTGAATTCCACAGAAACAGTGAATTTTGATAGTTCAGATCCATATAAATCCTATTCAAAGTTGAATTAGCTTGATGACTATAACTTGCATGTCTTATAATTGTTTCTTAGGAATACGTAAATAAGACGAACGATTAGAATTCACTATTTCGAAGGAATTAACCGTATAATGGTGATCATAATAGTTTTCCACTGTGCATTGAAATCAGCTAAATGACTGTGATTCTACCCTCTATATCAGAGTAGTCTAAGACTCGAAACATAGAGTCTGCAGTCATTTTTTTTTCTATATATATAATTTCTGCAATCTGAATCTCCTTGTCAGAATGGGGATGAACTGCAGGCTTACAGTAAGGAGGAGATTAAGGTATGGTACTTTCCTTGTAATTGAATACTTTGAGCGAATCAAAACTGTGGTTTCGAATGTCAATGACAGTTCAAAGCATTCAGATAATAGCATTGCTCGTGAGATACCATAGAAAGAAATTTCCGAAAAATGATGTTCTTGAGGGATCTTCCAAAGAGGTATCTAAATATCCGTATGATGATGTATCTATTTGAGTTTTTGTTATATATACATTCATTCGTGTTTATCTGCTTTCTTGGAATGTTAGGTAAGGCAGAAATTCAGAATCCTTTGTGCAATTATGCGGGTGTCCTATGCAGTGCAACAATGTCTTCCTGTGAATTTTCAGTTCATGGGATTTATACATTCTCCAGAAGGTTTTAAGTTGGTAAGTTCCCTGTTTATATGCAATTGACCCCATAATTTCTAGGATTCTATCGTTTGTGCTCTCCTTAATTATATCCATTATCTGAGTTGTCAATATAGCCTATTTATACGCAATTAGCAGAGACATGAAAAACGCATGGTTAGTGGTTTCTGCATATATGTGAAAAGTTTGAAGCTTCTTTTTTCTTTAAAATACATATCACGAAAGGAACGTGTATAGTTATAACTTCCACATGGCATTTTAGTATATTCAACGAGAAATCTCTAACTCACCCTTTTAGTCATGACCTTAAGTTCAATTTTCATTTAATCTGACTGTGGGACTTGTAAGCGGCCTAAAAGCATTCCAAAAGTTTAGAATGCTTCAATGAGAGTTCTATTTAGTGTTTTCATGGTTTTAACTTCTCATCTTGTTGTAGACTGGCTTTTTCAATGAATTATGCTTTTAGCTTCCTTTTATCTTTGTTCACCAAATTGTCAGCATTACTATTATCTGACAATATGTTTTGTTTCGTCAATCATCTTTTCATTTTGTTTGGGATTATGGTCAAGTGGTCTGAACATCCCATAGCAGTTATCCTCGTTGATATCCTAACTTGCAAGCAACTGTTTGTTGCTCATTTTTGTGGTAAACGAACAAGGTTTGAATGTAAACATTGAGTAACATTTTGACATGCAGCCCCGATCTTTTTAGAGTTTCCAATTTAAACCTCTTTTCATACCTAAGATAAGATTAGCCAATATAACATTATTCAGTCTTACGAGAACTGGATTCAAATAATTTGACTAGGGAGAGATTCAATACACAATCCCCCAATAAGCCAATAAGTTAAGATAAGAGCTCGTTTTTCCATAATTGTGGGCCGTCCCGAAAAGTTATTGCACTAACCAAACATCAAGTAAGTAATTAAGCATGGCTTATCTTACCCACCAAACAGGCCGTAATATGCTAAAAGAATGTAATATGATGACATGTCCGGTGAAGAATATGTAATCATAAACCACTTAAAATTCCTATAAAAAGAAATTTACCAAAAGATGAACTTGGACTTCAAAGCATCTTAAAGTATTAGGTCTGACGAGTTTTATCAAGATTTACCTTTAGTCAGCAATCTATAGATATTACCGTTATTTTCCAAAAACTCAGTGAGAACACATCTCAGTAACAAATATAAATTTTCATTTAGATTGGTACAAGTAACCATAATACGACATTTCTCTCCCTTTTGTACGATTATTTGTGTTCTCAGATGTACATTTGTTGCCCTAAGAGGCTTTCAGAATTCAGATATTTAGAATATTATGGTTCGCTTTTACGACTACAAGAAGCAAATTTTTATTTGGTGGACCAGTTTGTTTTAACTGTTTCCCAAACTTTATTGCAACGGATCCTCATATGATGGGTATATTAACCTTAAATTTGAAAATACATACCTACAAATGGAGATTGGATTTGTTATGGTCGTAATCATTTATAGGTTCACAGGTTGCATCATAACTAGATGTGAACTTCTGGAAAATAAAAGGCAAAATCTGATTTTCTAGATCCGAATAACTTACACTCCTCCTGTTTGAGATTTTCCCTTCTGGAGCAGTCCCTCAAATAAACTCATAGAAAAAACAGAAGTAGAACCATTTTTTTTCCGAGATGGAGCACTAAAAGGAAATTAAGTGTGCTTATTCTAGTAGGAATTTGAATGTTTTACATTCAGCTCATGTGTGAGTTTTGGGCCAAAAGCCACGAGTAGAAAATTGAAGTGTCATCATATTACATCCTTCACTATCATGGCAAATACAAGTCTATATTAAAGAAAGATATAAGGAGAACTTTTCTTACGGTCCATATACAAGAAGAATTGAACCATCGGGTGAATAATTTACTCTCCGCGGGTAAGTATTCACTATTTTATTCTCATGAAAGTTGTGTTGAATTGCATCGCCCTGGGCCCACAGTTAGAGGCATGATAGGTTTCATCTGGTACTTAATTACTCGCTAATGATTTTGGGACTGCATTATAAAAATGTGAGTATGTGCTTTTCAGAGCATGAAAACATCTATATATTTTATATTGCATGATTTTCATTGTAAGGTCTCTGAAGCACAACTTTATGCTTGACGTTTAATCAGTTTTTTATAGAAATCTATTCGAATAATTATGTAACTGCTGCAAATTCTTAATCAATCGATTTTAATTTCCTTGGCCGTAAAATTAGGCTTGTGTCTGGAGACAGGTTAAGCTCGGTGCTTGGTAACATTACTCTGTTCTAGTTGCTGTTGTATGTGTTTTTATTCATTTACGTGTCACTTTGTGTTGAAAATATGTGACAGTTCCCATAATTGAGGACAAAGTTACTAGCTTCAGAATCTCGAATTGAAATTACTTAATTTATTCGTATTACGCTTCTCTTAGTGGTGTATGAATCAATTTCAGGTACTAAGTGAAGGTGAGGCAGGAAACCAATCCACTGATATTGTGCACCCATCATTAGATGGTGATATGAATGTGTTGATGGAGAAAGAATTTGAACACTTTAGTATGGTAAAGATTGTTTATTAACATGATTTATTATTCAAGATCTATTTTTCTTCTTATTTTCAGAATTGCCATTAATATTTTTTGTGCAGGTTTTAAAGCAAAAGTTGTCAATTCTAGTTACTTGATGGCCAAACTGCAACTTGAAGTTGCTGATGATCTTAGTAGTTGATCGTGTGTTTGGAATGATTTGTAGAATATGAATTGGCTTGTATTATAATTGTAATTTTTGAAAGGGATAATAGCAAATAAGCTCATTACACACCAATTAATTTAAAAAGTGACATTCAATTCATTTACATGTAAATAAATCCACCACTCCGGTACTTTTAATAGTCATTGACGTTGGGCAACCTAACAAATCCTAATAGAATATTTGTTATTTTTTTTAAATTAATAATGTTTTTAGTTTTTTATCTTCTATTTCCCAACCATTTTTCTCGAATTATTTTCATATCAAATTAGATTTGCAAATCGGCTAGCAAAATCTTAATCCGCTATTGGTTAGATTTTAGTCACCTATTTTCGAACATTTTCTCTCTAATTACTTTCAGAGCAAATCAAATTTGCAAATCAACTAAGAAAATCATAATCCACTCGGATAACAAATCGGCTAGCCATTCCGTCTTGCGACTTCATTATCTTGGTTGAAATAATTTTGTTTTTCTAAACTTATTGGATTCACGTTTTGCTTATTTATTATCTTTGTTGATTTATTTTTATTTTTATTTTTCATAACTTATTTGAAACAACATCATTAAGAAATTGGCAACAACAACAATATTCTTATATTTGTCATATAATGATTTTTACCAAATATTTGTTTACAAAACTTCTTTATATGCTTATAGTTGTCGATTTTCATGCAGAATGACACAAAAAGCTACATACCTCATTGATATTAAGTTGGCTCTCAGATATATTGTCATCCAACAGATTCCCTCTCTACTGCGTTAATTGTAATAGAATATTTCAGATTATTTAGAATATTCCTCCAACAATTCCAATCTTACCCTCGAACACGCGGCATATTCTACATATGGACTAAAATACCCCAAGGGGTGATTACAAGGTTTTAATTTCTTGAGGGGGTCCATTGCAATGTATTTAACTATGATTATTTTGTTATAAGGGTTGGGGATATGATGGCTTATGGTTTAAGAGGTCCATTGTAAGGGTTTTTCTTAAGTGCTTATGGTTTACCTTAGAGATTGTTAGTTAAGTTTGACTTAAGTGCTTATTTCTAAAAGTTGGGAGTGTTTGCAAATTAGCTGGAAAATCAACTATAACAGAAAAAAAAAAAAAAAAAAAAACAGGTAATGGGTGCTTTTAAAATTGTAGCTTAAAACAACTTATTTTAAGAGAAGCAAAAGTAAAAGCTTGTTTTGCAAACACCTAAAACCAGATTATATGGGCAGAAAAAAACTTATAATCTATTTCTAAAAGCATTTGCAAACACCACCTTAACCACAAACAAATTTGAAAGAATTTATGGTCCCGAATTCGTATTATACAGAGATGTTATCTAAAATGTTATGACACTTGAGACAACATGCAGCGGAAATATAACTATTAAAAGACAATGCTCAGAATTAAAAATGTTCACAAGTAAAAACTTGTGAACTTGCCCTTTACAGGACGGAAAAATATATTAAAATCAGTATTCCAAGAATACAAACAGAAGAGTGCGAAAACTTCTTCCTTATGAGTGAATCTTTTTCAAGATCACTCTTACAACCAAATCTAGATACTAAAAGAAAGATATCAAAAATTCTAGATTTCAAAGAATGTACTCATAAAGAGTACGTACAACAGATCCTAGAAAACACACTAAAATTCTCGAGATTAAAATTTCAGCTTCTATTTTTGTTTCCTCGAAATCTGTAGCAATCTTGAGTCTTGAGTTTGGTATTTATAGACTTGCCAAGCTTCCACTCTTCAGCCCATGATCTGCAAGAAAACCAACCACAAGTGCACTCAAGATAATGGGTTAGTGGGTTAGTTAGGAAGTTAACATAAATTCCATAATTAAATCCACTAAGCACTACTTAACCCCACTTAGCCCACTAACTAAGATTTAGTTTGGAAGTTAAGAAAAGTTAAAAACACATTGTGAATTTTATTCACGTGTTTCAAACTCCCCCTTTTTTGACTTTCTGATCAAAACTAAATCGTAGTCAAAGACTCCCCCTGAGATATTGCTCGAACTCCCCCTGAATTTGATACCATTTGAAAAACATAGAAACAATAAATTAAAACCAAATTCAGCAAGATAGTTCAACAAAAGAAATAATCAAAGTGCAGTCCTAAACAAAAGTTCAGAGGGAAAATAAACAAAACATAAACAAAAATATTGTTCATGAAAACAATCTAAAGTAAAATATCTAAAGTCTCCAAGGTCTCCTCAGTTTCAGCTGCTGCTCCTCCTCCATCACTAGATCCACTGCTTTCTTCTTGAGCTTCCCCCTCTTTCTTTGCTTCCTCTTCATTGACTCCTTGCTCTCTGCCTCTAGCATCCAAAGGATGAGATGTTCCTGCTTCAGTTTCATGACCTTTTTCTCCCCCTTTTTGATCAGAAAGGGCCTTCTGAATCATCTCCACCATGGACTGATGATAGGTAATCTGAGCTAGAGAATGAGTAAGCTGCTGCAATAGAAGATCTCTAGGAACAGACACAAGAAGGTTAGAAGTGTTGTCAACACGAGGTGCAACACCCTCAGTACCAATGTTATTTTGACCTGATTCAGTTGAGAGAAAATCATCTCCATTCCAAGGAAGATCTTGAACATGAGGAGCCCTCAGAAAATTTTGAGACACAGTGATCATGCCTTGTGGGGTGTGAAGATATTCTGAGTCATCTTGGCCCAAATTTTGAGAGAGTAAGATGGAATAGATGAGAGAAGGATAGGGGAGGTGAGTGGAAGGTGAAATTTTCTGGGCAAGATGACCAATAGTATCAAAGAACAGTTTGCCAAAATCCACTGGTAAACCCATCCCCAATTTGTACATGAGTACAGCATGAGGCTTAGTTACCACAGAGACATTTTTGGATGGAATCCAATTAGCCACTGTGAGTCTAAACAGGACAGAGTAGAAAGCAGTGAGTTGAGAGACTTGAAATTTTCTTGGGTGTGCAGGCCAATTTCTTAAACGGTTTCCAGAAATAACTTTGCAAATCTCAGTAAAATCACCATAATTATCCTCATCAATCACAGTAGGAGTTTGTAAATGAGAGTTGATAACTTTGGGAGAAAAAGAATAAATGGCATTGCGCACAAAGACTTTGCCAAAGTTTGGGGAATTTTTCTTTAAAAAAGAAGTTTGCAAATTGGCATAAAACTCTTTCACAACCAAGGGATCATAAGAGCAGGCAATCTCAACTAGGTTAAGGATTTTTCTTTGGTGAAGAAAAGCTGTTATCCTATACCTATCAAATTCTTCCTTAGAAATTTTCTTTTCCTCAATGAAATGACAATTCATGACTTGAGGACTCAACAGTGAATCAGACTCAAAATAGAAATTTGGACTGAAGGCATTTGTTACCTCAAAAGGGGTTGACAAGTTCTTCCCATCCAGGTCTGGTTCTTCTTCTTCTGAGGAAGCATCATCTTCTGAATCTTCAAGCTCATCAGGGACATATGCTGGTTCAGGTGATGCAGCACGTGGGGCAACACCTTCTTCCTGCTGAGAAGAGTCTTCAGAGGATTCACTGTCTGAATCAGAAGAGGACAAGTTTTTGCGAAAAGTAGCTAGTGGAACTTCCCAACTGTCTTCACTTTTCTCAGATACTTCAGCCTGAGGAGGAATTGTATCTGCTTGAGCTGCTGCTTCTGCCAGGGTTTCCAGAGGATCTTCCTGAGGTGCTGATGGAGTTTCTTCTGTAGTGGTGAACTCCTGAGCATCGACAAATGGGATGTCTACATGCTCTGCTGATGACATTCCAGAGAAATCAGGCATTTCTTCATCCTGATAAGGGGCAGCATCTTCAGTTGAAGCAGTAGGTGCAGCAGCATCTTCTGGAGCATGTGTAGCAACACCTTCAGAGACAGGTGCAGCAACACCTTCTGAACTAGGTGCAGCAACACCTTCTGAAATAGGTGCAGCAACACCTTCTGAAACAGGTGCTGCAGCATCGTTGTGGACATCACCATCGACGGCTGGAGGAGGATTTCTAGGTGGGGATGCCATGATACAGTAGATAAAGTAAAATTGCTTCTTTGTGCTTTTGATTTTTGAGTGTGAATTTTGTGAGAAGAAGCACGAAATTTATAAGCCCTAATTTTTGCTGAAGAAGAAAGAAAAAAAAATTGAAGTGGAGGTGTCCGTTTTTCTTGGGGAGAGTGTGATTAAGGAGAATAAAATTTCCTTAGGCAGTTTAAAATAAAAACGTGACACATGGCACAATAAGGAGTGGACTTAGTGGAAAATAAGGAATTAACCCATGTACCCATGACCCATATAAATAGGAATAATTAAACTGAGAAGAGAAAAATCAATAAAACCGTAGCACTCAAGAAATATTCACAATTAATAGAAAAATACATTTATTAATGATTAATAGTGAGAAAAATTTGCTGACAGGCATAGATACTATTATATCTGTATATTTATATACTTATTAATATATATATATATATATATATATATATATATATATATATATATATATATATATATATATATATTTTTTTTTTTTTTTTTTTTTTTTTTTTTTTTTTTTTTATAATAAAATATATATTATATATAAACTCTTATTTTCAAGTCAAACAATTCACATGGAACATGATCAAGTGTTCAGTTTGAAGGTTCCTCAGTTACTAAGATATGACTATCAAAATAGAGGAGTTTGACTTATGTGAGTGTAATTATTTGTCTAAATGTTTACATGAAGCATGATCACGTTTCAAGGTGAAAGACTTCCAGTTACTGATTTAGAAAATAATACATCACAGTGAAGTCATTATTTAATGAAGCTAATGCTTCAGTAAATTGTGTTGCAGCTTAAGATATTTGATGAGGTGCTGCAACACGTTTCAGGACATGTTTATTGAGTACACATCCCGAGAGATTTTCTGAGTTTTGAAAACCTCTCATAATCTAATGCCTTTGTAAAGATGTCAGCCAGCTGATCTTCTGTAGGAATGTACTTTAAGCACACTATATTTTTCTCAACTATATCACGAATAAAATGATGTTTAATATCTATGTGTTTAGTTCGTGAGTGTTGAACGGGATTTTTTGAAATGTCAATAGCACTTGAATTATCACAATATATGGTCAGGGTATCACTGGTTAACCCATAATCTCCCAACATTTGTTTCATCCAAATTAGTTGACCACAACACCCTCCAGCAGCTACATATTCTGATTCAGCTGTTGAAAGAGATACACAGTTTTGCTTTCTACTAAACCAAGAAACTAGATTATTCCCCAAAAAGAAACATGCACCTGATGTGCTTTTTCTGTCACTAATATCCCCAGCCCAATCAGAATCACTAAAGCCTATCAAGTTTGTATTTGTGTCTTTGAAAAACTGAATCCCTAAGTCTACTGTACCTGCAACATACCTAATAATCCTCATCACAGCTTTAAGATGGGTGACCTTGGGATTTGCTTGATATCTGGCACACACACAAACACTAAACATAATGTCAGGCCTGCTTGCTGTTAGATACAGAAGGCTTCCAATCATGCTTCTGTAGAGAGTGCTGTCGACATCTTCTGCAACATCATCCTTAGACAGTTTTTGGCTGGAACCCATTGGAGTTTTCATGTGCTTGGCTGATTCCAACTCAAACCTTTTGACCAGATTGAGGGCATACTTCTTCTGATTCACAAACATTCCTTCACCTGTCTGTTTGATTTGGAGTCCTAAGAAGTAATTCAACTCCCCTACCATACTCATTTCAAAAGTGTGAGACATTGAATCTACAAAAGACTGTAAAAGGTTAGCACAAGTAGAACCAAAAACAATGTCATCAACATATATTTGAACAATAATGATATGATTATTAGTTCTCCTAACAAATAGGGTTCTGTCTGCCTCCCCTCTATTGAACTGTATTTCAAGTAAGAAGTCAGTGAGTCTTTGATACCATGCTCTAGGAGCTTGTTTAAGACCATACAGTGCCTTCTTAAGCTTGAAAACATGATTAGGTTTGGCAGAATCTTCAAAACCCTTTGGCTGTTCAACATATGCTTCCTCATTTAAAACCCCATTCAGAAATGCACTTTTGATATCCATCTGATACAGTTTGATTTTAAGAAAGCAGGCTATAGCAAGAAGTAATCTAATAGATTCAATTCTAGCTACTGGAGCAAAAGTCTCATCAAAGTCTATACCCTCAATTTGAGTGTATCCTTGTGCTACTAACCTAGCCTTATTTCTAACAACTGTACCTTTTTCATCAGTTTTGTTTTTGAAGATCCACTTAGTCCCTATCACATTTACATGGCTTGGTCTGGGAACTAAGTACCACACATCATTTCTGATGAATTGATTCAATTCTTCATGCATTGCATTTACCCAGAATTCATCCTTCAGAGCTTCTGCAATATTCCTCGGTTCCACTGAAGACACAAAACAAGTGGTTCCAGTTAGTGCACATTCAGAAGATAAATTAGCAAATCTTACCATATCTCTGTAGTTCACTCTCTCTTTTCTTCTGGTTCTTATTCCACCAAAGATATCACCCACTACTTGAGTTGATGGGTGATTTTTCTGGATTCTGCTTGATGGTTCCTTTCTGCAGACATCTAGGGTTGGTTGCAACTCAGTCTCTGTAGGATGTGTTGAGTCAGATGTGGTGACACTTGGCTCAGCACCTTCTTCTCTTAAGACTGGACTGTTTGTGTCTGGGCTTTCTGTGGCAGAAGTGTCTTCTTCTGTTGTTTCCCTTTCAGCAATCAAGTCATCAACTTCATCTTCAGCTGTTTTACTGCGGAGATCAGCAAAGTCATCAAATACCACATTTACAGATTCAATAATGGTTCGAGTTCTTAGATTGTATACTCTATAAGCATGACTGTTATTAGAGTAACCCATAAACAAGCTCAAATCACTTTTTGAATCAAATTTAGCTAGATGATCTCTATCATTTAGAACATAGCAGACACACCCAAACACATGCATGTATTCTAGATTAGGTTTCTTACCATAAAGAATTTCATATGAAGTCATCATTGATCCTAATCTTAGATACACACGGTTTGAGATGTGACAGGCTGTGTTGACAGCCTCAGCCCAAAACCTTTTAGACAAATTTTTTGCACTCATCATCACCCTAGCCATTTCCTGAATAGTTCTGTTTTTCCTTTCAGCAATGCCATTTTGCTGAGGAGTTTTTGGAGCAGAAAATTCATGCTTTATTCCCTTTTTATTACAAAAAGCAAAAAATAAAGCATTCTCAAATTCCTTTCCATGATCAGATCTTATCCTACGAACAGAAACTTGAAATTGAGTTCTAACAAACCTGTACAAATTTTTGAATACTTCAAAGGTGTCTGATTTTTCTCTCAAAAAATACACCCAAGTATATCTTGAAAAATCATCAACACATACAAAGACATATTTTTTACCACCTAGACTTTCTACCTCTATAGGACCCATAAGATCCATATGTACAAGTTCAAAACAAATAGTGGTACCAACGTGTTGCAACACTTTGTGTGGTACTCTGGTTTGCTTTCCCTTCTGGCACATTCCACATATAGGAATATCCTTGATCTTGAGATCTGGTACTCCTCTTATGGCATTGTACTTGTTGAGCAGCTTCAGATTCTTGAAGTTTGTATGTCCTAGTTTCTGGTGCCACAGCTCTACTTCACTTACTCTTGAACTCTTGCATGAGATGGTGTCACCTGTTTGATAGCAATTATCCATTGATCTGGAACCTGTAAGTACACAATGATTTTGATTATCAAACACAGAACAACAGTATTTATCAAATTCTACACGTAGATCATCATCACACAATTGACTGATACTAATGAGATTTGACCCCAATCCTTCAACATGTAAAACATTTGAGAGTTTTGGAAGCCCCTCAATACTGAGTGTTCCACGTCCAACCACTTTGCCTTTAGCTCCTCCTCCATAGGTTACACGTCCTCCATTAAGTGTGTGGTAGTTTGATAGAAATTCCTTTGTTCCAGTCATGTGCCTAGAGCATCCACTATCAAAGTACCATGAACCTGAAATGTTAGCATTTAAAGAGGTGTATACTGCTTTGCACAAAAATTTACCTTTGGGAGTCCATATTTTACACTCCTTTTTGGTAGATTCTACCTTTTTCTTTGAAGTGTTCCTTGAAGTGTTGTGGCTTATTTTATACAGCATTTTGTCACTGCTGAGTTTTTCACAAAATGGACGAATGTGTCCTGGTGAGAAACAGTAATGACAAACATAACCTCTTATTCTGGAATCTGGAGTGGTGACTGTGGACTTCCTGCAATCCTTTCTGTTTGCACCCTTCTCTTTTACAAAGACAATTTCTTTCTTCTTAACTGGCTTCATTCGTTTTTTGAACCCTAGCCCTTCATGTTTGTAGTGCTTTTCCATTGACACAATCTCTTCGAGCTTAGTTGTGCCAGTGTTCATCCTCTTGATTGCTAGAGTTGCCTTTTTGAGTTCTTCTTTCACTTTTGCCAGTTCAAGATCCTTCTTGGTGATTCCAACCTCCAAATGTGTGATTGTTTCTTTGAGGGAGGAATTTTCCTTGTTGGCTGCATCTAGAGCTTGAGTCTTATTCTCCAAGTTTCTGATCAGCTTTTTACACATTTCTTCATCATCACTGACTGCTTCATTACTGGATTCTGCTGCATTCACAGAAATAGAGTTTAAACATGTATATTGATCAGTATTTAACTCACAAATTGAAAGTGTTTCAGAAAGTGTTGCAGCATCCAGGGAGACTCCTTGGGATTCTGTTTCAGTGGAACTTCCAGTAAGATATCTGACAGAAAGAGCTTGTTTAGAAGATTGCTGTTCCTCTGTCTGTTCAGGTTGTTCTTCCTCCTCATCACTGACAGCACAAATCAAACTCATTCCTCTCCTTCTCAAGGTATTTGCACATTCATTAGCATAATGTCCAAATCCTGAACAGGCCCTGCATTTAATATGATCCAAGTTAGGTGGTTCAGAATTTGAACGAATAAAAGAAGAATTTTTTAAATTGTTTTGAGAGGGTGTTTGAGGAGATGTTCTCTGTGGAATAGATCTGTTCCGGGGCTGAGTTTGTCGATTTTGTGGAGACCCTTCTGAGAATAACTGCCTGGGCTTGATTCCACTTCGTCTGAACGCCCTATTGAATTTCTGAATCTGAAATGCCACATTATTGAGGCATTCTTCTGCATCATCATCATATTCCGGAGCAACATCTTCCTTCTCTAATTCTGCCTGGAGTGCATTTGAGATAGCCTTTCCTTTCTCCTTTCTTTGATCTTCGAAGTTCATCTCTCTGGACTTGAGACTTCCTATTAATTCGTCCAGCCGTAGAGATGATGTATCTTTAGCCTCCTCAATAGCAGTAACCGTCATGCTGAACCTTTCTGGAAGAGTTCTCAATACCTTATTCACTAGTGTCTCGTTGCTCAAAGGACCACCTAAGGATTGAAATTCATTAGCCAAGTCAATCAGCTTCTCATTATACTGAGAGATTGTTTCAGTTTCCTCCATTCTCAGTCTCTCAAATTTGGAAGAGAGTAATCTGAGCTTGGTTCTTTTGACACTATCTGATCCCTCACAATGTAGCTGAAGAATTTCCCAAGCATCCTTTGCAGAAGTGCATACAGAGATTAATTTAAACATTGTTAAATCTACTGAATTGAAAATTGCATTTAACGCCTTTGAGTTTTGGTTAGCATTTGATAGATCGTCTGGTGTCCACCGTAATTCTGGAGTTGGAAAAACATCTCCGTCCACATCTGTGATAGTTGGTGGCTTCCATCCAGTGAGAATAGATCTCCATGCTCTCTCATCAATGGCTTTGATGTACGCCCTCATCTTGACTTTCCAGTAGGTGTAGTTCGTGCCATCAAGTACAGGAGGTCGCATAGAAGCAGTCATCTGAGTATCCATCACGAATTCGTTTCTGTAAAGAAAATAGGAACAAACACTTAGTATACGTCAAGTGTTGGCTCTTGATGCCAATTGAAAGAATTTATGGTCCCGAATTCGTATTATACAGAGATGTTATCTAAAATGTTATGACACTTGAGACAACATGCAGCGGAAATATAACTATTAAAAGACAATGCTCAGAATTAAAAATGTTCACAAGTAAAAACTTGTGAACTTGCCCTTTACAGGACGGAAAAATATATTAAAATCAGTATTCCAAGAATACAAACAGAAGAGTGCGAAAACTTCTTCCTTATGAGTGAATCTTTTTCAAGATCACTCTTACAACCAAATCTAGATACTAAAAGAAAGATATCAAAAATTCTAGATTTCAAAGAATGTACTCATAAAGAGTACGTACAACAGATCCTAGAAAACACACTAAAATTCTCGAGATTAAAATTTCAGCTTCTATTTTTGTTTCCTCGAAATCTGTAGCAATCTTGAGTCTTGAGTTTGGTATTTATAGACTTGCCAAGCTTCCACTCTTCAGCCCATGATCTGCAAGAAAACCAACCACAAGTGCACTCAAGATAATGGGTTAGTGGGTTAGTTAGGAAGTTAACATAAATTCCATAATTAAATCCACTAAGCACTACTTAACCCCACTTAGCCCACTAACTAAGATTTAGTTTGGAAGTTAAGAAAAGTTAAAAACACATTGTGAATTTTATTCACGTGTTTCAAAATTGATGCATACACATTTTTTTCATTTCATAATTATGTTAGTTTAAGGGGATGGTTGTAATATATCAAACAATAGGGGAATATTTGTAATTTAACCATACTGCCTCTGACCGATTGTAATTTACCCTAGTTATGAACTCATTGTTGATTGATATTCAAATATAATTTTGTATTTTTTTCTTCTTAGAATCAATATAATTTTGTATTTGATTGTCAAAAAATAGGGTTTTATTTCTATGTTTATAAAGTTTTGACATGTGTAGATCGAACTGTTTTGTTAGATGTTAGAAGTCAAAGATAAAGCAAACAAACACAAAGCATATTTCCTAGAAAATGTCCATTGAAATTTTGGTGATTAATAGAGTAGAGAACTTGCTTAGTACTTCACTCTTTTTGTACCTCTAATATTTCTCTAAGTTGACCTTCAATTGGTTTATGCAATAAAATTCCTTCTTATTCACCATAACATAATTTTAATTTACAAGTAATTTATTTTACATCATTATTTTTCCAAAATGATTTAACATCATAAAGTTTTTCTCATTACATCTATCCATCTCAAGTTAATTTTCCCTTAAGATTTTGACACATGTATCAAGAAAGCTACTAAATATTCATGAATTTTACAGAAAAATCTACATGAGTAAAAGGTCCTCTCACTAATTCTCTCTCCATTAGTTACTTCTTTTGTTTGTGAAAAATAATGTTTGAAATAATTTAGATATAATAAAGGCAAAAGCAAAATGTAGGTAATATATTAATACATTATTAATTAAATTCTAATTAATAAATATAATTAAACATAATTCAAACTCTTTCCTTCCCCGTGAAATAGTCAAATACTCGTAACTCTTTTCTCGATTACGTCATCTTTCAATAGAGTCTCTAAACTCCATGAGACTCCATATAGAGCCTCTAAATACTTTTTAAATATAGAATATTTCTTTTTTCTTTTTTAATAAATTTAGGATTGTATATATATCGAGACTTTGATCTAAAGGCTGGATAATAAATTAAAGGGATTTTTATGCAAAAGTCCCCAACCAAGCATGTTTATTATTCTAGGTTTAGGGGATATATATCTTTCACCAATAAGCTCATCCCTTTAATATTTATTATAACTAAAGGAAACATTCATGTATATCCCAATATTACCCTCAATCATTTATACCCAATTCTTAATTGTAACCCCAATTTATCAATTTTGTCCACAAAAATTCAATTTTGACCACAAAAATTCAATTTTGACTTTTTTTTGGAGTATAATTTAATATGCTCCAATTTCATCATTAACTTAATTTAATCTCAATTTGACCCCAAATTTCACAAATTATTAAATTTTGACCCAAAATTTTTTTTTTGCCGCCGGATTCCGGCGTTGACTTTTCTTTTTTTTTTTTTTTCTTCCGGATTTTTTCGCCGGTTTCCAGCGTTGACTTTTTTTTTTTTTTTTTTGCTTTTTTCTTTTTTTTTTTCTTTTCTTTTCTTCCGGATTTTTTCGCCGGTTTCCGGCGGTCTCCGGCGTTGACTTTTTTTAGTGCTTTTTTAAGTTTTTTTTTTTGTTTGGTTTGTTTTGTTTTTCCACGTCCGCCGCTAAACGTTGACCGTAATTGTGCTGTCACTGACAGTAAATTAACGTAATTATACTGTCAATGATAGTTAATTAACGTAATTGTACTGCCGTTGACATTACATTTATGTAATTGTGCTGCCGTTGACAGTAAATTAATGCAATATTATTATTTTTTATTTATTATTATTTATTTTTTATTTTTTTTGATTTGTTGACAAGTCAACGTAATTATATTACTGTCGTTGACAGTAAAATAACTGTAAACACAATAATATTACTGTCAACAACATCAATATTATTATTTTTTTGGGGTTTTTGTTTTGTTTGAGTTATTCACGGAGTAACGTATTAATATTACTACTGTCTATTATTGTAATATTACTGTAAACACAATAATATTACTGTGGTTGACGGTAATATTACGGTTGTTATAGTAATATTCCTGTCAACCACATCAATATTATTATTTTGTTTGGATTTTTTGTTTGTTTGAGTTATTCACGGAGTAACGTAATAATAATATTACTGTCTATTGTAATATTACTGTTGCTATAGTAATATTACTGTCACTCACACTAATATTAATTCTTTTGGTTTTTTTTATTATGTTTACATTTATTGAACGGACAACATAGTAATATTACTTTATTACACAATAATAATGAGTTTTGTTGTGTTAATATTAATGTGCTAGAGATTAATATAGCAATATCACTGTGTTAAACTATAGTTTAGTTAATTTTACTGTGTTTAACAGTAATATAGTTAATATTACTGTCATTCACAGCAATATTGCTGTTTAAACGGAAAAAAAAGTTACAGAAAAAAAAAATTTTTAAAAAGTCAACGCCGGAATCCGGAAAAAAATCCGGAAGTAAGAAAAACAAAAAAAAAATTAAAAAGTCAACGCCGGAATCCGGCGGGAAAAAAAAAGTTTTGGGTCAAAATTGAATAATTTGTAAAATTTGAGGTCAAATTGAAGTTAAATTAAGTTAAGGATGAAATTGGAGCATATTAAAGTAAGAGGGGTTATTTTAGTCCTTTACAAAAATCTGGACCATGTGTGGACTTATTGGTAAAGAAGATTATTGTCTAGATCTCTTTATGAATAAGTACCCACTGATGGGCTTATTTGTAATATGCCCTAAATTAAAAGGGGTTGTTATCAATAAATTCATCATGGACTACTTATTCATATTTAGGTCCAATTCTATAACTTTTTTTTAATAATAAAGCCCAAACAATGTTCAAAGCTGTGTAAAAACTAAAATATCCCTTAACATTTTAATATATTTCAATTTCATTATTTTAACCTTAATTTAAAGGGCATATTACAAATAAGCCCATCAGTGGGTACTTATTCATAACGAGATCCAGACAATAATCTCCTTTACCAATAAGTCCATACATGGTCCAGATTTATGTAAAGGACTAAAATAAACCCTCTTACTTTAATATGCTCCAATTTCATCCTTAACTTAATTTAACTTCAATTTGACCCCAAATTTCACAAATTATTCAATTTTGACCCAAAACTTTTTTTTTCATAAATTTTTTTTTTTCAAAAACTTTTTTTTTCCCGCCGGATTCCGGCGTTGACTTTTTAATTTTTTTTTTTCTTTCTTCCGGATTCCGGCGTTGACCGGCGGTCAACGCCGGTCTCCGGCATTGACTTTTTTAATTTTTTTTTAAAATTTTTTTTTTATTTTTCTTTCTTCCGGATTTTTTTTCCGTATTCCGGCGTTGACTTTTTTTTTTTTTTTTTTTTTTTTTTTTCTGTAACTTTTTTTTTTCCGTTTAAACAGCAATATTGCTGTGAATGACAGTAATATTAACTATATTACTGTTAAACACAGTAAAATTAACTAAACTATAGTTTAACATAGTGATATTGTTATATTAATCTCTAGCACATTAATATTAACACAACAAAACTCATTATTATTGTATAATAAAGTAATATTACTATGTTGTCCGTTCAACAAATGTAAACATAATAAAAAAAAACCAAAAGAATTAATATTACTGTGAGTGACAGTAATATTACTATAGCAACAGTAATATTACTATAGCAACAGTAATATTACAATAGTAGACAGTAGTATTATTACGTTACTCCGTGAATAACTCAAACAAACAAAAAATCCAAACAAAATAATAATATTGATGTGGTTGACAGGAATATTACTATAACAACAGTAATATTACCGTCAACCACAGTAATATTATTGTGTTTACAGTAATATTACAATAATAGACAGTAATATTAATACGTTACTCCGTGAATAACTCAAACAAAACAAAAACCCCAAAAAAATAGTAATATTGATGTTGTTGACAGTAATATTATTGTGTTTACAGTTATTTTACTATCAACGACAGTAATATAATTACGTTGACTTGTCAACAAATCAAACAAAATAAAAAATAATAATAATAAATAAAAAATAATAATATTGCATTAATTTACTGTCAACGGCAGCACAATTACATAAATGTAATGTCAACGGCAGTACAATTTGGGTCAAAATTTAATAATTTGTGAAATTTGGTGTCAAATTGAGATTAAATTAAGTTAAGGATGAAATTGGAGCATATTAAATTATACTCCAAAAAAAGTCAAAATTGAATTTTTGTGGTCAAAATTGGACTTTTATGGACAAAATTGATAAATTGGGGTTACAATTAAGAATTGGGTATAAATGGTTGAGGGTAATATTGGGATATACATGAATGTTTCCTTTAGTTATAATAAATATTAAAGGGATGGGCTTATTGGTGAAAGAGATATGTCCCCTAAACCTAGAATAATAAACATGCTTGGTTGGGGACTTTTGCATAAAAATCCCTAATTTAAACTCATTTTGACTCTAATTTCACAAAATGTTCAATTTTGACCCATAACTTAATTTTGAATCCAATTTCGACCACCGTTGCCCTTGACGACCGGTCTCCGGCATTGATTTTTTTTTTACCACCGTTGTTGATCGGCGTTCAACGCCGGTCTCCGGCGGCGTTGATTTTTTTTTTTTTTTTTAAATTTCTCCATAATTATTTTTGCCCATTTAAAAACAATAATATTATAGTGTTCATTAGTATTAACTATATCATTGAATAACACAGTAATATTGGTAATACAATAAAATCAATATGTTACATAATAATTTTATCGTGTAATATTAATGACGTTGAAAGTAAGATGAGTGTCAACCACAATAATATTACAATAGTAGACACTTTTTATTAGGTTGGGTGGTCAACAAATCAAACAAAATAAAAAGGCCAAAAAAATGATATCGATGTGGTTGACAGTAATATTATTGTGTTTACAGTAATTTTACTGTCAGTACAATAACATTATCACAATAAGCTTATTTTATTTATAGTAATTTTATCAATAACCACAATAATATTATTGTCAAAATAACAAGTAGCGACGAAAGACCTCATAAATTAATATGGAAAATTTATTTTATAGAGGTCATTACAAATAAGCCCATCAATGAGTACTTATTCATAAAGAGATTCAGACAAAAACATTCTTTACCAATAAGTCCAAACATGGTCTAGATTTTTGTAAAGGACTAAAATAACCCCTCATACTTTAATATGCTCCAATTTCATCCTTAACTTTATTTAACCTCAATTTGACCCCAAATTTCACAAATTATTCAATTTTTGGCCCAAAACTTTTCTTTTTTCAAAAAAAAAATTCAAAAACATTTTTTTTTTCCGCCGGATTGCGCCGTTGACCGGCGGTCAACGCCGGTCTCCGGCATTGACTTTTCAATTTTTTTATTTTTTTTTCGCTTCCGAATTTTTTCGCCAGTCTCCGGCGTTGACTTTTTCGATTTTTTTTTCTTCTTCTTTTCTTTCTTTCTGTAATTTTTTTTTTCATTTAAACAACAATATTGATGTGATTGACAGCAATATTAACTATATTACTGTTAAACACAGTAAAATTACTGAACTACAGTTTAACACAGTAATATTACTATATTAATCTCTAGCACAGTAATATTAACACAACAAAACTCATTATTATTGTGTAATAGAGTAATATTACTATGTTGACCATTCAACAAATGTAAACATAATAAAAAACCAAAAGAATTAATATTACTGTGAGTGACAGTAATATTATTATAACAACAGTAATATTACCGTCAACCACAGTAATATTACAATAATAAACAGTAATATTATTACGTTACTCCGTGAATAACTCAAACAAAAAAATCTAAACAAAATAATAATATTGATGTGGTTGACAACAATATTACTATAACAACAGTAATATTACCGTCAATCACAGTAATATTATTGTGTTTACAGTAATAGTACAATAATAGACAGTAATATTATTACGTCACTCCGTGAATAACTGAAACAAAACAAAAAACCAAAAAATAATAATAATATTGATGTTGTTGATAGTAATATTATTGTGTTTACAGTTATTTTACTGTCAACGACAGTAATATAATTACGTTGATTTGTCAACAAATCAAACAAAATAAAAAGAATAACAAAAAATAAAAAAATAATTATATTACATTAATTTATTGTCAACGGCAGAACAATTACATAAGTGTATTGTCAACGGCAGTACAATTACGTTAATTAACTGTCATTGACAATATAATTACGTTAATTTACTGTCAGTGACAGCACAATTACGGTCAACGTTTAGCGGCGGACGTAAAAAAAAAGACACACAAAAAAAAAAGTTAAAAAAAACATTAAAAAAAGTCAACGCAAAAAACCGGCGAAAAAATTCGGAAGAAAAGAAAAGAAAAAACAAAAAGAAAATGTCAACGCCGTAGACCGGCAAAAAAATCCGAAAAAAAAATTGAAAAGTCAAAGCCGGAATCCGTCGGCCAAAAAAAAATTTGGGTCAAAATTGAATAATTTGTGAAATTTGGTGTCAATTTGAGATTAAATTAAGTTAAGGAGGATTTTTTTTGAAAAAAAAAAAAGTCAAAATTGAATTTTTGTGGTCAAAATTGGATTTTTATGGACAAAATTGATTAAATTGGGGTTACAATTAAGAATTGGGTATAAATGATTGAGGGTAATATTGACATATACATGAATGTTTCTTTTATTTATAATAAATATTAAAGAGATGGTGAGCTTAAGGATGAAAGAGATATAGCCCTTAAACCTAGAATAATAAAGATATTTGGTTGTTTGGTTGGGGACTCACAAAAAACCCCTATTTTATAAAGACATTCTCTGAGATTTTCTTTTTCTTTTTTAGTGCGTAAATAAGTCTCTAAAATAAAATTCAAAGACCCGATTTTATAAGTTGATTGATGCCTTTGCGTAATGGTTTAGACTTTTAGTGACATGGAAAACTACATTAAACAATTGGATAGGAAATTGAGAATCTTAAATGAAAGTAATTAACAATGAAATAAATAAAACGAAATATCAGAGAACAAAACATTGCCTTGTCGCAATCAACAAAATCTAAAGTTTATTTGCTTGAATTTTTTTTTTTTCAATACAAATTTCACCTAATGCTCCCCTTAATTAAATGCATACTCCAACGATCTTGATTTAAAATTGAAGGGTTGCTTGCATCTAGTCCTCAATTATATAAACTATTATTAAATATAAATTTTAAGAGAATGTCTTGGTCTACTACGTGAATAAATATTTTATTGAAGTATTGCTCCTTGAATCTTTTGGAGTAGTTATTTTCTATTATTTTTTCAATAAAATAAAGTCAAGAAGAAGTATTATTGGGGTTAAATTATTTTTATTGACCACAAAACGTTTAACTATGTGTTTCATTTGGAATCAATAAATTAATATGAGTGTTATATATATGTAGGGTTGTAAAACGAGCCAAACTCGAGTCAAACTTGCTAAATATTTCGGGTTCGAGCACGAGCTCAACTGATTTTATTTATTTTTCGTTCGTTTCTTTATTTTTTACATAATATTAATATTAAATTTATTATATATTATTGGGCAAATTACGGCCACTGCCATGATGTGCTCAAATTACGAAAAAACTCATCATATTTAGATTATTACAATCACCCCATCAACTATGTATTGTCTTACACGTCCATCCTTACGTTGTCTTACCTACTAAATGAGGAGTTTTTTCATAAGACAATACATAGTTGATGGGGTGGTTCTAATTATCCAAACATGAGGGTTTTTTTTCATAATTAAGGCATACGATCAGGGGTGGCCGTAATTTGCCCTAAATTATTTAAATGATAATTAAAAGGTTAAAGAATAAAAAATAAAACTGAAATTTAGTTTTTAATTTTATAAATATATAATTTTATATATATTTATTGTTATTATTATTTATAAAGAAAGGGGAAAAAACAGAAAACAGAAGAAAAAAATGCATTTGTTATATTTACAGGTTAAAATAAATACATAAAAAAGTTCGCGAGATCAAAAACTTGTGAATAGTTAAGAATATGGTTGAGCTCGTCTGAAAGCTAGAGCTTGAGCTCAAACTTTTGTCGAACTAGTTCATAACAATAGTAACTTGAACTCATGAACCGGCTCGACTACTCATAACAATAGTTACTTGATTGAATAAGTTAGTTGGAGCGGAAATCAGCAAAAAGGTACTACATACCGCCAAGAAAGAAAAAAAAAAATAGCATCAGTGACACATCAGCTATAACAATATAAAAAATTATGGCCAAATATGTTGAAAAAAACAAAACAATTGTGGCCAAATACTACTTTGTGTTTTGTTTTGTCCCTAATATTTACTTTTTATTGCTAATTTATTTTTATCATTATATTAAGATAGTGACAAACCTATTGTAAAACGTAGTGACAAACACAATTGACTTGTGTATATTATAGTAGGTGTTAGTTACTATAATAATTATTTAATTTATTGTAGTGATCTTGTCCCATCCATAATTGGTCAAGGCTACCGTAGACAATGTTTTAGCTAATCTTTGTCAAAACATCATCAAGATGAGCAAATTATTACTATTATTTATGTATCACTTATGATTATATTTCGATACATAATAAAGTTGTATAGAAAATAAAATGCTACTTGGAATATATATATATATATATATATATATATATATATATATATATATATATATATATATATATATATATATATATATATATATATATATATATATATATATATATATTTTATGATGCTAAAGTTAGATCGCCATAAGTCGTTGAAGTTGGATGAGCCGGAAGAGCAAAGTGGATCACTGATTCACGAACTTTATGACCTTGAGATACCTACCATCAGAGAACACGTAAACTAAGCTTGGGGTTGATCCGGCGGAAAACCCTCCAACGCTCAAGTCAGTCGTGTGTATTGCAAGAGTTGGAGGGAGAACTCAGGGAGTTGTATAGTTCGAACATTGAGTTAAAACATTTTTATATAGCTCGTTGATTGAACTGAAGTTTAATTAGTTGAAATTGTCGAGCACAAACCTTATTTGAAGGTGATTGAGCATCGGTGGTAGTTACGTTGTCTTCAATATTGATCTCGTAGCCCAGTAGATAGTGAAATTGTTGGCTCATTGGGTTGGTCCAATTACACATATCATTAAACCCCTACTCTCGAGTCCATGTGGGGGCCAAGTCGAGGAGGAGGAAGAAAAGCATGCGAATCCAAGTTCCAACTAAAAAAACAAAAAAGAAATCCGGCGGGGGGCAAGTCTTTATCAGAATGATGTTCACCTCAACGCGCTGCAATCCTTTTCTGTCCAACGTGTAATGTTTCGTCTTTCACCGCGTTGTGCTGTGTTGTGTTGCTCATTGAATTCTCCCTCCGATTACTCTGCAAGTCCGCGTTACCCCACTTCCTTATTTCTTATGCTTTATTCATTATTCTTTTTTTCTGTCTTATTAGGGTTTCTTTAATTTCAATTACGTCCGTACAACATGTTATAATAATTCATATTTACATATTACTGTCAATTATTGTAATATTACTGTCACTCACAGTAATATTAATTCCTTTGGCTTTTTATTATGTTTACATTTGTTGAACTGTCAATAGAGTAATATTACTCTATTACACAATAATAATGAGTTTTATTGTGTTAATATTACTGTGCTAGAGATTAATATAGCAATATTGCTGTGTTAAACTGTAGTTTAGTTAATTTTACTGTGTTTAACAATAATATAGTTAATATTACTGTCAATCATAGCAATATTGTTGTTTAAACGGAAAAAAAATGCTACAGAAAGACAAAAAAATAAAGTCAACGACGGAAACCGGCAAAAAATCCGGAAGGAAAAGAAAAATCGAAAAGTCAACGCCAGAATCCGGCGGCAAAAATTTTGTTTTGAAAAAAAAAGTTTTGGGTCAAAATTGAATAATTTGTGAAATTTGGGGTCAAATTGAGGTTAAATTAAATTAAGGATGAAATTGGAGCATATTAAAGTGTGAAGAGCTATTTTAGTCTTTTACAAAAATCTGGACCATATGTGGTCTTATTTGTAAATGAGTTTTTTATCTGGATCTCTTTATAAATAAGTACTCATTGATGAGTTTATTTGTAATGACCCCTTGCACAAATGCATATTTCTATGCACATATGTGATTGCTTATAAATTGTCTATAGTGCAAAAATATCTGATGTATTTCATGGAATGTACTATTTATAGAACAAGACCATTCATACATAGAAGCACGAATTGCGAATAGGGGTCTTTATAAATAAGTCCATCAATGGGTACTTTATTCATAAAGAGATTCAGACAATAAACTCATTTACAAAAAAATCCACACATGGTTCAGATTTTTGTAAAAACCTAAAATAGCCCCTCATACTTCAATATGCTCCAATTTCATCATTTAATTTAATTTAACTTCAATTTGACCCCAAATTTCATAAATTATTCAATTTTGACCCAAAACATATTTTTATGGACAATTTCGTCCGTCACCGCCGTTGACCGCCTGTCTCCGGTGTTGACTTTTTTTTTTCCCCGATTTTTTCGCCAAGTTCCGGCGTTGACTTTTTTTTTTCTTCTTTCTGTAACATTTTTTTTCGTTTAAACAACAATATTGCTGTGATTGACAGTAATATTAACTATATTAGTGTTAAACACACTAAAATTAACTATACTACAGTTTAACACAGTAATATTACTATATTAATCTCTAACACAGTAATATTAACATAACAAAACTCATTATTATTGTGTAATAGAATAATATTACTATGTTGACCGTTCAACAAATGTAAACATAATAAAAAGCCAAAAGAATTAATATTACTGTGAGTGACAGTAATATTACTAACAACAGTAATATTACCGTCAACCACAGTAATATTATCACGTTACTGCATGAATACCTCAAACAAACAAAAAAATCCAAACAAAATAATAATATCGATGTGGTTGACAGCAATATTACTATAACAACAGTAATATTTTCCGTCAACCACAGTAATATTATTGTGTTTACAGTAATATTACAATAATAGATAGTAATATTATTACGTTACTCCGTGAATAACTTCAACAAAACATAAAACCCAAAAAATAATAATATTGATGTTGTTGACAGTAATATTATTGTGTTTACAGTTATTTTACTGTCAACGACGGTAATATAATTACATTGACTTGTCAACAAATCAAACAAAATAAAAATAAATAACAAAAAATAAAAAATAATAATTGTACGTTAATTTACTATCAACGGCAGAACAATTAAATAAATGTATTGTCAACGGCAGTACAATTACGTTAATTAACTGTCATTGACAGTATAATTACGTTAATTTACTGTCAGTGACAGCACAATTACGGTCAATATTTAGCGGCGGATGTAAAAAAAAAAAAAAAAAAAAATTGAAAAGTCAACGCCGGAATCCAGCGGCAAAAAAAAAAAATTCGAAAAAAAAAAGTTTTTGAGAAAAAAAAGTCGAAGTTGGATTTTTGTGGACAAAATTGATTAAATTGGGGTTACAATTAAGAATTGGGTATAAAGGGTTATGGGTAATATTGTTATATGCATAAATGTTTCCTTTATTTATAATAAATATTAAATGGATGGGCTTATTGGTGAAAGACATATAACCGCTAAACCTAGAATAATATAGATGTTTGGTTAGGGAATTATGCAAACAAACTACTTATAAACAAATAACACGGTTCCCATATTAAAACTAAGGTGGGGCATAATTTGCACGTCAGCAAGAAAGAAAATGATTACCTCACCCTCTATATTTTGTGAAGAGATTAAATTATGAGCGGATCAACCGATATTTAATATAAATCGGATTCCACTAAGTTTTTGACATGTGGTACTCTTAAGTCTTAACTCTTAATAAATCACGCCGTTTATAATTAGGGTTAGTGAGGTTATGGGTTCTGTTGGCGTTTTTTTTTTCTTTTTTTTTTCAATTATTAAAATTCTAATTATATTTTTATTTAAACTATCCACCTGTCAATCATCATATGACATCCGATTTTGCTATTAAAATAGACCATCCGGTCTAAATTTACACCCTTTTGTGAATAGTGATTCTCATAAGTATCCATAACACTAAATTTAATACTTTATTATGTATTTAAGAAAACTTGACCTCATTCTTTTGTATCATGTCATTACATACTAATATTATAATAATATATACAACAACATTGATTATATATTCTTGATTTGTACCCTCTCAGTATCTTTCCCATTTTTACGCGGTTATTTCAGTTATTGAATTATTTCTTTGCTTGACATTGATATTTCATCATCGCTCTTTCACCCTAATTTCCTAGCTAAGCGTTTTGTTATTGAAGTTTCTAGTAAACTTTTCATTGAAAAAAAAAATCACTTTAAAAAACATATTGAAATAATTTCTTAGATTATATAAATATAATATAAGTTTTATTATTATTGTTATATACTTTCTCCATAAAAAATTAAAAAAAAAATATAGAATAAACAAGATTTGTTTTTTCATGATCCAAGAAAATATAATGATGATGCAGCAAATACATTAAAGGCTTGACTTGTGCACACTTGATTTGTGGCCTAATAATGCTTAAATTAATGAAAGATAGATACATACTCTGTTTCTATAACTATTACATTTATGCGCTTGACTCTGACTTTCTGATTAACAATCTTTTTTGTTTGTTTTTCTTTTATACATTAATTTAATGAAGCTTCTTATGTAGTTTCCAGAATTTTTGCCTATTTAAGCATTCAAATTTGTTATTTTGCTTCAACACATTTTTCAGCATTCTCTTTTTTTGCTCTCTAAGCTTTGATGGTACCGAAACGACCGCTTAAGGAAGGGGCCGGTGTCACAGATTCCGAACATCCGATCAAACGCCGACTTTTACTTTCGACGTCGGTTCACTATTACTTCATTTCTTTTTTTTTTTTTGTTATTCTGTTATGCATTTTCGTTTATCGTTTTTCCTTTTTCTAATTTTATATCATGAATTTTCAGTATTTTTAAAGGGGCTCGGGATCTGCATGAGTATATGCCACACTTCGAATCCCGCATGCGCCAATGGGTATAAATATTTATGTTATTTCAATTACTTGTGATAGAATCAACAACTTTGGTTCTGTATATTTAATTAGTTTGCGGTCTTTGTTTAACAGGTGAAAGAGGAAGTGAACCGTGTAATCGATCCATTTCTGGGGTTGGTTTAATCACTTTTACGTATTATGTGCATTCATATTTTGCATCGTTTTACTTTTCCGTTTTTCTTTTTCCTGCTTCAATTATTTTAGCATGAAAATTGTTTTCGATTGGATATTTATTGCAGATCCTCCAACTGTAATAATATCGAATGCCCGACCGGATCAAGAACACTGCAGTTGCAGTTCGATAGTAAATTGCCCCACAGACTATTCACCGGCAGTAGAATTATGTCCGAAGATCGAAGCCCGGTAAAAATAATATTGTACGATTCTAATTCCGAAAAATTAGTAACGTCCGGTCCCTATTCTTCGATCAAGGTGAAAATTAATGTGCTTGACGGTGATTTTGTCCATGATCAAAATCAAGAAGAATGGTCGAAAAAAGAGTTTGATCGAAAAATAGTGGAAAACAGAAAAGGGAAAAGGCCACTGTTGAACGGAGAGCTCGTAGTTCCGTTGCATGATGGAGTAGGATATATTGGCGATGTCAGCTTCACCGATAACTCCAGCTGGATTAGAAGCGGCAGATTTCGTTTGGGTGTAAAAGTGCATTCCGGTTGTGAAGAAACGAGCATTAGAGAAGGGATAAGTAATGCGTTTAAAGTTAAAGACCATCGTGGAGAATGTAAGTAGTATTTTTTTTTTTTTTTATAAAACTAAAGTAGATATAACTAACCATAGAAAAATATTTGATGAACTGATATGCATACATTATATACATATATATGTATCTATTTTGTCAGCATACCAGAAGCACCATCCGCCAAGCTTGGACGATGAAGTATGGCGGTTGGAGAAGATAGCTAAAGATGGAGCGTCACATAAACGACTAACTCAATTTGGAATTTCTTGCATTAGGGATTTCTTGAGGTTGTACGTCACAAACGAATTGTCTCTACGCTCTGTAAGATACTTATTTTCTTGAAATATATCTACTACTTAGGTTGATTAATGATATTGAAATGACGAAAAAGAAAAAAAAATATATTTTTGGAGAATTAAATAAACGGGACGTGATTGATTGATTGATTGGTTGATATGCAGGTACTTGGTAAGGTTCAAAGCAAGAAATGGGAGACGATTATTAAACATGCTGAAACATGTATTTTAGATGACAAGAAATACGTTTATCGGAGTGCACAAGGAACGGGGTTGTTGTTCAACTCCATCTACAAGGTTATTGGTGTCACTTTCGATGCTCACAATTTCCTTTCGACCGATAATCTCAACGTGTATCAAAAGGTTTCATTTCTTTATTTATCCTCGTAACACTTTTTTTGGTTATTTTCAATTTCAACACTAATGTAATGAAACTCGTCGTTTTTTATTTCCTTAAATCTTTATGTCGACAGAGAATGGTGGAAGATCTGAAGCAGCACGCTTATAAAAACTCAAACGAAATTGAGATTTTTGACCCGATACCAATTACAACTTACCCTATGCTTTTCGGCAATGCAAATTTCCATGTCGAACAAGGTACATCAACTATCAAACTCGTGTTTTTTTTTTTCCATTGGCCAGCAAATATAGTTTCTTTTAAAAATAACTCTGTTTTTTTTTTTTTTTCACAGATCAATTAGGACTGCAGATGAACCCTATTCATACAACAACTTCATCGACTCGTAGTTCGTTTGAGTTGGGTGAGAGTTCGCAAATGCAAGGGCTAAGTCCAACGTTTACAAACAGTAATAATTTTGGGATGAGTATTGATTCTCCTAGAGGATTCTTCGTCGAAGAACACACTAATTGGGAAGCTTCCGGAGGCAACTACTACACGGAATCTCAACTATCAACTAAGGAGCTCGATTTCACCGTCCATAACAATTTTAAGGTAATAGACTCTATCACCATGGAATTCCGGGCAATCATCAAATTATTTTTTTAAAAATTCTTTTAATTCTCGAATATATATATGTCATCAGGAACCGAAAGCGAAAAAGAAGGTGGTGCAAACTTATGGAAGTGGGAATATATACTAATGTTTTCTTGGAGCAAGAAAATGGAAAAAAGGAAAAACGCAACGATTATATTTAAGAATGTAATGTAATAATATTATCCTTCGATTCAAAATAGGTTAGATTGTGTAAGATAGTTTGTAATTCCGAGTGCCTCCGAATGAACCCTTTGCTGAAAATGCAGCAAAGGGCTAATTTGTATGTATATAGTTTGTTGTGAGAGTAGAGGAGTGATTTAGAATAGTTCTACGCAATACTATCTAAGTTTTTTAGAGCTGCGAAATGAAACGCACGCAGGAAAAACCATCCGGACGTACGGACGGACGAACGAGTATATTGCGTAGAATTTTCTTAGATATTTGAAATCCCCCCCTCAAAACCTCCCCCATCCAAGTGCCCTAATTAGGGATTCAATTAAGTTCAGATTTTGTTGGTATATAATACATCCTTTTTTTTTCATTTGTTAGGTGTTTTGATGCACCAAATCAAATGTTTGGTACACAGAAATCAGCCATGCAATATTTATAAAATTATTATATTTTAGATATTTTCTTCAAAATATTACAAAAACATCCCATATTAAATAGAAAAAAGTTAAGGAATATTATTGGAATCTAGAATATAATCTTAAAATTGAGGTCGCTAGGGGCTAAATGTTAGACGGTGCACACCTGAAGGGGGTAAATATAATAATACAAACAACATAGGTGTTTTTCCAAAAATTAACCCTACCTGAAAGGGGTGTTCGTAAATCGTAATGTATTCTAAATTTAATTTCTATAACTAAAACTCCTTTGTTGTGGAATATAAAATATTTGGATGGAAATATAGGAATTTTCATCTTTGTTAGGACTTTTGTGTAATTTCCTGAAGAAACAAAACCTTAAATTTAATTGGGAAAAAAGTATAATCATAGCTTCTAGACTTCTAGTGTTTACCACTTAAATATTTTTAGTTCTGCATGTTTCAAAACACACTTTTGATCCTTCAATTTACCATGGTATGGCACATTTGGTCCCCTCCGTTCATTGGCCTTAATTTGATGAAATGGGGCACACGTGTCCATCACGTGCGTGATTTCATTCACCACTAGCCACTAACATTTACTTGAACGACGTGAAAATGTGGTAATTTACGCGAACAAATATGCTTGAAGACCAAATTTGATTTAGTGGCAAACATAACGAACAACAAAAAGTGTATATTTTCAAGTTAAATTACATATTACTTTAATAAAAAGTAACTTATATTTCAAATTTTAATCAACGGAAAACAATAGTATAAAAAATATTATTTTTTTTCGACAGAAGACTTTTTAATTTATTTTTTCAAGAACGTGGGATTATGTGGTAAATATTTTTGAGGAAAATGGTAGATTTTTTTTTTTTTAATATTCTAATTAGTTTGGTGGTGGATAATTTATGAATTTATATAAAAAATAATTCTCATCTTCTACTTATCATTAATCATCTACATGATTATATTTATTCTCTATAATGTCCAGCCTCAAAGACATCTAAAGAAAACTCAATTTTCAGTTTTTTCATATTCGATAAGAGTATAATTAAATTTATTTGATTTCTAGATTAGTATGTTGAATTAATTCAAAACTTACAACCAAAACACAAAAAATGCAAAAGAAGATAGAAGATGCATACTTATTATGGATAGGTAAAGATGGAGAGATATACATATTTACACTGAAAATTACAAATAAATAATGTCGATGAAGACTTATAAAAAAAAGTTTGAAAAAATTAAGATGAGATATATTAGATTTTAAATTTTTAAATAAAGTTTCTACATTTACTAACACTCTTCGTGTGATATTCTCCCACAAAAATGTTGTTTAAAACTTGTAGAAAAAAGATTTGACAAAGTAAAATAGGATAAGTATCCGCTATTGAATTTTTAAAATAAAATGTCCTACATTTACTAAAACTCGTCGTGCATTTATCACCACCCTTTTAAATTCATTGGATTCTTTTTTTTTTTTTTTTCAGAATTTTATTTTAAATAATAAATTTAAACGGACCAAACTGAACATTTAGTTTGTAGGGGTGATTATAAAAAACCCATCAATGGGTATTTATTCATAAAGAGATCAAGATAAAAATCTCCTTTACCAATAAGTCCACATATGGTCCAGATTTTTATAAAGCACTAAAATAACCTCTCATACTTTAATATGCTCCAAGTTCATCATTAACTTAATTTAACCTCAATTTGATCCCAAATTTCACAAATTATTCAATTTTTACCCAAAACTTTTTTTTTCAACATGTTTTTTTTTTCAAATTTTTTTTTTCCCGCCGGATTCCGGCGTTGACTTTTCAATTTTTTTTTCTTCCGGATTTTTTCACCGGTTTCCGGCGTTGCTCCAATTTCATCCTTAACTTAATTTAACCTCAATTTGACCCCAATTTCACAAATTATTCAATTTTGACCAAAAACTTTTTTTTTCCCAAATTTTTTTTTCCCCGCCGGTCTCCGGCGTTGACTTTTCAATTTTTTTATTTTTTTTCTTCCGGATTTTTTCGCCGGTTTCCGGTGTTGACTTTTTCGAATTTTTTTTTCTTTCTGTAACTTTTTTTTTTCGTTTAAACAACAATATTGCTGTGATTGACAGTAATATTAACTATTTTACTGTTAATACTGTTAAACACAGTAAAATTAACTAAACTACAGTTTAACATAGTAATATTGCTATATTAATCTCTAGCACAATAATATTAACACAACAAAACTCATTATTATTGTGTAATAAAGTAATATTACTATGTTGACCGTTCAACAAATGTAAATATAATAAAAAGCCAAAAGAATTAATATTACTGTGAGTGACAGTAGTATTACTATAAAAACAGTAATATTACCGTCAACCACAGTAATATTACAATAATAGACAGTAATATTATTACGTTACTCCGTGAATAATTCAAACAAAGAAAAAAATCCAAACAAAATAATAATATTGATGTGGTTGACAACAATATTACTATAACAACAGTAATATATACCGTCAACCACAGTAATATTATTGTGTTTACAGTAATATTACAATAATAGACAGTAATATTATTACCTTACTCCGTGAATAACTCAAACAAAACAAAAAACCCAAAAAAATAATAATATTAATGTTGTTGACAGTAATATTATTGTGTTTACAGTTATTTTACTGTCAACGACAGTAATATAATTACGTTGACTTATCAACAAATCAAACAAAATAAAAAAAATAACAAAAAATAAAAAATATTAATACTACGTTAATTTACTGTCAACGGCAGAACAATTACATAAATGTATTGTCAATGGCAGTACAAGTACGTTAATTAACTGTCATTGACAGTATAATTTCGTTAATTTACTGTTAGTGACAGTATAATTACGGTCAACGTTTAGCGGCGGAGGTAAAAAACAAAAAAAAAAAAAAAAAAAAAAAAAAAACACTAAAAAACACTAAAAAAAATCAACGCCGAAAACCTGCGAAAAAATCCGGAAGAAAAGAAAAGAAAAAAGAAAAAAAAAAAAGTTAACGCCGAAGACCGGCGGCAAAATTGTTTTTTTTTTGAAAAAAAAAACAGTTTGGGTCAAAATTGAATAATTTGTGAAATTTGGGGTCAAATTGAGATTAAATTAAGTTAAGGATGAAATTGGAGCATATTGAAGTATGCTAAAAAAAGTCAAAATTGGATTTTTGTGGTCAAAATTGGATTTTTGTAGATAAAATTGATTAAATTGGGGTTATAATTAAAAATTGAGGATAAAAGATTGGGGTAATATTGGCATATACATGAAAGTTTCCTTCATTTATAATAAATATTAAAATGATGGACTTATTGATAAAAGAGATATAGCCCCTATAGCTACAATAATAAAGATCCTTGGTTGGAGACTTATGCACAAAAACCCTTAATTCGTATATATAAAATCATTGTAAATTAGTTTTCATGCGAAATTTTATTTGCTCACCATCAGTGAAAAATTCAGTGAGAGAAAAAAAAAGGGGGAAACAGTTGATAATATTATAATATATTTTAAGGGTAAATTACAAACACCCCCAGGTATGGTCAAATTACAAAAATCCCCCTCTTGTTTGGATAATTACATCTACCCCCTCAACTATGATTTTTTCTTACACCTCCACCCTTATGGTGCCAAATTCAACATAATCATCTAGATTCCGTGAAATTTGCTCTAGTTTGTACTCGTTTTGTGTAAAAATACAGTTTCCGATGCACCAGAAACTGATATATACAAGCTAAAAATCAGATATTATGATCATCTTGCTTCATAATGTAGAGTTTGAATGAGATAAAACGGGTACAAAAGTGATAATATTCCATATAATCTCGAAGATTTCACTAAATTTGAGGAGTTGAGGGGTGGTTGTAATTATCCAAACAAGAGGGGTGTTTTTGTAATTTGACTATACCTCAGGGGGTGTTTGTAATTTACCCTATATTTTAATCAATTGCAATTTGCCATTTATTCTTCCTCACCAACCAACCCATCTGCTAATTATAAAAAAAAAAAAAAAAAACCCAACCCATCTGCTTTTCTGCATCCCATTATTTACTTCTTCATTTACCATTATTTACTTCTTCTTCATTTTTCCTTTGTGTCGGTCGCAAATTACAATCTAATATACATTTTTTCCTCAAATTTTATTTATTGTACTGTATTTCCCCATAACTGCTTGTCCTTTTTACAGCAATTTTACCCCCTTCATTTACTCAGTTTTCTTCGTTAGGGTTTTTCCCCGTTCAATAGATTTCCCCCAAATTGTTTGAATTCCTCACAATTATTCCTAGTGAGATGTGTTCACTGACTTGTTTAAGGTAATGATTCGCATTTGCTCCTTCGATTTCACCCTTAGATCGCGCACTCAGATTCAGCTCAAATTCAAGTGAAATTTCTTCTGAAACCCTAATGGCGTCGGCATCTAAGCAATACTACGCAACCAGCAGTCTGGTTATCGGCTACGCACTGTGTTCGAGCTTACTCGCCGTGATCAACAAATTCGCCATTACGAAGTTCAATTACCCGGGCCTCCTCACCGCTCTTCAGTACTTCACCTCCGCACTCGGCGTTTGGGTTCTCGGCAAATTCGGTTTCCTGCACCACGATCCCTTCAATGTCGAAACCGCAAAGAAGTTTCTCCCCGCAGCATTCGTCTTTTTCCTCGCAATCTTCACCAACACGAATCTCCTTCGCCACGCAAATGTCGATACTTTCATCGTCTTCAGATCTCTCACACCGCTCCTCGTTGCGATCGCCGATACCGCGTTCCGGAAGCAGCCCTGCCCTTCGAAACTGACGTTCGTCTCTCTTGTCGTCATTTTAGGTGGTGCTGTTGGATATGTAGCCACCGATAACGGGTTCACTCTGACTGCGTATTCGTGGGCTTTCGCGTATCTGGTCACGATTACGACCGAGATGGTGTACATCAAGCACATGGTGACTAATCTCGGCCTCAACACATGGGGGTTTGTGTTCTACAATAATCTGCTGTCGTTGATGATGGCACCCCTGTTTTGGATCATAACCGGGGAGTACGCCGACGTGTTTGCAGCGCTGTCGTCGTCGTCGAGCGGTGGCGATTTGTTCGAGCCTGTCGCGTTTTCCGCGGTGTCTTTATCTTGCCTGTTTGGGCTGCTTATCAGTTTCTTCGGTTTCGCAGCAAGAAAGGCTATCTCCGCCACTGCGTTTACGGTTACCGGCGTGGTGAACAAATTCTTGACCGTGGCTATAAACGTGTTGATTTGGGATAAGCATTCGACTCCGTTTGGTTTGCTGTGTTTGCTAATGACAATCGCCGGAGGGGTTCTTTATCAGCAGTCTGTAACCGGAGCAGTTGGGAATGCTTCGAACTCTGCATTGTCGAAGCAGTTAGACACTAAGGATGATAAAGCAGATCTCGATGAAGAGAAAGGTATTTCTGGTAAAATTTCCGGTATATGATTTTGTTTTTTAATTTTTTTTTTTTTTTTTATGTTTCGGATGCTGCAGATGAGACTTCACACGGCTTGTAATTCAGATGTTTTCAACTATTCAACCCAGGATTTTATATGTATGGAATGATTTAGTTTTTACTATATAAATGCATATGTGCTTTAAAATGTAACAGACAAATATATTTTTCTATATGAATTGATGCTGAGGATTAGTAGAAATTTGTTTGCCGTTCGCTTTTATTGGTACCTCTGTGGAGTTTGGCTGAATTTATATAGTTTACCGTGAATGGGGAACAATTCTGTTTTCTTTCTGGTATTTGGTTTGTTTCGATTTTGCCGTTATTCGTTCTAGTTAGATATGTTTCTATAATGGCCTATGTTTTTTTTTTCCTAATCCACCTTCTCCTTTTATGAGTTCATAATTAATTTTCAATTGCTGTGTTATTAAGGATTATGTGTAATTGAATATATTGGGGAACTAGGTTACACATTTGTGGGTGTAAGCACTTTTGTGAATAAGCATGTTACTGGAGACGAGTGTGCCTTCTATTGATTTAGGCATTTTTTTTGCAAAAACCTAGAAATAAAAATCAGTTGTTTGTTTCTATGTTGGAAAAGAAAATATTCTAGATTCAAGTTCAAACATTTATTTGGTTGTAGAATGCAGAGAACGCTCGTACGCTTGTTGTAAGATGATATTGTTCGTCCCACAACAAGGTAAATAAGTGCAGTAACTATTGCGAGCATCTTTTGTTTACGAATTTATTATCATCTAAAGCTTCTAACCTGGTATTTAGCGGTTACCAATCTTCATTGGTACAAGGGAAGGAAGGTTGAATTTAATGAACTTTGTGAAGAAAAATCATTTATTGTTGTGTGATAAATTACCCTGTAAATGTGCTAACTGGAGAATGATTAATGAAATAAAGGTATAGTTGGTACTTGTGGTTTTTTCTTGTTTTATTATATAGCATGTGTTTGTATTTGCTGGAACTCTATTATCTAGTAGATATTTTAAGATCATTCATTCAAAAGTCTCTCGTAATTCTTAAATATATGTCTCCATTAAGAATGTATTGGATGGAGGACTTATAAGCAGTGGCCAGTCCAGGAATTCGGTACAGGGGGGGCTTCAATTTTCGGGGGTTTGGGGGCAGCGCCCCCGAGATTTTTTTAGGATTTTTTTGAAAATAGGAAAAGGAGAAACGCAAAAAAAGAAAGAAAAAAACAAATTTTAGAGTTTTTTTGTATTAATTTGGATTTTGGGTGGGCTAATTAATAAAATTTGGGACTTTTTTGTATTAATTTGAATTTTGGGTAGGCTAATTAATAAAATATGGGGCTTCTTTTGCATTAATTGAAATTTTGGGTGGACTAGTTAATAAAATTTTGGTGGACTAAATAGAAATATGATATAATATAGGGGGCAAATTAAAAAATGAGGGTGGGCTTGAGTCCACCCTTGCCCAAGGGTGGACTCGCCCCTGCTTATAAGGAATTTTTTTAGTTTGAATTAGCTTGGCTGCCGTTACTCGGAATGTCTCACATTTAAGGCAATCATGGCAACATTACCTATCAGTATTACCATCTATTTTCTGCATTTTGTAATGTTAGTTGTTAATTACTCGTACAATTTCTTCTTGTTTTTTTTTCCCGCAATTATTTACTGCAGTCTGCAGCCTTTGATGAATTCCTGAAACAGAATTCGTTGTAGTTAACTGTAGTTTGAGATTTGGAAACTTGATAGAGAAGTACCCTGCTTGCTTGAATTCACATGTGAAATTGAAAAACATGAATAGAATGCATTAACTTCATATGTCTACTTGTTTTGTAATTTGAATAGTTGCACTAGGGACACAAATTGGTTGCGGTAACATGATTTTCATATGATTTAAAGCAATGTTTATTGTACAGGCATCTTTTTTTTGGCAATTTCTACGGGCGAACAACATAAGTATATACATTATGAGTGTGAGTGAGGTGATAAAACTTGAGGTTTTGTGTGTTTTGTACTAGAGGAGTTAGTTTATCCAAGTCAGTTTGCACCTTCTAGAACCAAAACCGAACCAGAAAACTCGAACAGCTGCTTATAAATGTCTGATGTTGCAGTGAAAGGGTGGGATTTGAATGCAAGTGTTACCACTATCTTATTTCTTTTGTTAGTAAGCACAAGTTTATTTAACTGTAAGAAATTATTGTCTACAGCTATTGTTTTCATTCACTGGATTTTGCTGCCATTCACAAAAGAAAAACATTATATATCAAGGGTGGGTGTGTCAGATGAAGGATAGATCTTTGTTGTGTGTATGATATAACTAGTTAACTGTCTTGTTATTATTTCTTCAAAATTCAACTTCAATCATCTCAATATGCCAGCTGACACTAAAGTCAATCATCTATTGAGTCTCAACTGGTTAGTGTTTTTTGATTGAAAGTAATGATGTTAGTGTGACAAATTGACTAATATATTAACAACATGAACCATAATAAGCTGGCACACTTGTAATTTGGCCTTACAAACCCCATTTGATTATAAGATATAATTACAATTCCCTTTTCCAATTCCAATTCCAATTCCATGTTCCTACACACCCACACCCACAAAAAAAAGAAAAAAGGAAAAGGAAAAGGAAAAGAGGAGGATATTCTAGAAAACCATACCTATCAAGAAAAAGGCTAAAACTAACTAACAACTCCTAAACCATTAATTATTATTAACATAGGCCCTTTTTCCACATTGATGTGAAAAATATTGTAGCTTATGATCATTTGACTACTTACTACTACTAGTCTATTATATATATATTTGGTGTGACACACACACAAACACACACACACACACACTAATAAATAAATATTGAATGAGAATAATTGAAAATTAGGCAAAGACAGCACCACAAGAAAGAGCCATCAAAAGCAGGGCAGCTCTCTCAACCTCTCCCCATTGTGATTGTGATTGCCTCTTCTTCTTCTTCTTCACACCACCACTTGTTCTCTCCGAATTTTCAATTTCCACTTTCTCCCCCAATGGTTTTATCATTTTCCTTGTTTTCCCTATTTTGCCCTTCTTCACCTCATTCTTCCACCCTTCCACCGCCGCCGCCGGAGTGGGCCGCCTCTTTCTGTGTTTGATCCCACAGGCATTACACAGCGACTGAAAATCAACCATTCAATTCAACAACAAAATTCAGTATCAAAAACAAAATCTCAAATAAATAAATAAATAAATGAAATGAAATAAAAACCAAACCTTGGGGCCTGATGGGCCACTCCTCCACAAGGGTGTCTTTGTGGTTTTGCAATCAGAGCAACTCTTTTTGTTTGTCGTATCTGACAAACCCCCCTCTTCCTGCATAAACCAATTACACAAACAAACACCCATTAAATTTACAAAAGGTGTAATATAAAATGATCAATCAAGTATCTTATTTTCACCTTTTGCCCAGATTCCATCACTTCCTTTATCATCATCATCATCATCTCTATTTACTACTCTTTCATCATCTACTACTAATAATAATAAATGTCGAATTACCAATTTTTTTTTAGTTCGAACAACACTTGAAATCTGTGGAGGCAAAAAGGAGAAAAAAAAAACCCAGAAAGAAAGAAAGAAAGAGAAAGAAAGCAGCGGTAGCGAAAAATTGAGCAGCAACCGACCTGAGAAGGTGCCACCCCAGCAAAAATAGAACCCTAATTGGGATTTTGTTGAAATGACGGAAAAGGCCCTCACACTCCCCGCCAATAATAAGTGTTAAATTATTCTGGCGGGCATAATATGACACACGTGTCATCTTGCATGCCTCGATCCCTCACTTCTTCCCAAATTCTCATCCGCACCATTATAATATAATACTAGTCTATTATATCCACTAATCAATTACTACTTATATGTTATAGGAAAATTCGGGTACTGAAATTGGAACTAAATTTCTCTATAATATTTTCCATTCCAAATTTTGAAATTTGATTTACGATTTTCACTTTTTTTTTTTTTTAATAGAAATAGAATACATATTAGATTCTAATTTTTGATCTGATTTAATTACTGAAAATATTTTCAAAATTACGATTTTTTTCCCCTCTAAAATTACACTTATTGTATCAATGTTCTTATATATTTATATGCTTGGTGACTAAATTTGGGAAAGTCCGAACCCCATTGATTCCTATCATAATTTTGTTTTAAGTTTTTGGTACAAGTTTTTTTATTTCAATTTTCAAAGTTCTCACTTTCGAAGTATTTTTCACTTTTTTTTTTCTCATAAACGGAATCATTTTTTTTCCTTTAGAAAAAAATTAGAATTTTTGAAAGGTGCTAATTCCAATTTGATCCCTCCTGATTTACACCATTAGCTAAAATCCTTAATGATGAACAACCATAACAAACCAGGACACAATCCCGGATTTTTTTCTTTTTTTGTTCGACTTTGTTTAAGTTCATGAGAACACGTCTTTTTCTACTTACGGTGAAGGAAATTTGTTTGTGTGTTTCCAGCTTTTTCTTGAACATCCCGGTGCAATGGTTACATTTTTTTTTTAAAGTAGTCGATTTGGACTACAAATGTGTATAAGCGCGCGCATGTTGAAAAATCATATCCGCGTGTTATGACTTCATAAATGCTTCGTGATAGAAAATAAATTATGGTGGCATGTCGTAAATTGCTTCCACCAGGCCTGTAAATAAGATCAACTTTAAAAATGCCGCCAAGGTATTGGTTCTCTCTCAATCTCTCTATCTAACCTTTTGAATTGTTACTAAGGTTGCATCTTTTATGCTCAATCTCTGATGATTCATCCGCATTTTCTACTCTACAATCGAAAACAATTTTTTATGCCCTTTATTAATGGAGTTTATTACATTTACTACTTTTGTGAAATCTGTAACTGTTCAATTTATCCGTGTCATAAAAAAAATTAGTAAATACCCTCCTCTATGCTTATTTTTAGGATGCATACTCGACCCATTTAACTTTTGACCGTTGACCTGCTGTTAAAAGACAAAAATACCCCAAGTAGGTTAAGCCTTGGGTTTTTACAAAAATAAAAAATAATTGGCAAAATGGGTTTTTTAGTCCCGTAAGTTTACCAGTTGAGAGTTTTAGTCCACCATGTTTCAAAATAAGAATTTTAGTCCCGTAAGTTACAAAAGTTGGGAATTCTTATCATATGACCTGCTATAACAGGTAATGTGATGGTTGGTTGAATGAGTTGGCATTTAAAATATAAAAATAAATAGATTAATAATAAATTAGGTGATGTGACTAATGAGTTGGACGATTTTGGAGGGAAATAAAATATACCATCAAATTATTTTTTTATTTGATGAATGGAAGAAACATTTTTGTAGTAACTATTCTTCAATTAATAATTTCATAGTTTTCAACTGATAAAAATAGTAATTAATTATATCTTTTTACTCATTATGAATATTTGTTATTTTTGGTTTGATATTGTATTTTATGTTTGGAGGCTCTACAATGCTTTTTTGGTAAATTTAATTGAAAAGAGTTTTGAATATATTTTATTATTTTTTTGGTTAATTCGTAAATTTGTATCTGATTTCTTATACTAATTATGATTGTGCATGTCATTTAACTTTACAACTAGGTTTAATAAAAGTTTTTTCCGATTTTATGTTGAATTTGATTGTTGGTTCAATGTCACGTAGTCACTAAGTACAGATTTTAAAAAAATGAAATATTTAGATAAATATGAATTTAATTACTATTTTTATGAATAAAAATCAAGAAATATTAATTAAACATTAGATAGTCTTATTTTCTTTGTAAGAAATAGTAGATTTTATTCAATGGTTTATTGTGCAAATATAACAAAAAAAATAAATTTATAAATTAATATGTTAAATTTTCCTCATTTTTTTGGTGAATTTGACATTAAGGATCATTTTTTTTTTCCAAAACCATCCAACTCATTAGCCACATCACCTAAATTATTTTTATATTTTAAATGCCAACTCATTCAACCAACCATCATATTACCTGTCATAGCAGGTCAGAGGACCAAAATTCCCAACTTTTGTAACTTACAGGACTAAAATTCTGATTTTGAAACATGGTGGACTAAAACTCTCAACTAGTAAACTCTGCTTCAACCTGATCCCTAACAAGTAACAACCCATCTCCGTCATTGTACCCTCATCCAAATTGATTTGATTGCTGGTTTTGTAGCTGATTTTGATAGGTGGTTGTTGCTTGAATTTGATTCCTAGTTTGCTCCGGCAGTTTGGTTCAACAACAAAGATGAATGTGGGGTTCGGGAGGGGGATTGTTGTTGGCGGCGGGACAGGGTTAGAGTGGATTTTAATTAAATTCTGTAAAATTGTAATTTAATCCCTCAAATTTCTGCAATGTTTTCACAAATTCAATTTAGTTCTTTAACTTTAAAAATTGTCAATTTAAGGACTCTGCTTTTCTTATATCGAAAAACCCCAAGGATGTTTTTGTCATTTCATGGGTAAAAAAGAAGAAAAAATCGCACAAAAAGCGAGTGAGACACACGATCAGCTCCAAGGAAGTTTTCGACTTTGACTAATGAACACATGGGGTATTTGCTAAATTTTTTATGACAGAGGGAAATTGCGCAGTCGTGAATTTCACAGTGGTAGTAAATACAATAAGCTCTTTATTAATGTGTATGGATGCCTTTTAATTTTAACTAGCAAATTTTTTATTGGTTTTTTTTTTTTTTTTCTTTTTTTTTCTTTGAAGTAGCATGATTCCAATTTTCGGAGTTTCCCTGCCTTCTTTCTTGAAATTTGATTTTCAACTACGAAATTGTATCGTAGCTATATTTGCCTACGTATATATCAACAATCTTTGTAACGAAGTTTTTTTTTTTTTTTTTTTATTTCCTTTAATTTCGAGACACTAATATACATACACAATTATTGTTATATATTATATTCCACGGCATTGTTTGTTCAATCCTTTTCAATTATACAGTTATATACTTATATTTAGATCTATCAAATAATGGAACTATGAATTACTCTGGATACTCTCACTAATAACTTTTTTTATGTTGTGTAATTTTTTTTTTATTGTGATTATTAATAATATTTTTTCCCCTCTTATAAATTATAATAGTCAACCGTGCAACGCACGGAGAAACAGATATCCATAATTATGGCTGACAATCGGGTCATGTAAGTCGAGCTTGGGTTAGCTCAAATTCACATACCACCGAGCGTCGTTACCATAAGCTCAAGCTTATATACTATCGGACCTCATTAGTATAAGTTCAAGCTCGGCTCATATATTTTTTTCGGATTTCAGGTTTATATCGTGCTTCGTTATTTTAAAACTGTAATAATTAAAAAAAAATATTTGAAAATAAGTGATAAACAAGATTTACCATCATTAAAGCCAATTTAAAGAAACCCTAAAGCCTAAACAATCTTTGCAACTTATTGGAAAAAACTTAGAAACAATACTGAAAGAAGTATAAAAAGAAAAAGAAAAAGATTAGGATCTTTTATAATAAAAATGTTTTATATTCTCAAATCTTTGTGATAAATATTAGCAATTAGATTTGGATGGGTATGTTGTATTTGATCCCTATTTTACCCATTGCCACTGCAATCACTTAATTCTTTTTTTTTTTTCTTTTTTTTTAGAAAATAAAATAATCTTATACGATTGTAAATTGTAATTTGTATGTTGAGCTACATCATTAAAATAATAAATATATTATATATTTTAATATTAACTTAATCAGTCGAGCCTTATTCGGGTTGAGTCATAGTAGGTTCCAACTCGGTTCATAAACAAATTGGATTTAGTGAAATGGCCCACATTCGACCCGACTCACTAAAACATAGGTTCGACTCAAATATAATCGGGTCGAGTCATCGAGTTTCACAGTGGCGGTACTACTAAGGGGCAGGGGGGCAGTTGACCCCAAGAAAAAAAAAATATCTTTTTAGCTATTTTGGCATTATATTTTTTTAATATTACTTTTGGCCCCCCAAAAGTTTTGTAAATATGGGTCTTAACCCTTAATTTTTTTGTTTATTCTCCATAATTTTATATAAATTATAGATATATATATCATATTTAATATAAAAATATAAAATAAAATGGTTAAAACTTTGTACTATTTCAAATAAAATTTATGAATATTTACTTATCGATCTTTGATTTTTTTTTATATCAACGTCTCTAAAAAATAATATGAGACGGTGCCATAAATCCCATTATCCCATTAAAGTGCAATATATTATTAGAATAATTTAGATTTTTTTGTCATGCTTGAAATATGATAAAATTATATATATATATATATATATATATATATATATATATATATATATATATATATATATATATATATATATACTAGATAGGGAGCACCGCGCAAGGCGCGGTGCCGGTGCCCCGTTCACGTATTTGCACAAGTATATATTATTTTTGTTGGGAACGCATTTATATGAAGTTGAACGGGTTATTTTGAACGGATTGATGATGGGTTGCACCTAAAATTGGCGTTCTATGTGCATAATAAAATAGATAATATTTGTGCGGAACGAGTTCTATATTCATAATAAAATAGGTAATAGTTATACAGAAAACATAAGGCTAGCATAATATTGTTATCTTAAGTAAAAGAGAAACTCTAATTCTAATTATACCTCCGTATTCAAGCTTTATACCCGCGGTCATCATTATTCTTTTGTATTTGGTTTGAACTATCCAGAATGAGACTGTTGTTCAATTTCATCACCAAGTTCTTCAAGAAGATCAAAGTAGCCATTATTTCGCAATCTATATCGTACAGCTGCGGTAGTGCTAAAATCAGCAAGAAGTTGTTCCAATTTATCTCTTATTGCTAACCGAGAAGATGCATATTTGTAGTTGGTGCTTCTTGATTCAATGCGTGGTAGTCTTGCAGATAGAGTGGCTGCAACAGTTTTTTGATTATATCTACTGTTTATTAATGTGTCTGTGCATATAAGAGTATATGGTCAACCTTAACGTTTTGAGAAACAGGCTGAAAAAATAAAACAAGGTAGACACTTGAAAATGCAACGAAACCATCAGCAGAAGAGATAGACAGGATCACACGGGCAACAACCCGTAAATCAATCTTTCAAAAAGGCCAATAGGAATAACAACTAAAATTTAAGAAAATGAAGAAAATTTAGGAACACAATATGCAACAAATACTGAACTACAGGATCCGGATGAACAAATACCAGTAGCAGACGAAGAGGCAGCCGATGCGCAAGCAATACGTCCTTCCTTGCAGCCCGTATCCATTGATGCATACCGGGCACGGGCGCTCTCATTACAAGAAATGCACCTATTCTTAGTTACCTGAGGTTCAACAACGGCTACAAAGCATCAAAAACAAAAAATAATTTTAATGCATTAAAAACTACGAGCGAGGTAAATCAATGAGAAAGAAATTTTAATAAATAACAACAAAACGGTACAAAATGCAGTAGAAAACGGCGTATAAAGCGAAAGAAAAATATTCAATAATGAGAAATAGGCTGTTTAAATAGCATTGTACCCGTTAACAAAAAAAGGGCAACAGAAAGAGTTAAACGAACTTAAAAAAAGTAAACGAATCAAGAAAATTGTAGAAAAAATGATTGGAACCAAAGTTGTCAGCAGAAAAACCATCATTTTGAAACATGAAGATCACTGCACTCAGTAGCTAAAAATAAAAATATATTGTAAATGAAAATAAATGGACCAGTACACGGAAAAAAAAATTGAACGAACCGTTGCCGAAAATAGAGAAAGAATAAGCAAGAGGAGAAGGGACCAGAGGAGGTGGAGCCAACAGGCGAGCACGCTTTTTGGAGGCGTAACGATTGCGTTGGCGCTCATTTGTACGTAACATTTTATTCATTTCTACTGAATCAGGAACATTTGTGAGGACATAATATTGAACATGAACACCAAGAAAACCATGCAATGCAGTGGCGCGTATAACTTACAAGAACCGAATTGCTCCAACCTAAAATAATGCACACAAATTACAAGTAAGTCTACAGATGCTACATTCTTATCAATCTTGTTGCTTTACTAATATGTCAATGTCTTTTAATCTGTAAATTTTTTTTCGTACCTAAATTTTTCTAGTTTAATTGATAGGACTGATTTGAGATTTTCTTATTGTGGTACACCTGCAAGAGCCAGCAGAAAGAGAAAAAATGAACAGAAAAGGAGAAAAAAAAAGGGGGAGCACACATGCTATTGAAAACCAAACAAATACAATGTCCCCTCAAACTTCGAAAGTATTAAAAAATACATATCCTTGTGTGTAACACTCCACATCCTAATCACAAAGACAATAAAATTATAAAATAGATAAGCAAATAACCCCTACAATTACCATGTCCGAAATGCATAACCATGTAATTTAAAAAAAATTGGCAGGCTTTGAAGGTAGACTGCAAGCAGTAGCAGCACCTTTTTAACCATGAAAGATATAAACAAAAAATGGTCTAAAAGAAGAGTTTTGAACGTTTAAAAGATCACACGAACAACCAAAGAACTCAAATAACTTCTCCGACAATTGAACGGAACGTAAGTATCGGATGAGAATTATTATTTGAAATAGAAACAGTAGAAATAAGTAATGGAAAAATATTAAAAATCCAGCATACCATCGCCCAGAGCCAACGAAGAAGAAGCAAGAGGAGAAGAGAGTAAAGGAGTTGGACTGAGCAGGAGAGCACGCACGCTTCGTGGAGACGTAGCGATCACGTCGGCGCTTATTTACACGCAACCTCTTCCTTTCTCTTGAATCCATAGTAATATATTAAAACACCTGCAAGACCGAGAGGAATAAATAAATGAATAGGAAGAGAAATACATGCCGTTGACAATGGCCCAAATGCTCGCACAGTCCTCACAAACTTAAAAATAATTTCACAAATTCATGTAACAGTCCATACCCAATTCACAAACACAGTAAATTACAAATTCGAGAAGCAAATGACCCCTGCCATTCCCAGGTCTAAAAAACATAACCATATAATTACAATAGTCAGTATTGTCGCTAAAAGTATCGCCAGCATAGAGCAATGAGAGTTAGTACATACCGGAAAAGAATTTAGGATTTAACAATGAAAATTCTGTAAAAAAAAATATCGGGAAAAGAGATATTTTTAGAGGGAGAAAAGGGGCGCACCCAACAGTTAATTGACGGCCTTGAGGCTGGAAGAGGTAGGTGCGCGGAGCAACGCCGTTGGCATCAACGGTAAACGGCGGTGTAAGGCGGCAACTTTTTAGACGGAGGGAAAAAATAGAGACCGGAACGGTTATCCAGAATATTTGTTAAAGAGAAGAGCACGGGGTGACAGTGTTACAGTGAAGAAGCAGGGGATTTCGTGGAAGCAAAATTGGGCAAATTGTAAAGAACATGAGAAAAAGAGACAATTTTGTTGGAGTTAAGTCGGTATTGGATTTGACAGAAGGAGGGGAAGCCTATCCTCACACAATAAGTTTTATTAAGAATTCATCGGTGAATCATCGTTGGAGGAAGGAAGAGAAGCCACGTAAGGAGGAAAAAGAAAATGAAGAAAGAAAATCGGAAAAGGCCCCACCATAAACGATGAAATGGTTCGAGCAGCTTCAAAGAAAACGGAAAAGAAAAGAAATCTGGGAGGTGATTGGAGGATGTGACCAAAACGACGTCGTTTTGGGAATAGAAGTGCAAAAAAAAATCCATCAGAAATGAAGGAGGACAAAACACGGGAGTTGTACATATATATATATATATATATATATATATATATATATATATATATATATATATATATATATATATATATATTATTTTAATTAAAAATTCGCAATATTAGCCTATTTTTGCAATGTGTTGTGAACCTAAATTTTTTTTCAGGGCGCTACCCCGAATTCGAAATTTTAGTTAGCTCCCCTACTTTCTAATCCTGCTTTCGCCCCTGGAGCTTAGGTTAGGCTCGACTCAATTGCCGGTCCTATTCACAATCATAAACTTATATTAATACATTTGAATGAGTTTAGTATTGCTAAAAATATATTTAAATTAATAAAATTTAAGACTAAATTATATTCAATTAAAATAGTATCTTTTGTAATAAAATACTGTATTTCCTTATAAAAAACCGGCTGTAATGGGTCAGAAATACAAGGAAAAAGAATTTTGGACCTCCTCATTAGGGCTGTGCATGGATCGGTTTTAACCATCAACCAACCCATTTTCGACCCACAATTTATGATGGTTAATCAACCATCAACCGACCCATTTAAGTTGGGTCGATAATGTCAACCAACCCATGTATAGGTGGGTCGATAATGGTTTCTAATATGCTAAAAAGTTGGTTAGTCGGTTAATATCGGCCAACCAACTTTATTCATTAATTTATTATTTGTTAATTTTAATTAAAATATTTAATATTTTTAATTTCAAATTTCTATTTTATATCACATTTATTAAATTGTTTAATATTGACCAAAATCCTAAAAGCAATAAATCTAACTTAATTATCTAATTTGAACTATTTTAATTTTAAGACATACAATCTAAATATTTGGACGATTATTATTTGTTGAACTAGTTATGTTTAATTGCAATATATATGCACGTAATGTTTTGAATCTTTTATTTGAATATTATTGAACTAGTCGCATTTAATTTATAAAAGATATAGCGTTGTAACAAGTAATAAAATATTAAAAAAAAATTAAAAAATATTTAGATGGATGACCCATCAACCAAACCACCAACCAACCCATTAATTTGGTTTTCAACCATCATCCAACCCATGTAAGTTGGGTCGATAACGGTTTCCAATATTTACCAAAGTTGGTTGGATGGGTTGGGTTGGTTTTATGCCTGGTTTTTAACCAAACCAACCAACGCACAGCCCTACTCCTCATTGTAACTCAAGAGTGTAAAAAGGTTGAAATTCCTAATCTCCCACAATCTGAAAACCCTAGTTTTAATTTTGTGAGGTTGTGAAAAAGGTATGACGGTGATGCAACCAAGCAAGGTCCGATGGGGAGAGCTGGAGGAGGACGACGGAGAAGATCTGGATTTCCTTTTGCCGCCGAAGCAGGTGATCGGACCCAACGAGAACGGGATTAAGAAGGTTGTTGAGTTCAAGTTCAACGATGACGGCAACAAGGTTAAGATTACCACCACTTCTCGCGTCCGCAAATTGGCCAACGCTCTCCTCAGCAAACGCGCCGTCGAGCGACGCTCCTGGCCCAAGTTCGGCGACGCTGTTCACGAGGACGTCGGCAGCCGTCTCACTATGGTCTCCACCGAAGAGATTCTTCTCGAACGCCCACGCGCCCCAGGTACACGCGCTGTTTGTCTTTGCATATTTCTTTCACTTCTGTTTAATTAAAGATTTTGTTATTTATATATATCCGATGCATAAACACGCCTAATTAACAGCAGGAGTGCAAATTTTAATGTTATTATGACTTGGTTTAAGAATAGTTGATGGATGTTTTATGGTTTGTTTCTTAGACTAATTTATGGGGAATCATTGTTGTTTGTTTGTTTCCCTTATTTATTTGATTTCATTGCCAATCTTAAGTTGTAGAAAATGGGTTCAAATATGTTTAGCTGTGTACTGTAATACTATATTCTCCTGTAGAAGATCCATTAGATAGAATGATTTGATTGTTTTTCCTGTTTTCATGTTAGTAAAAAAACAATCTTTGTTTGATGAAGATACATGCTTTGTATAGGATGCCAATGTTTTTTTTTTCTTCATTGGTTTCACCAAAACCGAAAGATGATAACTATTCATGTGAAACTATCAACGGGGATTGATTCAAGCTTTGGTGTCTAATAAAACTAATCCTTGGAATCTACCATTGTCTGTTGCTTAGCCCGGAACATAAGTTGTCATTGTAGATTACGCGCTTTTATTCTTGTTTGATTTCCATGCTCACCTGTTTTTAAGTTCATTTATGATTCTAGAATGAGGTGGTGACCCACCTACTCTTACCCTGTTGCACAAAAACATCAATACGCAACTAAACTTCTGTTGATTAACATTGAGCAAGTAGCAAGCATCATACCATAGTTTTGCTCTGTTAGATTTGCACCTTTCTCTATTATTGGCGGGCTAGACAATTACACTGTTCCTCCATTTTGGAGTTACAGTTTTTTGAGATGTTGATGGTGATTAAGTAAGTTGTCTGAAAAGGGCCAGTCTCTGAAACTATGGTCGTTAATAAAAGTCATGGTGGATGAAGATACCACCTATCCCACATAATGCGAACTTAGGACACATGAGGGAGTGAAAAGTTGCAAAATGAAATGTTCGTTTAGTTAGAAAATATGGACGTATAATCCTCATAATTCTCCGTTATTAGAAAATATTATTATGACCTATGCAACAATCTAATGAAAAATGGCAAGAACACTCGACAACTCCAATCTCCAAATATTTTGGTATCTTCTACGCAACACAACATACCACCGTCATTAGATTTAGTAAATTGCTGGTCTTGTGCAAATTATATAGTATTTCCTTCATCACCTGGTAGTTAGATATTCTCTCCAGTAAATTAATTGCTTTCGATTTACATTTTTATGGTATTCCCTTTAAACGTTTCCCATTTTCGTTTACCGTATAAATCTAACTTGTGAATTAAAAAAAATAGGAACTAAACAAGAAGACAACAAGGGTTCGTTAGATCCTTTAGCTCAAGGAGGAGCTGTACTAATGGTATGTAGGTCATGCGGTAAGAAGGGTGACCACTGGACCTCAAGATGCCCTTACAAGGATCTTTCACAGCCAACCGATACGTTCGTTGATAAGCCAACAACAGACAGTAATGCTGCGACAGGTGTCACAAAGGGAGCTTATGTGCCACCTAGCATGAGAGGAGGTACAACTGAGAGAAGTAGTGGTAGTGACATGCGACGTAGGAATGAAGAGAACTCTGTGAGGGTCACTAACCTGTCTGAAGATACAAGGGAGCCCGACTTGCTCGAGCTTTTCCGTCCTTTTGGAAATGTCAGTCGAGTTTATGTTGCCATTGACCAGAAAACTGGGACTAGCAGAGGTTTCGGTTTTGTCAATTTTGTCAGCAGAGAAGATGGTGAGAGAGCAATCAATAAGCTTAATGGATATGGTTACGATAATCTTATCCTTAGAGTTGAATGGGCTGCACCTAGGGCGAATTAGTTTTGTAATAAGGCTCTTGTCGTGGTGGTTGTTTAATTATATATTGGATATGTATTAGAATCGACTGTTTGTTAAGTGTTGTCTATGAATTGATTATGAAAGCTAATGCTTTTAACTTGGTAATTTATACAGCTCTCTTGTGTTTTAACAGATTTTGTGTTTTACATGCCTTGTGTATATTGGTTATTGAACTTGTTTTGGTTGTCTTAGCTGCATTTTGTGTTGGTTTAAAAAGGCTTAATTCCACTTTGCACGCTTGAAATATACTATTTGGGCAATTTGCACCATTGAAACATTAATAGCACTTTGCACCATTGAACCACAATATATCATGAATAATGCACCATGTATGCGTTTTTAAAGTCTATAAAGGTAATTTAATATTTTTAGTCGTATTTTTAAAAAAAATTATCACAAAAAAATATTATACGAAAAAAATCATATTTTCTTCCAAATATTTCTACCTAATATTTCCACCAACTACAATAAGAGATCTATCACTCGAATAATTTAGTGATAAAAGTTTATTTGATTTTATTTTGTAAGAATATATTTTTTTTTCCAGTTATCCGGTGTGATTTTTATTTTTTCACACTTTGTGCCCTCGAAATTAGGTTGGAAGTTGAAGCAATTTAATTCGTTATTTTGCACCCCGGAATAAAAACCAATAAAAAAATGAATTATCCTTTATTATTCAATTAAGAGTGCATTGTGAATGATTTATTGTGTTTTGAGGGTGCAAAGTTTTGTATTATTTTTTAAGGGTGCAAAGTGCCAAAAAGCTCCATTTCAAGGGTGCAAAGTGGGATTAAGGTGGTGTTTGCACTTCCAGAGTGATTATAAGTTTTTTTTTTTTTTTTTTTTTTTTTTTTTTTTTTATTCAAAATCAGTTTTTTCTAAAATACTAAAAAACTCATAATCACTTTGAAAAAACGTCTGCAAAAACCACCTCAGCCGTTTAAAAAAGATGGTGAAACAAAAAAAGGAACGCCATCGGAGTAAAGTATGGCATGGATGGCTTGGGAGAGGATAAAAGCAACTATGTAAGTAGCACGGATTGTGATACGGGCCATTCTGACCGGAACAAGTATATATGAACTAAAAAGACCCAATTCGTCAATACAAGGAAAAATGTCGAACCATGATTCCCCAATGACGATTTGGAAATACCATAGCTCGCAGCCCAGTACCAAAACGAGGTAGAACAGGCCCAAAACAATGAAGGCCCAAAACACTTGACTTGAGGGGAAGGCAAACCCTAAAAAAGGAAACCTTGGAGGCCAAGGTTTCCTCATCTATAAATAGAGAGACCATTAATCACACACACACCCGAATACACTATTTTTCACTACAATATCACACATATACTTATCTCTTTAGATTACTAACTTGATCGTCGGAGCTTTCCCGTCGGGAACTCCTCCCGCCGTTGCACGTACCACCATCAGAGTACGGATCAAGGTGTTTTGAAGAAGACGGAAGCCCCACGGACTAAAACAAGTGGCGCCGTCTGTGGGAAAGGGATCTAGAGTTCTGGGTATACAACTTTCAGGAAAACATCACATCTGCCCCTGAAAGTCCAGATCTGAGCTAATAAACGTAGAGAACAATGGAAGAAGGAGACACCATTGCCCGAAATTTACAAAAGGAACTAGATGCCGTAGCCCGCGATACGCCCATCGACGATCCGTCGTCTGTCTTGAAGGATAAGTCAGGATGCAGTCTGGTCACGCCCGAAAAGGAGAGCCGGATTCCTCTCTTCTCGGGTAGCCCCTCTTTCGGATTTCGAAATGGTGAAGCCGCTTCGAAAAAACCGGTTACAGCCCCGGCTCAACCTCCGAACGAGCGTATGTACACCAAAGACGAGGTGGAAAACATGATCACCACGGCCATCCGGAACTACACTCAATCTTTACCCCAGGGCAACAGGCCTAGGAGGGACCTTAGGCGCCCCTCGAACGAAGAGCGAGCTGAGGATGAATGCGATAGTCACTCGGAGAACCGAGAAGGCAATAGTCAGGATGTTAGGACCGAGGTCGACAGCTTGAGGCGAGATATAAACAAATTAAAGGCTTTGCGGAGCGGCTTGACACGGACTCCTGAAGGGTCTAGTCCCTTCGCCAGGCACCTCGATAACGACCCTATACCACCAAACTATCGGCCCATTTTGTTCGAGTATAATGGCACGTCGGATCCTGCCGAGCACCTGAGTCGGTTCAACAACACAGCGTCACTCCACCAGCTCACTGAAGGGGTGAAATGTCGCGCTTTCGTCACCACTCTGGCTGGACCGGCTCAAGCCTGGTTCGGTTTGTTATCACCCGGAAGCATACATTCCTTTGGGCAGTTTGCTAAGGCCTTCATGAATCAATTCGCTGTTAGAGTAGGTGACCAACAAGCCAACATGTGGCTGTGGTCTTTCGTATTTATTATTGTAATAAACGAACTTTTATTCGTATTAATGATAAAACACCTTGGCATTCTATATATTTGTCCCTTTGTCACAAGCATAGATATAGTCCTTACAGTTATTACAAGTACTAGTAATTGATTGTTAGGATCGTGAGATATTTACTTAAGTATTATAACTGTTAAACGTGTTCCTAGTCGAAGGGTTACGCCACTAATGAGGATATCGGCCTTTCCCATTAAGACTAGCACTTAGTGTATGTGTACTGCATCTCATCAGTAAACGGTATTGTGATATCGGCATGCATAAGTGGGTGCTCGTAAGTTGACGAGTTCACTGAACTCCCTCACCCTAGAAATCTCTAAGTGGTTCCCAATAATCGAGTAGAGATATCTATGGTATAGTTGTACACCATTAGTCCTTATGACCTAGACATCACCGTGACTTCACTAGAGGACCAGCTGTATCGTGACCTGTCCCTGAGTTCCACCGAGGACCATCCCAAGGGCCAGTGTTCGTGCAGTCCAAAATCTAGTGGGAGGTCTGTGCATTGTAGTCGGGGATTCGATCGCTAGAAAAGTCTTGGATGTCCTGTGTGTTCTGAAAGTTTGTAATCATTCTAAGTCTCTGGCCAGAGCTGACTAAGTGATGATTAGAGAATTCGATTCTCTAAGTCATGCACGTAAGGATTACAACACTTAGAACGATCGCACCGTCATCGAACATATAAAGAGGTCTCGATGAACCAATGCCTCTAGTTCGATCGGGACATATGCATCGAAGGGACCGTACTGTACGTTAACTATATCTGAAGGTTCTTGCAGACACTTCATTTGTATCTAGGGAATCATGACGCGTAGTTGCTAGACGCCAATCTTGATTCGTTGGGTGATTAAGGTGAAACGAGCTTCATCTTAATCGTAACTCTAAGGGACGAGTTTTGACCACAAAGAGTTGTGGGCCCACGGCTAGCTTACACCTGAACCATCGAGGGTCACACTGCTCGTGCACATGAGATCTTTGAATAAACGGTCAGAGATAAAATAGTTTATCTTTGCATAATTGGAAGTCAATACGATTGAGTCCAACATTCGTAATTTGGAATTACGAATGAGAATAAGAAAAGGAAAAGAATAGGCGAGGGTTGTAGTGGACTTTCTAAATCGGGAAGTTTCCAAATTTAGAAAGTGCACTGAACTAGGGTTTCCACTTTTAGAAAGTTGGAAAATGAGAATTGACACTCGTAATGATGAGGACTTTATAATGATTCCGAAAATGTAATCGTTGCAATTTTTCGGTCATTGGATTGAGAGAAACGAGCAAGTAAAAGTACTAGCGAACTTAAGCTGTTGGGCCCGGTCCAACTTAAGCCCGCTAGGGTTTTATGCAAGACACTATAAATACAAGATTTATAGGTCTTGCACACACACAAGTGAAAACCCTAACCCTAGCCGCTACACTCTCTCTCTCGGCCACTCTCCCCGCGGCCACCACCGCGCCGCCGTCGCTCCTCCGTCGCCGGAATCGGCCATCTATTGGCCGATCCCTTTCGGTACTCTTTTCTTCTTTCTTTTTCTTCCGTTAATTCTAACTATTACGCGTCTAGTGCCACGTGTTTAGTAGATCGAAGTGTACGAGGTGAAATCCGAGAGGAGGAAGATCGAAGATCAAAGAATCGAGGAGCAGCGCACGAGCCGAAGCCGCACGCTGCCCCACGCGCCGCCCCGGAAGACTGCGCGTGAGTTTCACGCGCCGCCGTTGCCGTCTCGCCGCTCCTGCCGCTGCACCGCTGCTGCCCCGGATTGTACGGATTGGTTTCCGTAGCATTCTCGACTTGCTTAGCGCTCCTACCTCACGCTTCAAGAGGTAAACACACGAATCTCATGTTTCGATTCGTTTACGTTTAAACTATATATATTCATGTTCGTTCTCGTATGATTTTATGTGGTTACGTGAAATCGCTTTAAATGTTACGAGCATGTTATTTGGTTTAAGCGCGAGCATGTTAATTGATTTAAAATTCGGTTAAATAAATTAGCATGTATGTTGTTATTTAATTTCGCTGGAAGCGCAAGGTACACAATTAATTGATTTATATTATCGGGCATGTGCTTATGTGTTTTAAACTCGTTTAATTCGCATAAAATTTTTGTTTTCCGCTGCGTACGCGTGCCCGAAACCCAACAGTGGTATCAGAGCTCGTTGCGCAATTAATTGCGTTCGTTTTTATATGCTATGAATTTATGCATGATTCGATTTATTAAAGTAGTGATTGTTGTATTATGTAATTGGGAGTTTTCGTAAGTTTAAAATATTTTTGAAATATTGTTTAGAATTTTTCCAGCTTTAAAATTGTTTAAAATTGGAAAATCGGATCTGAAATTATTTTTAAAACGTCGGTTTTTAATTGTTCGGATCGAACCGGTCGGACCGGCCGGTTCGATGGTTGTGCACGATCCAATTGACCGAATCCGAGTGGATTCGGGTTGGTCAGACCGGTTCTCGGTCCGACTGACCCGGCCCACTGATTTGGGTCAATTGGACCGAGCAGAACCGGACCGTTTCGGTCCGAGCCGGTCAGACCGGTCGGCCGAACCGGTTCACTGAAAATAAAAAAAAAAAAAAAAATTATTTCAGATTTCTAAAATTAAACTTAAAACAAATTGATTTTAATTTTTGGAAAATTATTTTCAATTAATCCCAATTAGATAATTGGATCAAAAATCATCTATTTTAGTAAATAGGTGTTAGATTAATTAATTAATTTAAATTGTTAAATTGATTTCAATTAATAGAACACATTCATAATTTTGATTATGGTTCAACTTAATTAGTAGTACCTCAACATTACTTGAATGATTTATGCTAGTTGAGGTTCTATAATTATTTTGAAAAACTCGATAATTAATTAATGTAATTAATTATGAAATTAGGTCGTATGTTCCTCTTAGGACAATATGCGCTTCCATATACCTTTAGAGAACATAGATGTAGGAATCACATAGACCAATCCAAACCTTCTGATGAGATAAAACATTTTAATAAAAATCCCTCATTCTTAATTTAATTGAGAATCATTTCAAGCTATAAAGGAAAACCCAATCTGTTGAGTTATTTCTTTCCTTCTGCCAACGGTTGGATTATGTGTAGCCCTTTACTATAGTGCAGTAAGCCGTGTTAGCGGGGAGTGCTATGGTAGAGTAAGCTGTAATTCAATTGACATAGCGATGAAGGTAGCCATAGAAAAGGGTTATGTTGAATTAACGTGGTCGGCTAGATTAACTAGGGACTGCATTAGTTTGGCATAATCAAGTTCTATGAGCATCTTTGATTGGTAGGTTAGACTTGACACACGATGATTTTGATATTCGCGAGATTAACTTAGGTCATTATCAAGTGTGAGGAAAATTAATTTAGGGTCATATTGTGGATATGATTGATTGTGATCTACCTTTGGGCAAATATAATCGGGCTAGATTAACTACGGGTTATATTTGTCTATTGGACCTAAAGCCCATTAAGAAAAATCAGTTTTCTCGTTTGTCTACTAGAGGGAAGTGGAACTCGATAAAATTAGTGGGAGAACAATTAAATAACATAAGTCCAAACATTTAATTGTAACAATCATTTAACGCGAATCTCTAATAATCCTCTTCACTATATGTCTCAGATAATCATGTCTAAGAATCCCATAATGTCAATCCTCGACAATAAACTCAATGGCCCTAATTACCTAGATTGGTTGCGTAGTCTTAAGCTTGTACTAACCGTTGAGGGGCGTCTCTATGTTTTGAACGAGAGACTTCCCGCCACTATACCTGCCACAGCGACTGATGCTGAGAAGGAAACTTATGAAGTTTGGAAGAAAGATGACACTCATGCTAGGTGCTATATGATAGCCGCCATGGAGCCCGCGCTTGCGAGGAAATATGAGTCTCACATGCATGCTTTCGACATAAAGGCCCATCTCGATAGCATGTATAGTGAGAATATTAGGGCATCGAGGTACGCTGCTACAAAGGAGTTGATCACGGCGAGACTGCGCGAAGGGACTTCGGTCCACGAGCACTGTCTCAAAATGATCACTCTCCTTGAAAAGCTAGTGAATCTTGATGTCACCCTCCCGGCCGAGCTATCGTTGGATTTGATCCTGTTATCTCTCCCTAGTTCCTATGAATCGTTCATAGTGAACTTCAACATGAACAAACTAGATCCTCCCTTGGATGAGTTAATGAACATGTTGGTCAGCTTCGAGTCCACCATTAAGAAAGAGAAGTCTGTTCTCATTGCTGCTACTTCTGGAAAGAAGAGTTCTTTCCAAAAGAAGAGAAAGGAAAGAGTTCCCTTTCCAAACAACAAGTTCGAAGTGGGTGAAGGTAGTGGGGGCCCCAAAGCAAAGGTTAGCAAGCAAGTTGATGATGCTTGCCATCACTGTGGAAAGAAAGGACATTGGCGCCGCAACTGCAAGGCTTACCTGAAGCAGAAAGGTTCTGAAAAGGGTACGTATTTCATTGACGTAAATTTGTCTGTCAACTCTTCTTCTTGGGTATTGGATACGGGCTGTGGCTCACATTTGTGCAATGATTTGCAGCTAATGACAAGAAGTCGAAGACTTAGAGCGGGTGAGACCTTCCTAAGGATGGGGAATGGAGCAAGAGTTGCTGCTGAAGCCATTGGCACAATTTACTTAAATATTTTGGATTCTAGTTTTCCTATTGTTTTGAACGATTGTTTATTTGTTCCGTCCCTCATTAGAAACCTTATTTCTATTCCTGTATTAGATATTGAAGGTTTTACTTTTGTTTTTGGAAATTCGATTTGCATTATACAAAAGAATGAGAATATGATTTGCAAAGGACGACTATTAAACAACTTGTATGAACTAAATCCAAATGAAATACCTATTAATGTTATATCAGCAAAACGTAAGGAGATAGATCAAAACCCCGCACAACTTTGGCACGCTAGATTAGGTCATGTCTCTTTAAGAAGGATGAACGATTTTGTCAGTGAAGGATTGTTCTCTTTGGAGGACGTGAAATCACTACAAACTTGTGAATCTTGCCTTAAAGGGAAAATGACCAAATCACCCTACAAAGGGAAAATGGAACGAGCCGAGGGTCTTTTGGATTTGATCCATACAGACGTATGTGGTCCACTAAGTGTTAGTGCAAAGGGTGGATATAACTACTTCGCTACCTTTACCGACGATTATTCTAGGTATGGGTATGTGTACTTGATGAAGTACAAGTCTGAAACATTTGAAAGGTTCAAAGATTTTAGACACGAAGTGGAAAAGCAACTCGGACGAAGTATTAAGAAGCTGCGATCCGATCGTGGTGGAGAATACTTGAGCATCGAGTTCATTGACTATCTAAAAGAAAATGGGATACAGTCCCAATGGACTCCACCGGGAACTCCTCAACTTAATGGAGTATCCGAACGTCGGAATCGAACTCTATTGGATATGGTTCGATCAATGATGGGGTTCACGAACTTACCGGCATACTTGTGGGGTCATGCACTTGGTACTGCCGCGTATTTGCTGAATAGAGTTAACACCAAAGCAGTTAAATCCACACCTTATGAACTTTGGCATTCCCGGAAACCCAACTACAAACATATTAGGATATGGGGTTGTCCCGCTTATGTGAAGCGGCTAGTGGGAGATAAGTTGGATAGTAAATCCGACTTGTGCTATTTTGTGGGGTATCCCGAAGACTCAATGGGATACGAGTTTTATTATGTCAAAGAAGCAAAGACGTTTGTTTCAAGAAATGCCACCTTTTTGGAAAGGGAGTTTCTATCCGATAGAAAGGGCAGCATGATAGAACTTGAAGTAGTTCAAGAACCACAAAGTGAAGTTCAAACGCAAGAACAAGCAATCGAACCAATACAACAAACCACTGATATACCTCCTGAACCTACGGTACGTAGATCCGAAAGAGTTCGGAAAATGCCGGATAGGTTATTCCTCCTCGAAAATGATGAAGATCATGTTGATCTTGGACAAGATCCAAGAACATACAATGAGGCCGTATCGGATGCGGACATGGGACATTGGCTAACTGCCATGAAATCTGAAATGGACTCCATGTACTCCAACAAGGTGTGGACCTTGGTAGATCCACCTAAGGGAATTGTTCCTATAGGCTGCAAGTGGATCTATAAGAAGAAAATTGGAGTGGATGGAAAGGTATCGACCTATAAAGCTAGATTGGTAGCGAAAGGTTACACTCAAAGGCAAGGCGTTGACTATGAGGAAACTTTTTCGCTAGTCGCGATGCTGAAGTCCATTAGGATTTTGCTGGCCATAGCTGCGTGGTACGACTACGAGATATGGCAAATGGATGTGAAGACCGCCTTCCTTAATGGAGATATTGAGGAAGAAATTTACATGGCGCAGCCGGAAGGCTTCATATCTTCTGGAAGTGAGCAAAAGGTTTGCAAGCTCCAGCGATCCATTTATGGATTCAAACAAGCATCCCGAAGTTGGAACATTAGGTTCGGCTCAACCATCAAAGAGTTTGATTTTGAGAAGAATCCGGAGGAACCTTGTGTATACAAAAAGGTTAGTGGGAGGGCAGTGATATTTTTAGTGCTTTACGTTGATGACATTCTACTCATTGGGAATGACGTAGGAATGTTGCAGCAAACGAAAGCATGGTTGTCCACACGTTTCTCAATGAAGAATTTGGGAGAAGCATCTTATGTATTAGGAATACGCATCTATAGAGATAGAGCGAGAAAGATGCTTGGCTTATCCCAAAGCCTGTACATAGACACCGTTATGAAACGTTTTAGCATGGAAGAATCCAAGAAGGGATTCTTGCCAATGTCCCATGGGGTTCGTCTCTCGAAATCTATGTGTCCGCAAACACCTAGTGAAGTCGAGGAGATGAAAAGGACGCCCTATGCTTCTGCCATAGGAAGCATAATGTATGGCATGCTATGTACGAGACCTGATATTGCGTATGCTGTGAGTGTCACAAGCAGATATCAGTCTAACCCCGGCCCGGCTCACTGGAAAGCCGTGAAAGATATCCTCAAGTACTTGCGAAGGACTAAGGATATATTTTTGGTCTATGGGGGTGCCGAATTGAAATTAGAGGGTTTTACTGACTCTAGTTTTCAATCGGACGTGGACGACTCAAAGTCGAATTCTGGATTTATATTCACGCTTAATGGTGGTGCCGTGTGTTGGAAGAGTTCCAAGCAAAACACGACGGCTGATTCCACTACCGAAGCGGAATACATTGCAGCGTCCGAAGCTGCAAAGGAAGGGACTTGGATAAGGAAATTCATCCAAGAGTTGGGTGTCATTCCTGATGCTAGTGATCCAGTACCGTTGTACTGTGATAACACCGGAGCCGTGGCACAAGCTAAGGAGCTGCGATCTCATCAGAAGTCGAAGCATATTCTGAGGAAGTATCACGTGATCCGAGAGATCATTGATAGAGGTGAAGTTAAGGTAGAACGAGTCACCTCGGAAGAGAACGTTGCAGACCCCTTCACGAAGCCTTTACCGAGATCGGTCCATGAGAAACATCGAGAGTCGATGGGATTGCGGTTTATGGGTAGTTGGCTTTAGGTCAAGTGGGAGATTGTTAGAGTAGGTGACCAACAAGCCAACATGTGGCTGTGGTCTTTCGTATTTATTATTGTAATAAACGAACCTTTATTCGTATTAATGATAAAACACCTTGGCATTCTATATCTTTGTCCCTTTGTCACAAGCATAGATATAGTCCTTACAGTTATTACAAGTACTAGTAATTGATCGTTAGGATCGTGAGATATTTACTTAAGTATTATAAATGTTAAACGTGTTCCTAGTCGAAGGGTTACGCCACTAATGAGGATATCGGCCTTTCCCATTAAGACTAGCACTTAGTGTATGTGTACTGCATCTCATCAGTAAACGGTATTGTGATATCGGCATGCATAAGTGGGTGCTCGTAAGTTGACGAGTTCACTGAACTCCCTCACCCTAGAAATCTCTAAGTGGTTCCCAATAATCGAGTAGAGATATCTATGGTATAGTTGTACACCATTAGTCCTTATGACCTAGACATCACCGTGACTTCACTAGAGGACCAACTGTATCGTGACCTGTCCCTGAGTTCCACCGAGGACCATCCCAAGGGCCAGTGTTTGTGCAGTCCGAAATCTAGTGGGAGGTCTGTGCATTGTAGTCGGGGATTCGATCGCTAGAAAAGTCTTGGATGTCCTGTGTGTTCTGAAAGTTTGTAATCATTCTAAGTCTCTGGCCAGAGCTGACTAAGTGATGATTAGATAATTCGATTCTCTAAGTCATGCACGTAAGGATTACAACACTTAGAACGATCGCACCGCCATCGAACATATAAAGAGGTCTCGATGAACCAATGCCTCTAGTTCAATCGGGACATATGCATCGAAGGGACCGTACTGTACGTTAACTATATCTGAAGGTTCTTGCAGACACTTCATTTGTATCTAGGGAATCATGACGCGTAGTTGCTAGACACCAATCTTGATTCGTTGGGTGATTAAGGTGAAACGAGCTTCATCTTAATCGTAACTCTAAGGGACGAGTTTTGACCACAAAGAGTTGTGGGCCCACGGCTAGCTTACACCTGAACCATCGAGGGTCACACTGCTCGTGCACATGAGATCTTTGAATAAACGGTCAGAGATAAAATAGTTTATCTTTGCATAATTGGAAGTCAATACGATTGAGTCCAACATTCGTAATTTGGAATTACGAATGAGAATAAGAAAAGGAAAAGAATAGGCGAGGGTTGTAGTGGACTTTCTAAATCGGGAAGTTTCCAAATTTAGAAAGTGCACTGAACTAGGGTTTCCACTTTTAGAAAGTTGGAAAATGAGAATTGACACTCGTAATGACGAGAACTTTATAATGATTCCGAAAATGTAATCGTTGCAATTTTTCGGTCATTGGATTGAGAGAAACGAGCAAGTAAAAGTACTAGCGAACTTAAGCTGTTGGGCCCGGTCCAACTTAAGCCCGCTAGGGTTTTATGCAAGACACTATAAATACAAGATTTATAGGTCTTGCACACACACAAGTGAAAACCCTAACCCTAGCCGCTACACTCTCTCTCTCGGCCACTCTCCCCGCGGCCACCACCGCGCCGCCGTCGCTCCTCCGTCGCCGGAATCGGCCATCTATTGGCCGATCCCTTTCGGTACTCTTTTCTTCTTTCTTTTTCTTCCGTTAATTCTAACTATTACGTGTCTAGTGCCACATGTTTAGTAGATCGAAGTGTACGAGGTGAAATCCGAGAGGAGGAAGATCGAAGATCAAAAAATCGAGGAGCAGCACACGAGCCGAAGCCGCACGCTGCCCCACGCGCCACCCCGGAAGACTGCGCGTGAGTTTCACGCGCCGCCGTGGCCGTCTCGCCGCTCCTGCCGCTGCACCGCTGCTGCCCCGGATTGTACGGATTGGTTTCCGTAGCATTCTCGACTTGCTTAGCGCTCCTACCTCACGCTTCAAGAGGTAAACACACGAATCTCATGTTTCGATTCGTTTACGTTTAAACTATATATATTCATGTTCGTTCTCGTATGATTTACGTGGTTACGTGAAATCGCTTTAAATGTTACGAGCATGTTATTTGGTTTAAACGCGAGCATGTTAATTGATTTAAAATTCGGTTAAATAAATTAGCATGTATGTTGTTATTTAATTTCGCTGGAAGCGCAAAGGTACGCAATTAATTGATTTATATTATCGGGCATGTGCTTATGTGTTTTAAACTCGTTTAATTCGCATAAAATTTTTGTTTTCCGCTGCGTACGCGTGCCCGAAACCCAACATTCGCTAGCTCGAAAAAATGCAAAAAGACCTCGCTATCATTGTTTAACATTCGACAGAAAGAGAAAGAAAGTCTTCGGAACTACATCAAACGGTTCACTTCAGCCACTTTAGAAGTTCCCACTACTAGCGACGTAATGGCGGCCCTCTCACGAGGGCTGAGGGACGATGAATTCTTTCGAGCTCTAGCACTGGAGCCCTCACCCGATTTCGATAATTTATTAGAAACAGCATCCAGGTTCATTAATCTGGAAGAAGCCCGACATCAGAAGATAGAAGAATCTCACCAGACATTAAACATGCGGGCCAGCGAAGCAAGGAAGGGTAAGGAGCCTATGTTATCACGGAGAAATACAACATCCGGCCGAGGTAACATCTCGGATACTAAAGGAACCCGATACCAATCATACCAGCCCCTCACGGCACCCCTGTCTCATGTCTTATGTGCAATCGAGAAGAGAGTTGACTTGCGTTGGCCTCGATTCGCCCGAGAAGAGCCCCGCCGAAATCCGGCGCTGGGCACCTTTTGCCGTTTTCATAACGAATATGGAAATATGACAGATGATTGTTCGCACCTGAAAGATGAGGTAGAACGTCTTATCAGAGACAATAAAATCGGGGACTTCGTAAAGATCGACCCTCCCAGAGGACAAAAGCGTGAAGCTCAATTCGGAAACCCTGCGCGGGTGCCGCCTCCACCACCGATGCCGAAACGAGGATACATCCAGATGATTTCGGGAGGACCTACGGGAGAAGATACCCATCGAGCTAGACGACGCCATCTCGGCAACCTCAAGAACAATCATGAAGTCTGCCAGATCTCTGCGCCAAAATGTCGTCAATACCCTACCATCTCGTTTGGACCTGAGGACGAAGTAGACCTCGACGATTTTCATTGCGATCCTCTCCTCATCACAATCAATGTCGGTGGATACGACGTAGCCCGTGCTTTTGTCGATTCAGGAAGTTCTGTTGATGTCATATCTTACGAGTGTTTCCTGCAAATGGAACTTGACCTCCCAATCTTCCCTGTCACCACCCCGATATTCGGGTTCACGGGAGGATCCTTGACGCCGATCGGACAAGTTAAGATCCCTGTCACCTTGGGGACACCACCTCGGACTCGTACACAACTGTTAATTTTGTAATTGTCGAGGGGAACACCACCTCGTACAACATCGTGATAGAACGGCCAATTATGCACATCTTCCGGGCGATCCCCTCAACTATACACCAAAAACTTAAATTTCCAGTCGACGGAGTAATAGGAGAAGTCCGGGGTGATCAAGCTCAGTCAAGATCCTGTTACGTTGAAATGGTCAAAATGGCGGAGAAGGGACGACGTGATACTTTCACCAAAGAAAACCTAGGGGACGAGAAGCGCCCTCGAATTGACCCGGAAGATAAAGTCGCTCATGTATAGTCCATGGATGAGCTGATGACAATTGACCTTGTCCCCGGCATGATGAAGCAAACCCGGGTAAGCAAGGACGTGGAGCCATCTTTTCGAGACAAACTAATAACACTGCTGCAATCTAATGTCGACATCTTCGCATGGCAACCAAGCGATTTGACCGGTATTGCACCTCGTACCGCTGTACGCAGGCTTAACTTACGGCCCGATTGCAAACCCACTAAACAGAAGCGGCGACATTTCGGCACCGAGAAAGACGAGATTATCAAACAAGAGGTCCAACGACTATTAAATATCGGACACATTAGGGAAATCCAATTCCCCACATGGTTATCCAACGCAGTATTAGTCCAGAAGGCTAATGGACAGTGGCGGATGTGCATCGATTTTCGGGACTTAAACAAGGCTTGCCCAAAGGATGACTATCCCTTACCCCGTATATACCAGCTCGTAGATGACACCGCCGGATGCGAGCTGCTAAGTATGATGGACGCTTCGCAAGGGTACCACCAGATCCCGTTGGAGGAGAAGGATCAGCCCGCAGTTAGCTTTATCATAGCCACTGGCACTTATTGTTATGTGGTAATGCCTTTTGGTTTGAAAAATGCAGGGGCTACGTACCAGAGATTGATGGATAAGATGTTCCGGGCTCAGCTCGGACGTAACATCGAGGTTTACGTCGACGATATGCTAGTAAAGAGTAAAAAGCGTTCCACGCATCTCGTTGATTTGGCGGAGACATTCGCCACTCTTCGCCTCTATGGGATGAAACTGAATCCGGCAAAGTGCGCGTTCGGGGTAAAGGCCGGAAAATTTCTCGGATACGTAATCAACCAAGGAGGTATCGAGGTAAACCAGGACAAAGTCGAGGCAGTGCTCCAGATGATGCCTCCCCGGTCCATCAAAGAGGTACAATCCTTAGCAGGGAAAGTAGTGGCCCTAGCTCGCTTCATATCACGAATGGCCGATAAAAGTTTGCCCTTCTTCAAGATTCTGAGGAAGACAGCTCAGCTCGAGTGGACCGAGGAATGCCAACTCGCTTTTGAGGCATTAAAGATTTCGCTCACTCGCTTGCCCATCCTTAGCACCCCCGAGAGAGGTGAAACCCTATTCGTTTATTTATCGGTGGGTGAGGAGTCGATTAGCTCAGTCTTGCTCAAAGAAGTAAATAACCAGCAACTACCGATCTATTACATCAGCAAAATCCTCACTAATTCGGAAACTAGGTATTCCGAAATCGAAAAAATCGCATATGCACTAGTCCTCACTACACGCCGTCTCCGACCCTACTTCTTATCGCATACTATGGTAATCCGCACGAGCCTACCACTCCGACAAACTTTAGGTCAACCCACCGCATCGGGACGAATTGTTAAATGGGCCGTCGAATTAGGACAATACGAAATTCAATACCAACCTCGAACTTCGGTCAAGGGACAAGCATTGGCGGACTTCATCCGAGAAACTACCAGAATACCTACGGAAAAAGAATGGAGAATCTACGTGGATGGGTCATCTACGGCAACGGGAGCAGGGGCGGGGATCATAATCATCGATCCTATGGGGATAGAAGTCGAATTTGCTATCAAATTGCCACGAGTTTCCAACAATGAGGCAGAATATGAGGCCTTTATCCGAGGCATGGAGATCGCCCAAGAACTCGGCGCGCGGGTGGTGCAAGTAAACTCCAATTCTCAACTGGTAATACATCAGTTAGAAAGAGATTACGAAGTTAAAAATGATAGAATGAAAGGATATGTAAACAAAGCCAGAGCGGTACAAGAAACTTTCGAGGCTTGCACCGTGCATCAAATCCCAAGAAGCGACAACCAACGAGCCGACTTCCTTGCCAAAATTGGATCATCAGTTGTCGATTGTATCGAAAGGAAGATCTCTATCCTCATTGCCCCCACCCCAGCACCAGGAATCATGATGATCGACGAAGAGCCCGACTGGCGAACACCTTTGTTCGCGCACTTCAGAGGAGAACGAACCGGTACCAATAGAGAGCAACATCGCTTAGCATATAAAGCCAGACACTTCTACGTGCGACATGGAATATTATATAAAAGGAACTTCACCACGGTGGACGCGAGGTGTTTGGGGGAACGGGAGATACAACATGTCCTCGACGAAGTACACCGAGGAGGTTGTGGTGAACATGGGGGAGCTCGGGCTCTCATACAAAAACTATATCGTGCCGGTTATTATTGGCCCGGTATGAAGAGGAACACCCATCAATAGGTTCAACGTTGCGTACAATGTCAGAAGTTCGCTCCCCTTATCCACAAGCCGGGAGAAGAAATGACTATTATGAGCGCCCCATGCCCCTTTGCTCAATGGGGAATCGATCTGGTGGGACCCTTCCCACAAACGACTGGCAGGAAAAAAATTCTCATCGTTGCGGTGGATTACTTCACCAAGTGGGTCGAAGCGGAGGCCCTATCAAAAATATCGGAGGACGAGGTCATGCATTTTATCTGGAAGAACATTTGTTGCCGATTCGGCCTGCCTCGGAGCATCGTATCAGATAATGGCACCCAGTTTAATGGCAAGAAAATTCGCGCATGGTGTGAAGAGATGAAGATTACACAGAAGTTTGTGGCGGTCGCACACCCCCAAGCCAACGGACAAGTCGAATCCACGAACCGAACCATTGTCAACGGCTTAAAAAAGATGATAGACGAACTAGGAGGGAGTTGGGTAGACGAGATACCCTCCGTCCTTTGGTCTTATCGAACCACCACCAAGGCTGCCACCGGTGAGACGCCATTTCGGTTAACCTATGGGACCGAGGCAGTCATTCCAGTGGAGGTAGCAATGGACACACTTCGCATAACCACGTTCGATGAAAAGATAAACGATGATGCCTTGAGAACACAGTTGAATGAGATCTTCGATTTACGAGAAGCGGCATACTTACACATGGAGCGAAGTAAGAACTTGATCAAGGCTCGATATGACCAGGGGGTACGATCTCGTTCTTTCCAAATCGGTGACCTCGTCCTACGACGAGCTGACGCCCTAAAACACAAAGGGAAGCTGGAGGCTAATTGGGAAGGACCATATGTGGTCACAAAATGCCTGGCCGACGGCGGATACGAGCTGGCAGATATGAAGGGAAAAGCATTGCCACGAGCGTGGAATGTAGTCCATTTGAAGCGTTTCTTCGCGTAAAAAAAAAAAAAAAAAAAAAAAAAAGAGAGAGAAGAAGTAGAAGAAGTAACACCTTTTGTAAGGCAAGTACCATCAATAAACATTTGTTTCACGAGCTGGGCTAGGCCCCGTGGTTTTTTCTCTCCTCATTTGGAGGGTTTCCACGTTAAAAATTCGTATCATTTATTTTGAGCTATAAAACGAGGCGTTAAATCGCGTGTGTAAAACGAGGCGTTAAATTGCGTAATAAACGAGGCGTTAAATCGCGTTTAAAATGAGGCGTTAAATCGCGTATAAAATGAGGCGTTAAATCGCGTATAAAACGAGGCGTTAAATCGCGTAATAAACGAGGCGTTAAATCGCGTAATAAACGAGGCGTTAAATCGCGTAAAAAATGAGGCGTTAAATCGCGTATAAAACGAGGCGTTAAATCGCGTGTAAGATGAGGCGTTAAATCGCGTGTAAGACGAGGCGTTAAATCGCGTGTAAAACGAGGCGTTAAATCGCGTAATAAACGAGGCGTTAAATCGCGTATAAAATGAGGCGTTAAATCGCGTATAAAACGAGGCGTTAAATCGCGTGTAAGACGAGGCGTTAAATCGCGTAATAAACGAGGCGTTAAATCGCGTAATAAACGAGGCGTTAAATCGCGTATAAAATGAGGCGTTAAATCGCGTATAAAATGAGGCGTTAAATCGCGTATAAAACGAGGCGTTAAATCGCGTGTAAGACGAGGCGTTAAATCGCGTATAAAATGAGGCGTTAAATCGCGTATAAAACGAGGCGTTAAATCGCGTGTAAGACGAGGCGTTAAATCGCGTGTAAAATGAGGCGTTAAATCGCGTAATAAACGAGGCGTTAAATCGCGTATAAAATGAGGCGTTAAATCGTGTATAAAACGAGACGTTAAATCGCGTATAAAACGAGGCGTTAAATCGCGTATAAGATGAAGAGTTAAATCACGTGTGAAATAAGGTGTTCAATCACGCATGGACGAGATGCTAAATCGAAACAAAAATAGATTGTTGTTAAATGAGCAAAGAATAGCTTGTCAGATCAAGTTCAGCCTTGAATCAATGAATCCATAGAATCACCGAAGTAAATCAACACAACAAGAATCATCGGTTCAAGTTGAGTTAAAAAGCAAGTTGAAAAGTCCAAAAACTCATTTACCTTTTTTCATAAACAAAATTAGAACATAAAAGCCCGAGTGAACATGTGAAGTAAAGCTTAAACAAACGAGCTCCCGATATATTGAGATAAGAAAAGCAGAGAAGATTGTTCGAACATACGACAAAAAGAAAAAGGAAAAATATGAATACATCGCATAAAAGTACACAGTTGAAAAAAAAAAAAAAAAATTGGCTAAGTATTTTCGGAAGGCTCCACTCTTGCTTCGCCTCGATCCCCGGAAGATGGAAGCGGAGACGAGATAAGGTCCGACGGTGCCTTGTTGAGATTAGCCATTGCATCAACAGTCTCAACGTCCCCAACAAAATCGGTAATGATCACCGAAGAGGTCCCTTGGCGAGAGAAGTCTTCAACGAGCTCCCGATGCTCTTGTCTCCACCACTCCAAGTCGGGGTCCTCGTTCACATCTCCTTCAAAGCCCGTAATCTCGTCATCCGGCAGATCCTCGGCGAGCTCGTTCTCAACCAGCGGGAACTCGATGCCAGCACCACTTAACCGTTTCCGAACGGCCTTTACCGCTTCCGAAAAAAAGAAGCGAGCTAAACCGGACGCTTGTCGAGTGTAAGTCGTCGAACGCTAGAGTCGATGGAAAAAGCGACCAACGAACGCCTCCATAAAGCGGAGACCCTCGGACGATCCCGGGAACAGCCTATGCCCTTCCTTCACTCCTTCAGTGAAGTTAGTGGATGCTTGCACCCCAGCTGCAAAGAGCTCATTCGAAAGCTGCTTTGCTTTCTCTTCCAAGCTGGCATTATGAGATGCCAACGAATCCTTCTCGGCCTGCAAAACCTTCTGCTCCTCTTGCAGTTTTCTCACCTCGGCAAATAGCCCCTCTTTCGACGACTCCGCCACCGCCAAACTCTCTTTCAAAGCTTGGACCTCCTTCCGAAGTTGAGTGACCTCCTTCTTTTGATTATCACATGCCTCGCGCGAGACATCGTCCCATCCTAGAGGGCCCGAAAAGGCGATGGCGAATTGCTACACGTACGAGAAGCTCAAATAAAGTTAGCCGCGAATAAAAAATAAAGATAAGGACTAACTCGCGCGTACGAAATAAAACCAACCTGCGTGATATTATGTAAAAGTAGCTCGAGCCGGTCACCTTTACTCATCTGCCCGAAGTGGGCAACATCTCGAGGAAAAGCCAAAGCCGGCAGGCGGCAATGGCGTTCTCTGCATTCTGGCAGAGATGAAGGGCAAAGTTTGGGGGTGGAGGTGACCCGACTGGCCCAAGGGCCAAATCGGCCCTCCTTTTCTTCAAAGTGGGCTCTTTCTCTACCACTTCTTCGGCTGAGGAGGGTGGCGGAGAAGAAGCCACAATTATAGCCGAGGATCGCCGAGGAGGCTCGGGATCCTCAACGCGTGGCCCACCTCGCGGACGCGAAAGCCCGACATTCTTCTTGGAGGGTCTCGGTCTTAAAGCCCCTTCCTCCGAAGATCGTTTCTCGGATTCAGCGGCTAAAGGACGCTGAAACTCAGATGCCTGAAACTCAGGCTCCGGCTCGGACGGGCGAGTTGCCGGCTTCTCACCTCGGAACATCCTCTTCATCCTTAAGTCTATCCATGGAATTAAGAAAGATATGATGAGCAAATGGGAGAATATCAACAAATATAAATACAGTCAAACAAAAAAATGATCCAAAATAAATACCGAACCAAGACAAAAATTGATATCATGTCTAGACCCACCTAAATCCTCTCGGGTTAAGGGATGAGTGCCGTTGTCATGGAAGTAGAAGTGGCGAAGTAACAGTGGAAAACTCGTGAGACTATCGGGAATACCGTAATTCGGTTGAAAATGAACAATCATTTTCAGAAGCCAGTCATCAATCGCTAGGGGTTTTCCCCTCTTCTTTTCGGGCAAAGTGGCGAGCCAAGGACACAGATAAGGAGTGTCAATGGGATTTTTCGCAAAGAAATAGTGACCCTGCCACCCATCAGTCTTATTAGGCTGCATTAGTATTTTGAAACCCGAGCGAGCCGAGATAGAAATATGGAAGGGGCTGGAGTTTTTCAAAACCATAACGCTCCGAAATCGAGCTGGGGTAGGGATCACCCCCGACCAGGCACAAAGCATGCGGAAGCCGGTCATAATGATTATAGCGTGAGGGTGAAATTGGTTAAGGGACACATTACACAATTGAGCGATCTCGGAGAACCAAGGCGAGATGGGGAAAGAAAGACCGAAGTAAAATTGTTCCGAGAACCATGTGCTAAAACCTAGGGGGGGGTTTAACGGGCGCTGATCTCGGGAGGGTAAAATTAGTTCGACATCAGTAGGGAGACCTATGTCGCGAGCTAAGTTAGTCAGATCTATCTCACTTAAAGTACTAGGCCCCCATTGGTCGTCCAAATCACGCCTCCCGGATAACGAAGGAGAACCGCTCCTCGCAGTAGATAAGGCATCATCCCTACCTCTTTTCTTTGACTTTTTCAAAAGCTTGCCCGAAGAGGAAAAGAAAGACCCTTCGTCCGAAGAGGAAGAAAGAGTAAGGGTAGGATAGTCATCCCCTTCCTCGGAATAACGGCTAGAAGGCACTTTTTGGCCGAAAGGATCGGGAGAATGGGAAGACATAGATGATCGGAAGAACAAGACAAAGGCAATAAAAGACAAGGGAGAAGAGCAGTACCTTTGCCGGGAGAGAGGGTGGACACGAAGGGTAAGAACTCTGTTTCGGGAAGCAGAATCGCCGGAAAGGAAAAACAGTGAGAGAAAAAGCACGGAGGTGGGAAAGAAAAAAAAAATTTGTGAATTGGCAGAGGTTGGATATTTATAGAAAAGAAAATAGGGGGAGATCAAATCTTAACCGCTTGTTCGGACGGACAGGATTCAAAGCGGATTGTCTCGAAACTAGCGCAAAAGCACCGATTGGAATTTCCTAATGATGACCTAGGGAACCCGAATCGACCACGTTGGTTGTCAGAACAATTAATAGGAAAGGAAGGAGAACGACGGGCACACACTCCCACCAAAAGCCAATCCAAAACCGAACTCTTACCTCGTGCCTCGTACTCCATACTTATAAAACGAGGTAAGGAGAATCGAACTCGTCTTATAATTAAGGAGTAGGGGGGAGTAGTTGATACGGGCCATTCTGACCGGAACAAGTATATATGAACTAAAAAGACCCAATTCGTCAATACAAGGAAAAATGTCGAACCATGATTCCCCAATGACAATTTGGAAATACCATAGCTCGCAGCCCAGTACCAAAACGAGGTAGAACAGGCCCAAAACAATGAAGGCCCAAAACACTTGACTTGAGGGGAAGGCAAACCTTAAAAAAGGAAACCTTGGAGGCCAAGGTTTCCTCATCTATAAATAGAGAGACCATTAATCACACACACACCCGAATACACTATTTTTCACTACAATATCACACATATACTTATCTCTTTAGATTACTGACTTGATCGTCGGAGCTTTCCCACCGGGAACTCCTCCCGGCGTTGCAGGTACCACCATCGGAGTACGGATCAAGGTGTTTTGAAGAAGACGGAAGCCCCACGGACTAAAACAGATTGAAACAAAATGGTGTAAATTGCACTTAGCAGTGGCAATTTCTGACTGAATTTTGCAATTGAAATCGTCAGAGATCAATCTCCTAGTGGTAATTTGTTAAATCATCCAATTTTTCATTATGTTGAACTTCGTTCAATTTTTTTTTTTTTTTTTTTTTTTTTGATTGAGTTTTAATTTACAAACAATTTATAAAAACATATAAAAATATAAAATATACACATGTCAAATACACAAATGTCAAATAAATAAATGTCAAAAACATAGAAGAAAACTTATCGAAAATGTCCACCAGTCCCACATCCACGTGCTAGTATTCTAGGCACTCTACCTACTGATTGTTGCAAAATTTCATTTTCAATAGTGTCGCCAATAACTGTCAAATTAAATGCCAATAGATAATTGAATGAAGAATGAAATGTCGAAGGACCAACCTCATCGTAATATGTCGAAGAACCAGGCTCATCTGGGTGTGTGGAAGGACCAACATCATCTCGGTATATGGAAGAAGAATTGTTGTGACATGGTGCTCATGGAGGTCAATCCATCAACATGAAAGAATTGATAATATAAGTTATAGAAACATAGTAATTGTATGTAATTGAATAAAAGAATATATAATTACGTAACATCAAATTCATAATCGTCCGATCTTCAGTCTAAAAAAGTAATTTCGACACTACACTTATAAAAATTAAGGGTCCATTTGATATACACCCCTAGCATGGAAAATATATAGGGATAGGTCCACCTCTAAAATTCTTCCTTTGAGATAACCCCCTGAAGAGGCAAAAGTACTATTGTGCCCTTATGTGTATTTTCGCCCAACTGCATTTATTATTTTCGCTCTGCATTCAGCATAATGCCAAACTGCATTTAGATTTTGGGCCTGCATTTATCATTTTTACAGATTTTTATAATAAAAAAAATATAAATGTTTATTTTATTATTATTCTTTTATATATACCATATTTTCTGTAACACCCCACCTTTCCAAAACCCTAAAACCCGAGACTAATATTCCTAACCCGAGAACCCTTAGGTGATATTATTTCATGATATTAATTATATGCATTACGTGAATTTAATTATGTGACTTACGTGAATAATTACGTGCGAAATTATATGTGTGATTTACATTTTCGTAAATTGAAATACTAGGAATTTCGTGAATTACATGACTTATATGAATAATTGCGTATCTTATTTATTTGGTAAATTATTTTTATATGTTCGAAACTTAGTGAATTATGTGGATTATATTTATATATATTTATATATATATATATATATATATATATATATATATATATATATATATATATATATATATATATATATATATATATATATATATATATATACATACGTACATACATGCATACATATGTACATTTTGTACATGCATATAGATATACACCTATACCTACTATTACATGCATCATATACATATTTGAGTCTATATATATATATATATATATATATATATATATATATATATATATATATATATGTCCGAAATGTGTGTGTGTCCGGATTGTGTGTGTGTGTGGTGTTTATGCAAGTTGTATTTATATTAATAAAATAATTAGTAATAAGCATGCATGCCTTTACACTTGCCACCCCCTAATCATTTTCACTAATCCTACACTCCACACTCTCATTAGTAAGATGAAGAGACACCCTTCATCTTTCTTCTTCCAACACCTCAACCATTACTTGTCTTCCTCTCCTCTTTCCACCGAAGCCATCACCACCACCATCGGCCTTCTCCTTCCTCCACCTCACCTCCCATTTTCAAAGAAAAACCCAAAAATAAGATGAAGGTTCCCTATTTAACTCTTGCCATAGATTACTCCAAAAACACCATCAAAACCACTTACCTCCTTACGGGAGATAACAACTCCTCCCTCCTTGAAGCTCACCATTTCTTTCACAATCAAGGTAGCTTGGTTGGATTTCGGTGCTTGAAAGCTCTCCTTCCTTCGATTGTTTTCTTTCTTCAATTTTAAGGTAAGAAATTTCGATTTCTTGCTGCAATTAAACGACATCAATAGTAGGGGTGGTTTCGGTACGGTTACCGAACATTTTGTTCAATACCGTGTACCTATCGTATCTTTCGGTATTGAAAAATTCTATACCGTTACCGTACCAACAATTGCGGTATACCGTTATTCGGTATACCGTTAGTTTCGGTACGGTATGATCGGTACGTGGTAATCTACCGTACGCCATTTTGTTGATGAACTCGGATGATACAATAATTAAGATGAATACTAATTAAATGCATAAATACAACAAATTAAGCAAATGAATATGGTAATCAAACAATTTACATGAATATACATTATACGACCGTAATAGCGTATGTTGCTTCAATTAACTAATGATTACTAAGATATGTATAGAAAAATTGTAGAAACTAATGAGCAAAAAGTTTCATGGTTTAAGTAAGATAAATAAAAAAAATTATGTTGTAATAATGCAAATGAAACAAAAGGGTGAGAACTTAGGTGGGAAAGTTAGGGAGAAGAAAATTATGGCAAAATATATTCCACCAATAAGAGATTAGTTGGACTTTGAAACTAAAGAAGTACGTGAAATAAACAACTTTAACGAGAACCAAATTAAATATTGAGTTTGCATAAATATATGAAAATAATAAAAAAAAAATAGAATTATGTATATATAATATATATAGGATGTATCATATCTTTATTCTTGTTTTTTATTTTTATTTTATAATATTTGTTAACTATATTTTTTATATTCACAATATAAAGGGTAAAATATATTAACTAATTTTTAAAATGCAAAGTTACGGTACGGTACGGTACGGTATTACCATGGTATTGAAGATACAATACCGCTACCGTACCGTAAGATAATGGTACGGTACCGATACCGTACCAAATGTAGTGGTAACCGATAGTTCGGTATTTATTCGGTAATTGTTGGTAGGTATACCGTGGTAATCGGTATTTGGTAATTTTTGCCCAGCCCTAATCAATAGTATCAAAATGGTTTTCAAAAAAATTCTAAAACATTGGGAGTGATTTCGAAAATCTAGTGCTTTTTGGGGGAAAATGGAAAAGAAGTGTTTCTTGTTAAATTCTTGTTCTTGCATGCATCATCTATGTTGGTAGTGGGTAGATACAACTTTAATTGGCTAAAAGCATTAAAAATTTCAGATTTCAAAAAGGGGTTTTCAAAAAAATGAAATTTTAACTTTTATGGGGTTGCATGTGTAGATCTTCAAAAGTTTTGGGTTAAATCTGTAATTTTTGAGAAGTCAGTCCTACATGTGTTTTCAAAATTGTTTTCCAGCATTTATTAAACAAAATTTTCGGATTTAAGGAAGTGTTGCAAGAAAAAAGTGATTTTTCAACCTCTAGTGGTCTTGCATGTGTAGATCTAAGGATTTTTGGGGTAAATATGTAATTTCCGAAATTTCTGCATAAAGTGACTTTTCAAACTTCGATTTCTGCATCTAATAAATTATAATTTCAGATTTGTTAGGGGTTTTTCATGAAAAAGTGGATTTTGAACTTTTAGTGTGGTTGCATGTGTAAATCTTGAAACCTTGGGGTCAAAACTGCAATTTCTGAAAAATCTCTCATTTTTAAAGTTTGGATCTGTTTTCCAGCAAGTATTAAATGAGGAAAAAGTTTTATTTACAAAGATTTCAAAGTAATTAAAGTTATATTAGAGTTTTTGTTTTTTTAAAAGAAAAAGGGGAATTTTCTAGTTTTTGATTTCAAGAAAATTCGAAACTTTGTGAAAATTTAAAATAATTTCAGAATCTGGAATTTGGGTCAGTTAGGAATTCTAGGATTTAAATTGGGAATTTTCGGAATTAGTTTGCTATTATTTCGAAATTAAGACATTTTGCATGTCATTTATTATGTTTTGTGCCTTTACTTTCATGTCTTTAATTTAATAACTATGAATGATGAGATTTGAGATTTTATACCTTTAAATGGCTGCAAAGATGTGGTTACTAGTGTTGGAATTTATGAGAATGGATTATTACCTAAGTGTGGTAATAAGTTCATTAAATAAAAGGTGAAAAAGTGGTACTTGCTTTACATGCATGGCTTCATATTAAATGGTGATGTTTTAATGTGTGGTTGCATGTGTGTGTGCTGAATATGTGTGAGTGTGTGTGTACTGATTGTGCATGTGATGTGTGCCGTGTGTGGTTGTGTATTTATGTGTGAGAATTTGGGGATTTTTTGCCCAAATTATAATTATGTGGTAAATTGTGATATTTGTGTGATTTTGTGGCACTTGATTGACATTTGTGATGTTTATGTGTGGGTCATAAGCATAATTTCGAAAAGTTGCATAAAACGGTTTTTAAATTGAAAGATTAATGGAATATCGGGTAATAAACAACTCGGATATAGTGGGCCTGTATCCAACTAGGATGATGTGTGTAGTGGTTTGATCCCACTTAGTGAAAACGGGCTCGGAACAGGTTTATTACTCGGGTACAGAAATTAATCTTTCACGGATCCGATAAAACGAAAAATGTGTTTTCATGATTTTTACAAAAAGTGCATTTTAGTCATTTTGCATAAGTACGTGATTTTGTGCGGAAAATGTGTTTTCGTGAGTTGTGTGAATTTGACCGATTGTCTCGTGTTGTTATACGGAACGTGGGTAAGAACGGGCATATAATATTATATATTACGTATAACGTATTTTTCAAAGTTCGATATTACTCGGATTTCTTACTGAGCTTTATAGCTCATATAGATGTCCTTTAATTGCAGGTAGTAGCTCTAGTAGTCATCAACCGGGATGGGTCGAGTAGCGGATCGAGGTCTTGCCCGGGGTTTTGTTGGAAGTTGTACGAGGACCTATGAACGATGCCATATAATTTGGGTTTTCTTTTGGTGATGTAATATTAAACCGTAATATTTTCTTTTCGTACCCTTTTGAACTCATTTCCGGTATGAATCGTACTTAACTCTTATTATAATATAGTAAGTTTCATGATTTGCTATTTTCAAGTCTCCATTAGGGAATTCCGATTTATTCACCAAAATAATCCTCCTAAACTCTGATTTCTTCTCGAACCGAAACCGATAAGTAATACTGTAGCACTCGAATGAAACCTCCCCTCAAAACTCGTTTCTAACGAAATCGTTATTCGGCTAAAATAACCTAAGAAAAGTTACTTTGAAAGTGCAAAGTTTTTGATACCCAAAAGAAAATATTTTGATAATTGCATTTTCGCCCCATTCCAAAGTTTTAAAAATTACACATAGATCCTTTGCTTCCGCTAAGAATATAGAATTCCGATAAACCGGTTCGATTTATCGCCGACCTATAGGGGGGTGCTACATTTTCTGTTTTTTTAATTATTTTTTATTTTTTTTAATTTTTTTTTAATTTTAAATTTTTTTAATTTTTTTTAATTTTTAATTTTTTTTTAAATTTTTTAAATTTTTTAATTTTTTTGATAAATTTACTGTACCGAAATTGACTACATATGACTATATTATACTACACATAACTGTAATATACCACAATCATGTTATGTAATCATGTACTGTTTTTTTTACCAAAATTAATCTACACGAACAACAAAATTTACAATTTCAATCTTGATATTATAAATCAACTAACCCAAAAAAAAAAAACGAAAACACAATCACATCCATAAAATCTTCAAAACATGAACACGCATTACTATACATTAAAAAACACATAACACAGATATAACTATATGTTACTACAGGTGACTATAGTTATCTACAATTATCTACAATGAAACGTCACATGACACTTCTCTGCATCTTATTCTTTGCATCTCATAATGTTACACAAAGCAAAACCTGTGACAAAAATTACAAGTTAAAGAAAACGAAGAACAAAAATGAAACAAGCGAATTATATTACGTGAAAAAATACAAAAAAACAATGAAAGACATATTTTTGATAAATTTATTTTGGTGAACTATAGTCACAAGTAGTTGTTACTGTATATAACTAGATATGACTATATGTAGTCAACTATAGTCAGATGTAGTTATGTTCATTCTTGTCACTATATATGTGACTAAATATAATGTTACACAAAGTAAAATATGTGACAAAAAATACAAGTTAAAGAAAACGAAGAACAAAATGGAACAAGCAAATTATATTACGTGAAAAAATACAAAAAAACAATGAAAGACATTTTTTTGATAAATTTATTTTGGTGAACTATAGTCACAAGTAGTTGTTACTGCATATGACTAGATATGACTATATGTAGTCAACTATAGTCACATGTAGTTATGTTCATTCATGTTACTATATGTGACTATATATGACTATATGTATAAGATCATATGACTATATATGTATATGAATAAAATTCATCTACACTACAAAAAAAGTTCACAACTGTTTAAGATAATGAATTATGCAATCCCTGCCAGATGCTGCTGCAACATTCATTATACTTTATTTAAAAATAAAATAAAAGAAAAATACAGGAAAAAAAAAATCAAAACACAATTATTGGGCTTTGTGCAGTTTCCAATTTACCACCTTGATGCTAAGACAAACCATAGAAACTTGGTAAATTAAATCACATAATGAACAAAACCTCCCAAATCCGTAGGGGAATAAAACGAATCTAGAACGAAGATGGGAAAAAACGGAGAACGGGAAAATATAAAACGAATCTGAAACGAAGACGAGGAAATATAAAACGAATCTCAAACGAAGATGGGGAAAACAGAGAATGGGAAAAATATAAAACGAATCTGAAACAAAGACGAGGAAATATAAAACGAATCTAAAACAAAGACGGGGAAAACGGATCGGAGCAGGGAAAAAATAATACAAAACAATAGAAAACGGAGCACCTTGAAGATGTAGATCTCGTACTTCTCCACGCTCTCTTCGTCTCGTACAAATCATCGGTGAAATACGGATCCCGTGCGGTGGAATATGGATTTGTTCTCAGCGTGGGGGGCAGCGGTGGCAGACGGTGGCGGAGGGAGAGCGTCGGCGGGCGGCGGCTGCTTGCGGAGCATCGGTGAACGTTGGTGGGGGAGTGACGTCGCAAGGCGGTGGCGGAGTAGCGGGCGGGTGAGCAGATCTGGTGGAGCAGCGGTGGGGTGAGAGTTTGTCGATATAGAGAGTTAAAGAGAGAAAGAGAGTTAGAGAGATATGAAGAGGGGGTGGGGATAACGGCTGATACGTGTGATTGAAAGAGAGAAGGTTGGGGCTAGGGTTTTATGTATTGAATTAAAACTAAAAGGGTAAAATAGGTTTTTCAAGTTGTCTAGGGGGTCTCACTAATTAAGATCAGATATTGGGTTTTTAACTAGGAAAGAAAAATTTGTTGGGTCTCCTTATATATATTTTGAAAAGTAGGGGGTTATCACTCATTTCCCAAAAAATTAATTACTGTAAACTATTTACATCTTTCATATTTGCAAGACTCATTTTACAGGCTATGAGTGGACAAGTAATAAACGATGGTGTTTTATAATGCAATCAAAAGACTGTTGAAGTACATGTATGTAATAATCGTGCATTGATAGTCATGGCCAATAATAGAGCGCATACAATAGTACATGTTAACAAATCTATTTATACAAATTTTTACACATATGCAGAGAGCTACACAGAGTGCACATGGAGAGAGCTTAGTCAGAGAGCACATACACCAGTAGATGTACGTTTACGCAACATATACAATGTGGACATAAACAAAAACAGAGACAGCGAGACAGAGATAGAAAGAGCTTAGTCGAATTTGTCTAAAACTGAACATGCATGCCATATCTTCCGTTTTCTTCTCCTTACCAGCAAATTTCTTTATTTTAGTAGCAAATTCTGTAAAACAATCGGAGCTTAGAAACATATACAAAAATATATACACTAGTTTAGAAAGTTTCATAGCAATATTTGTAAAATAAACACATATTGTGGCGACTTTAGAATTATGTTTTGAAAAACCTTAAGTTTTTCCCCATTTTTACTTCTGAGTACAACTTCGATGAAAACACACATCAATATATAACAGAACCCCAACAATATAGAGAAAAAAAAGTAGGAATATGGAGCAAAATCGCAGGAAAATAGAGCAAAATCTTGTTGATGGAGAGTGGGGAAAGAAAAAGTGGAGATTCGGTAGTCTTCGATCAACGTGATTGGATGAGTTGCAAATGTGGCTTGCAGCTTATCAATGCGAGGGGTATAGTGGTTCGATCATTAATTTTGATTTGCTTAGTGGACTTTTAACAAAATGATAAATATGACTTGTCCTTATTTAAAAGGAAATTAGGGCATCTCCAACCATCCAACATGTTTTGGAATGATATCAACTAAAAACACAACCATATAGCATTTGTGAACAAAAAAGCATGCTCTAACGAAGAAGGTAAATTATTACTTGGAGAAAAATTGATCCCACAGCTATATATACCAAATCATGTACATTAAAACTAAATAAACAAAATAATAAAATTGTTGAATTTAAATGCCTATCAAAGTCCAGTCATCTGTTGAGACAGAATACGTGTTACGACATTAGGTGTGGTAACAGTATTCTTGTGTTGTCACAGTAATAAATCTACTAAAAGCAGAATAAAGAACACAAGAATTTAATGTGGTTCGGATACAAATGTACCCTACATCCACGAGGACTTGCAAAACTAGTTCAGATTTAAGTGTACATTAATAGGACTTAATAAAACACTAAAGACTCCCTCTTTATGTCATACGCCGTTCTTGCACACGACTCGAACTTGTTGATAATCAAAGCAATTCCTCCTCCGCACTCTTGGACTTCCTCCAATGTTGAACTCCCTTCAAACGGCAGATCGACCTCTCCCGAGATCTTTTAAGCACTTCTCCCGAAACGCCGATCTTCTTTATGGCCTGGTAGAAGAAACATGTTATGTTGCCACACCTGATGTGCCGACGGGGCTGCAGCACGGGCTGCACCCTTCAAAGCCTTTATGCTGGGAATTTTCTTATTAAAACTCCATATGACTCATATGAGGTTGAGGGCCTCATATAGGCACGGAATCCACCACCCTAAACCTAACTTGGGCCCTAAAAAATCGATTAACTAGGTAATAGAATCCTAGTCGATTTCTACTTCTATTCTAGATAAGTACAAAAGATACCTAACTAGAATATAATACATGGAAATAAATCTAAGTCCTAATAAAAATATTACAAGAATAGGACTCTAATTAATTCCAAAATAAACATGGAAAACAAATATTTACCAATCTTTAGTTTCCACGTATGGCGGATTTTTTCAATCTTCACTAACAAAAATCTGGTGCCAACAATCTCCCCCTTTGGCATAGATTGATTAGAATCCATGTTTAACACGAACTCCCCCTGCAGATAAGATTTACTCCCCCTGCAACATTGATGTCACTTTTCTTCACCCTTCTTGGTCTTCTATCAGAGTGTCCCATCATGGGGCACGTTACAACGCAGCGGAATTGGGTGAATGTCGTGACAGACTTCCGTCTCAACCGTCCTTGTGAACACACGTCATCCAATAAGCAAAGCAAATGAATCAAAACCCAAAATCAGGCACTAAGTATTTCTAGTGACCCGCTCTGATACCAATTATTGAATTTAAATGCCTATCAAAATCCACGCATCTATTCTAGATAAGTACAAAAGATACCTAACTATAATATAATACATTGAAATAAATCTAAGTCCTAATAAAAATATTACAAGAATAGGACTCTAATCTAATTAATTCCAAAATAAACATGGAAAACAAATCTTTGCCAATCTTTAATTTCCATGTATGGCGGATTTCTTCAATCTTCACTAACAGAAATCTGGTGCCAACAAAAATAATAATAAAAAGTACAATCCCAAATTGCCAAAGCCCAAGTCTAAGCTTTTCTGTATTTGATTTTTTTTTTTCTCTTTTTGTTCTAGAATTTTTTTTCACTTTGGTTTAACTTATTTACTTAGGTAATTTTATTCAATTGTTTATTTATAAAAGACATGTGCCGTAAATCTAATTTTGGCATATAAGGTTTAATTATTTTTGTATAATTTTTCAATGCTTGATTCTTTTATGAAATTAATAAAATATTATTAGTAATAAATTAATTACAATTTGTTATATACATATTAGCTTAATTGACAGTTAATTGACAATATATTTACAGTTAATTGACAATAAATTTATGAAACTTAGAGCAACTTCAATGCTTAATTTCAAAATTGAATTATCGAATAATTATTTGATATCTGAGTTAATATTTTAATATTGACTAAAATTCTTCTACTCCAATCATGGTTATCAAATTAATTATAATTAGAAGCCTAGGGGTGATTTTATTTGTAATTGCCACGTGTCAACTTGTGATTGAGTGTTTAGATAGTTACATTTTTTATAACTCAATTTCCAGTAAGTATATTTACATCTCAAAAGGTGAATTATCAAAATAGAACCCTCATTTGATAACCCCATTGGAGTTAAAAATTTCTATTTTTTAGTGTGTAAATGATGGTTAAAGGTTTGAATACCATGTTTGAACATTTTTATTTGTTTGCAGTGCGATTTATTTCATTTGCAACTTTCCCCAAAAAACCAAAATTTGCCCGCTATTTCGTTGGTTATATTACGAAATGCATTCAACAACTTCGTGTATTTGTACAAGAGGTATATGTGTTATCAGTATAGAACAAGGAGGACGAAACTGGGGGTTTGTAAAACGTTCTTTAGTTTCGTGACAAAAAAACATGAAATAACACCTTACATTTCGTGGTATTTTACACGAAATGTAAGCTAAAGATTCGTACAATATAGTACGAAATCACTAATTGAGTTTTTTTTTTATTTAACCAACTTATCTATTAACACTCAAATAAATACAATAAATTAACATAAATATTCTTAAACTCAAGTAAAAATACAAATTGAACAAAAAATCAAATACAAATATAAATTACAATAAAAGAGCATTTTGTAAACTACCGAAAAGACTTTAATTGTTCGTACAAGAGTAGCGGGGTTTGAACATTTTGAGTAAGTGCCTTAGGTTTTTAGCTCTATGATGTACCCATGCCGGATGGATAGGTGGTAGAGGACTATTTGGGACCAAATTAACAAGCATGAAATGATTGTTGTGCAATGTCACAACAATTATGCATGATAAGTGACCACTGCAGAACATAGGAAGGTAAGTGGTACTCCCTACTTGGGTCAAAAGTACCACTAATGCATTGTATTTGGTAGCAATGCCCAATCTCATTTCATTCATGTCCATCCAATAAGCTTGTGGACAAGGGCCTGAGGGCCAGTCGCACTTGCGTATGACCTCAACGTATCCAGTACTGCCAAACATCGTCGTGTACACATTAGCATGCTCGTATAACTCAATAAACAACTCCCCCTCTCACTTGCGACCATGTTTCTTGATCCCCGTATACAGCTTGAGCAACGCATCGGTATTGCCATCCGCCATCATGTTAACATGATCTTGAATAAGACGGACCATAAATCTGGGCACGAAAGAATAGAAGTCGATTCCTTCATGTGTAGGTATTGTAGGGGCAACAAATTATTGTGTGGGAATACGAGAACCACGACCTTTCATCTTCGATTAAGGCGTTCCATCAGTGTTTCTATCAATCTTTGCTTTAGGAATATTTGGAGCAGGGGAGGATTGGCGATCCTTGGAACCACAAGACGACTTAATTGTCTCCTCATCAGTATGATACTGCCATCCGGAAGGGTCTCTCTTTGTCGAGTTATTCCTTGGTCGTCCTTTGGTCTTAATAAATGATGGCTCAGACAGATGCGACGTAGACGGATAAACGATGGCACACAATGATGCCACGACATTTATCTTACTCATGTAATTCATCTTCTTCAAATGGCAATTCAGGTCATCAATATGTCTATCCACAATCGCCTCGCAGTTTACTTGATACTCAGGTAGCTCCAAAGGTTCAACTGCCATGGTACTCCTGAATGGATGTAAGTCTGAAATGACGAACGTGTCATTATCTTCCATTTTCTGCACAATTTTGCACGCGCAAGGGAGCCCATGAGTATTTCAAAGATAGTGTGTGCAAATACTCGAATCTTGCATCGCCGGGGACTCCATCTCTTGATCCAATTTTTCCAATGCCAGATGCGTAACATAACAAATCAAATTCTGAAAACACGGCCACGCTGCAGTATGCTTCCTTATCTTGGATGATATTGAAAAATCACACTTCAGCAGACTAATTTGGATATAAACTTGGTCCCGAAGTTTGCCTCGCACGTCATCGAGACCTTCGGTTGAAGTATTTAACCAACCCTTTGCAGAAGAATGAGAAATCTCCACCCTATCCGATTACAACGACAATCAAGTTACAATATAAATATTATTTTTATATAATATATTCTATCATTTAAATAACTAAAACATGTAATACCTGTTGGAGCTTATGTTGCCACAATGATACACATTGCGGGTATAGGCTTGGACAAACTTCTCCTTGTATATTAACCACGTATGATTCAAATATTGTATCAGTCTAGGATATCATGTATATTGTCCAACAATTTCATTGTAATTGTAATGATACTCTTCTTCGGTTTCTGATTTCATCAGCTTAGCCCACACCCCACATCGGAATATTAATAGACCTTGGTCTTTGTTGCCTCCCATAAATTTCGTCGCATTTGCCTCAAAATTTCTATTTATATGAAATATACACAACATATGATACGAAACTGGAAAGACATTTGGCAGTGCTTTCAAGAGACCCAACTCCATGTCTGTTAGGATCCTATCAGGTTCGACACATCTAACAACTTTCTCAAACAATTCAAAGTCCACTTGTAGGTGTCTGTATCTTCATGCGACATAAATGCAACAACAATTGTAAAATTACTCCCAACTGGAGTTATCCCAACCAAAAAAGGCATTCTATACATACATCAATGTTTTTTTTTTTTGCATATTTAAGCAATACAATACATTATAAAACAACAATCATAATTTAAACAATACAATACATTATAAAACAACAATCATAATTTAAACAATCGTAAATTTTACTTACTTATTGGTTTTGTATGTGCAGTCCATCAATATAACATACTGGAACAGTCGTAGTAACTTCATAGATTCGGGACATGCAAACATAACATCTGTTATTGTGTTGCTCGTTTCACTATCGACGTGATGCCAATATCTATACTCGCCTTGTTGAAAGTTATACATCAGAAACTGAATAACAGTCATCCCCTCCATTTCATCAGATTTAATTTTGGCCAACTCATTGTAAACATGCTTCATAGAGGTTTGTATCGTCGGATTTTCTCAATCTATCCATGATTAACATTGGCTTCACGTGAGAATTTCTCAATTCTTTAATTCTTACTTTCTGTTGTGGAGTTATACGACTAGTCGTACCATGTCCGTGAGGAAACAAAGCCGGAGGATGGGTATGCTTGCCATCGCTAACAGTCAACCGCCATAATTTATCAAACCTTGACTTTTTGCCAATCAATTTGAATGGACAACCACATTTTTTTGTTCCAATGTTTCTAGCATCTTCCACATCGATATTCATTCATCGGCCATGTCCGTATTTGTCAAACGTCAAATATTGTACATTCTCCCTTCCAGACTGACAAATCAAACGGTGAGAATGACTAACTGCAGTTGTTTTGGCCCACTTGATTAATTATTCCCTACTATCGAACACAATATCAACTTGGAAAAAGTGAGAGAAATCTTCAAATTCGTTTCGCTCCAAAACTGCGGGATCAAAATACAGGTTGTCTTTATATGACTGCTTAAAAAAGATAAATTAGTTAGATACTTGCACAAAAAAAAAAAAGGCTAGGGATTTCGTGTATAAGTACACGAACTACGTGTATACATTTCGTGTACAAATGTACGAAACATACAACAAAAATAATTTACTGTTTGTTTCGTATTATTTTGTACGAAATATAAGTTAAAATTCCGTAGTGTTTTGTACGAAATTATTAGTAAAACAGAATATGATGTTAATTTCGTACAGAAAACCATGAAACTCAATGAAGAATTTTGTGATATCTTACACGAAACGACAAAAATTGACAATTACGAGACACAAATGTAATTTTTTACCTCATTAACGGGATCGATGGTGGCCATCTTGATAATTGTTGTGTTCTAACTGATTGTAGCGAAAACAAATCACGATCTATAAAGTCCGGTATTTAGAGGTAGAGGGAATTTGGAAAAAAAATAAAAGATTTCTCTATAAATGAATTATTTTGCACTGTAACTGAGAAAAGTTGCACTGATAATAGCAAACCCCTAGAACAATGGACCCTTGAAAGGAATATTCGTACATTAAAAAGGAAATAAGAAAAAAGAAAAGAGTGAGCCGAAGTAATGGGCCAGAAAAACGTGGACCGGGATAGATCTCCATGATCCGTACTTCCCGGTTGGGTTAGTGAAGAAAAACATTATTAAATTCATTTTTCATTTTTTCTTAATACCAAACTTTATCTTAAACTTCAATTTACATTTTACAGTAAGAAAGAAAATCCAAAGACTTGTTGTTTTAGCATTTCTTCTTTGCGTCTTCTTCGCTTCACCTCTGCACCATGTTTTCCCCCAATAAGATATTTTCTACCTCCAAACAGTAAATCAAACTCATCTGCTTTTCACAGAAATTCCAAGATTTGATGATGATGATGTAAATGCTTTGCATTCCAAGATTCAATAATAATCAGGCATGTATTTTTTTCTTTTTTCTTTTGGTCTCCGATTGAGAAATATAGGTTGGCTTTATGATATGAGCTTGTAATTTTGTTGCTGTGTGTGTGTGTGTGTGTGTGTGGGATATTATTTTATATGTTTGATGTGACACAATTACATCTTTTTCTTTATATATATTTCTTTTTGAGAGTTTGGGGGTTGAATTCTTGATATTTTTTATTTTTTTCACATTTCATTTGCTTACATCATTTCATTCCAATTGTTTCTTCTTGGTAAAGCATGCTGAATTCAGATGGATTAGATGAATTAGGGTATCAGTTGATCTGTTTTTTAATTAGAGCCAACAATTTTGCAATGCAGTTTTCATCAATTTTTAAAAACACCACACTTTTCGATCTGGTTTACTTATTCCATGTTTTCGGAATATGACTATTTGAAATTCAGATTCATAATTCGTGTCGTTTCATAACTCGTCAGCCTAACATTTTTCACAAACAAATTCCCAACACCGGGGTTCTTTTATTCTGGATTATCTGATTTCGGCTTGGAAGAAAGCTGACTAAATCTGTTTTTAACTATAAATGAGTACATTTCGGTCTCGGTTCTGTAATAATGTTATAGCCAACATGGGTATATTCATGCTCGATTACCTTCTGTTCTGCTAATTGTTTGAAACCCACAAATTTATTTACTGAATTCCACAATTTCAAGAAATCGAGTTGAATAAATAGGAAGCAGGCCACATATGTGTATACATTCATCATTTCTATCATATAAAAGGACTTACATCACCATTTAAAGCCCAAAGTTTATGTAACGGAAGTTTATTGCCGAATATATTTCTCAACAATTAGATCTTAATAAAATATTACTACTGCTCATTATGTTATTGTAAAGGAGTTTCTCATGCTATGCATCTTTATACCGTCGTGAATTTTCTTACAATATATATCCCTTCAACATCTTCTGCAGATTAAGATATTTGTATTTGTTCGCTGTGGTGGATTTGCTGCTGCAGTCAAATTTTTCGTTTTGGATGAAAGCAATTGCAATGTGCTTCTCCCTGTTGCAATTTCCGAGATGCCGAATTCATTCATTAGCCAATTCTTGTTTCGAAAATTTTAACAAGTTAGGTAAAAGAAGTGGCGTCAGTTCCACCAGTTACAGGGTTCTTTGTTCGAACAACTACGACCCGCAAGGAGGACATAACAGCAGCCGAAAGTGGACTAGACGAACTATAAATACAAACGCAAACACAAACACTGGAGGAAATATTAGCGAAAAGTTAATTAGCAACAAAAGTATCGGTCACGAGATTGTTCCTCAAGCGAGCACTGATTTAAGTAGCTACAAATTAGAAACAAGCAAGGTACAACAAAGGACCAGAAAAGTAGTTGTCCAAAACAAGATTGTCTCGGAAAGTACGACCACTACTAGATTTGATGAATGGAAAGTAGAAACAACAGAGATAGAATCGGAGCAGTACTACGATGAATTGGCTAAACTTGCGACAATAATTTGTTTCGACATTGAAACCACTGGTTTTAGCAGAGATAGAGATAGGATAATCGAGCTGGCATGCCAAGATCTTCGAGGTGGCGATAACTCAACTTTTCAGACACTAGTTAATCCTGAACAATACGTGCCCAATGAAAAGATTCACGGCATTTCATCTCGTATGGTTAACAGATACGATGTCCCCAGGTCAATATTTATTTATTTATTTTTATTTGTCGGGTTCTTGTTAAGTTTGTCAGTTGTGAAATGTATGTTTCGTAAATGCAGGATGAAGGAGCTTATTCCTATATTAGTGCAGTACGTGAGAAGTAGGCAGATGCCAGGTGGAGTTGTGGTATTGGTATCTCACAATGGGCGAACTTTCGATGTACCCTTCTTGAAAAATGAATTCAGCAGATGCTCTTTTGAGATTCCTCAAGATTGGTTGTTTGCCGACACTCTTCCACTCGCTCGTTTAGTCATGAAATCTAAAGGTTCGTTCATACAGCCGTTTCATTTCTCTCTTGCTATATATATCTATATATGTATATGTCCTTAATATATATATATATATATATATATATATATATATATATATATAAAATGATTTTGTTGGCAGGACCGAAAGTAGCGACAAAGATATCACTGCAAGCGCTGAGGGAGTATTACGGGATTCCATTGATAGGGCCAGCTCATAGAGCGCTATCAGACGTACACTCATTAGCGCTTGTTCTGCAGAGGCTGACATACGATCTGAAAATGCCGATATCTGGCCTCATCAAAGCCTCTTTTAAGTAGAGAACATTTACATAGTTTGTAGGGCCTAAACTAAATTAATTTTGTTGTAGCAACTTCATCCCATTCATTGTTTCAAATGTAATAGCGAATCCCTTTATTTGTGGGATTTAATGTCCAAAGAATGTAGGATTGATTTAAAGCACTGTTTTGGTTACCAGAGTTTATGTTGTTTTGGTAACCATTATCAGATAGGGCATTTAATTCACTTGAATTATTATTATAATTATTTATAAAAGGAGGGATATGTTGGGTACTTGTGAAGATTCATTCAAGTATTGATGTTGTTGTTTCTCTTTTTCTTACTCTACTCTTGTTGAGTAAGTTCACTACATAGATGTGACAATGGTTTTATTTATTATCATCAGCAACGCGAGGATTTTAAGGATGAAAGATTTTGTAAAGTTCCGATTCATCGAGGAGAGAACCCCAACTCAGATAAGAATTCCTTTTAATTCAATAAGGGATCGATCTGGCCGTCAAAGGAGAGAAAGATAGCAGGATAGTAGCAGTATGCCTTGAAAGGAAGACAGCCTACTCTTTCCTTTGTCCAGGGATTGGTTCGAGTTCCTGGTGAACTGAAATGCTATTCATAGAACTTATTTTACCGTCTTGCAGTGCGACTTTATTTCATTTGTAATTTTCAAAGAAAAAAACCACAATTCTCTCAAACCCTTTCCCAACTATATTTCGTGCATGAACATTTCGTATTCCCTAAATCGAAGTGGATGAATGCATTTCGTGCAAATTTACGATACACGAAACCATAAATTTATGTTTTTATGCATTTCGTGTTGTATTGCACGAAACGAAACACTTCATTTCGTGCAATACAACACAAAATGCCTTTTTTTTCCAGAGTTTTGTGTTTATTTCGTGTAAATTTACACGAAATACAAGCTTGCATTTCGTGTAAATTTACACGAAATAAAACAAATTTATGAAGAAAAAAAAAAGCATTTCGTGTTGTATTGCACGAAATGCAGTGTTTCATTTCGTGCAATACTACACGAAATGCATAAAAATGTCAAATTTCAATAAAAAAATACGTTCTTTATCTCAAAATCGAAGTAGGTTTCTTCCGTATTGATAATTATTGTATTCTAATTGATATTATCGGAAAAATTTGACGATTTGGAAAGTTTAAAAATTCGAAGGTTGAGAGAATTTGGAAAAAAATTAAAGGATTTCTTGACAAATGAATAATTTCGCAAATTGCACTATGAATAGTAAACCCCCTAGTGAATATGTTTTTGGCTTTCTATCAAAGTCCACCAGCGGTAATGGATTTTCTATCTAAACAATTTCCCGTTGGCCTGGTCTTTCTTTCTTTTTTTTTCTTTAAAAAGCGGGGTCGGGGACTCGATTGCTATTGCGCTTATTCCTCCCACTTGGGATACCGGATACCATATCTTTTGCAATTCTTAACCCAATAAGATAAGGATTTCAGGCTTTCAAACCGCTATTTAATATATTTCTAAGTATAAAAAATATTGAAATGGGGGGGCTATACAATACATGATATACTCATAGTGAGGTTCTGCCTGCGTGAATGAGGTGAATATTACACCAAATGTAACATAATACAACTGCCAATCATTATTCAAATGCATGTACACCAACCTCTATAATGCCGTTGCAGCAATGTTTTTCGTTTCCCACTTCAAGAATGAATCCTTACAAACACAATTTCACCTCCAAACGGAAAAAAGAAAAAAAGAAAAAAACACTTCCGGAGAAAGAAATCAAGAATCAATACCGCATCCTCCTCCAGACTATACTAACTGCAATCTTCATTCTATTGAGGCATTTATGCTCCCTCCTTGCTAAAAAAAATGGTAAAAGGGAGAAAGCGATAATGGAGAAGGAATAAATTGGAACTTTCAACATGTAGTAAGAGAGCATATATATAACTGGGAAATCCCACTCTTTCACTGTCTATGAAATCCGATTCTGTATCGAGTGTAGAACAGTGGCTCGGAAAGTCAGAACCATATCAGACGCTTTTCAGGAAATGCTATGGTCATATCTTAGAAGATTATCTCCTTCAAAATTAACAGAATTAGCATAACAAAGCACATAATTACGAGAACGGTGGCGCACATAACCATGCCACCTTGTTTTTGACTTCTCTCTGCCTGCAATTTCCGATGCATTTTAACCCAATATTAGTCACAAATAATCCATAGCCGAGAGAAAACAAGTACATAAAATGTACAATGCATAGTCAGCACTAGCAACGCTGGAAAACAAAAACAAAAACAACGAATGTTGACCTTTTGAAGCTGTTTTAGACCATCTTCAACTGAAGCTGCAACGTTTGTTATATTGTAATCGATCCTATCAACAATAGTGCCCTGCTTGGAGAAAAGAATAATTAGAATCCAAAAGTTACTACACGAGCTGCTATTAAAAATGGCATATAGCATCAAACCTGATCAATCACCAAAACCGATAAATCCTTCATAATTTGGGCGAGGTCGTTGACTGATTCCACCACCTAAAACCAATAAAATGCCAAATAAAAATAATATCTGGTCATCATCATATATATAAAAAACTAAAATATAAAATAAACAAATAAAATAAAAATAAGCATCTAGGCACCATGCATGCTAAAGAAAAACAATAAAACTTTCAACTTACCTGTTGAATTTCTCTCTCCCTTTCTGCGGTGAATGCCTCACTTTTCTTTAGTTTGGCCATTTGATGCTCATTGAATCCCTAGAACATGATATTTGCAACACATTTGATGTTAAAACAATGCATCCATAATATAAATGAAGAGGATTGTATCTCAGGCAATAAATCTGGTACTCTAGCTACTTTAACAGTGAAAGAAACCAAAGAAGCAACCATAGAAACATTTGGAGCCTCTAATATGTTACTAAGATTTCTAAATTAATGGAAGGTGATTCTTATATGTTCATAAATAACTTCATATTAGGTCGGTGTTATTTGGTAAGTTTATTAGCAAATCCCAGAAGACTAGGCCAACTATACACAGGTATGCAGACTTTATAACCTCAAAACCGAGGTATTAAGTAGCCATCTCTTTTGGACCCTCTAAATAAATCAGTCTTGTAGAGATAAAAGCCTAAATACCGTCTGCAAGCATGTAGAACTCATTTTGCTCTTGTAGTCACAACATGATCAGAACTTCGATTTCCACTTCTTTTAAAGCATATATTGGGTAAATCACCACTTCTATTAATTGTTAAAGCATATATGTTGGGTGAATCAGTCTGTTCATTCGCAAGTACTCAAGTCAACAAATATACCACTTCTTTTAGGTTACAGCTAAAAGTTGACAACCGGCTACCCTTTTGGTGTCAAATACTCCCTCCTTCCCATTTTATTGTCGATATACGCTAATTTACATATATTAAGAAAACTAATATATGTACATGGATTCTAGAAAAATCATAATAAAATGACTAAAAAAAGCACTTTCATAAATGTTTTACCATTAATTCTCTTAAGAGTATTAAGGGCACAATTGAGAAAAACACAATAAACACTTCTTTGGAATCCTAAAGTGAAAATTATTTTGAAATAAAAAAAATATCTAGAAAGACAAATAAAATGAGAAGGAGGGAGCATCAAGCATTAGGTTGGTACTTCTTAGTATTGTTGCAGTTCAGAGCTTTGAAGGTACCGTTAGCACTACCAGCTTCAGGTCTTTGGAATATTTTGTTACAGCTCTTGTATATTTCTAATAAATATTGCTACCATGGCAATCTTGGTCTTCAGTGATACTACAATAGAATAGCATGCATGTACATTGTGGACTAGATGCATAGTATCTTAAATACCTTTTACAGCAAATGATTCTAGTATGCATGTGTAGTTTTTGTCTATTTATTCGAGCATGGAACTAAATCACCGGCAGATAGAAATCTACGTCAAACACAAAAGAATCTGAGTTAACTTACAATGTCATCAAAATCATCGTCCTCTGTCCTAGAATTGCTCCCTTTTAAGTTCATTTCCAAGTCGACACCATCAGGACCCTACATAGAATGTCAAGATGCTAAAAAAACTTAGCAATGCGTAACTGAAACGCGTTCAGGAAAGATCAGTCTGCAGCTGCTCAATTATCAATACGGCAAAATATTGAGCAGTTCAGTAGGTAAACACTTCCAATTACAATGAAGAATTTATCATGTGACTGAAACGCTATTTTGATGTCAAGATGTCTTGGCAATTAAATTTGACTACATGGATGGCAAAAAGGAAATAATACCTCTTTCTGCTGCCGAAGCCGCTTCAAATATGTGGACTGCTTCCTACGTAGCTCCATTGAGAGAGTCTGAAGGTCAGTTGCTAAAGACCTCTGTCAAAGAAATTATATTCTCTAAGCACAAATCTTGCATGAGATATATATAAAGAATATTACAACTGATAGATAATATTCCAGCAGAGAAATAAGACGGAACTGCCAAACATGTTATAAGCAATATTGTATTACCATCAGGAGCAATACTTGACACAAAATATCAGATTTACGTATAACAGAGAGCCAAAGTCACCACACTATTTCATTGTATTATATTCAAATTTCAGCGATGCAGGATAATCAAATGGGAGAACAGATGAGGACGAAAAAAGAGCAATTAGTTTCTGTTATTCAATCTCATCAAGGAATTAAAGTACTTTAATAAGTTCCTCTAAGTACTGCCACAACTTTTATAGTCCTATACAATTCAGGTGACAGAAGATTACCACAATTGTTTATAGTCGGATGAATTCAGAAATAGGAGATTATGAGATGATACCTGGACATTTTTCCGGATATTTGAATCCTCTGAAGGCCCACCAGCAGAGAGTCTTTGTAATCTTTTTTCAGATTTTTTCAAAAGATCAGTTATCTCATGTGTAAGTGCCTCAATTTGCCGTTGATCTTCTTTACCATCTCCAAATGAAGGCATTAAAGCCTTGGCATGTGCCTTTGCTAACTCGGCCATCTTCCCCCTCGCACGTTGTATATTAGCTGCTAACTCTTCAGATACATCCACCCATGCTGGTGGTAAACCTACTGCAACTGTACCCCTATTGTAACAAAGGAATACCTCAGAAATGGGTGTCTTTGATTATATCAGTAAATTAGGAATCTTTGGTTAGACTCTGAAAATGAAACTGTTATTCAATAAATTCTCTATATCTATTCTTCTTCTTCTTCGTTTATTCTAGCCTGATTATTTTCTCGTCTTTACATCTAACCAACTTCTTTCAAGTGGATTAAGAAATGTGACGTAAGTGATACATGTGCTGCACACAGCAATAACCCTCGTGGGAATTGTTAGCCTATGCAGCAAAAATTGCACCATGATGGGATTAAAATTGAAATTTTGAGCTTGGCTGCTGCACTCTTAAAATATTTGAGTTGCACGGCAATCTGCTATAGTTTTGCAATTGCTCGATCCAACAATTGGTATAAGAACAAAGGTCATGGTTTCAATTTTCGTTTTCCGGGTAGGGGATTATTGTATTGCATGATAGCACCAGCCTATATAGAATTATTTGCCTGTGAAGCAGCCATTGCCGTTAAGATGGGACCATAGCCAAAACATGAATTTTCGGTTATTGTACAATTTACATTCGAATTGCACCGTTCTTATAAACTATAGCTTTTAGCACAGTGGCAAATGCTCTGCAATATGCTACAGTCATGATCATTACTTGACAGGTGAAATTTAGGAAATTTCTCTTCAATTTGAGATAGAGGTGTAATGCAGAATAAAATGTGACATGCTCTATCTCACGGGTAAAGAATTTCTCGTAAGGATTCCGCCTCGTGTAATACATACTAGGATCTTCAAGCATTGAATTCAACAGAGTTTCAGATCAATAGGCAAAGTATTGAAGCAATAATCAGATAGAAGATCCAACAAATCAAAGCATACGAAAATTCGTGCCATTTTTCAATCTTCGTGATTACTAAATTTACTAAAAAGAAAATAAAAGAACAATACATGAGAGATAACAACTTCAAAGTAGTTTCACAAGAGAAAGCAAAAATACCTGGAGGTTCCTGGATCTTCAGTACTTAAAGGAGCGTAAGATCGGTTAGGGTTAAGCAGAGACGTAGTCGACAGCTCGATCACAGCGCCTCCGCCGCCGCCGGAGCTCGACGGAGACGAACCCGCCGGAACCCTGACGCTTTTCAACGCATCCCTATACCTTCTATACAAAATTGTCCGGTTCCTCGTCGCCATTAATTACAAAAAAAAAAATTCACAAAAGAATTCCCCAACGCGTAAACACAATTCGAACGATCAAATCATGAAACTAATTTGATTGATTCAAAGTAGATCTGCGGAAAATGAAGTGGGGGTAATTGGGTCGGCCCGATTACGAACAGGTCAAATTCAAAGAGGATTTAGAACTCCGTCGGGCTCAAGTTCGGGCTGATACGGAAATCAATAACAGTGAGGAATTACGAAATTAGGTAGGAGAATGAAAATGTGGAAGTTGGATTTTAGGTGGGACCTTGGTTTATTATATATAAAAGTGAATTTGGTGAAATTGTTGGGGAAATTGTTTTGTAGGTACCTCAACAATTTTTATGGAATATTACACGCATATGTTCTTTGGTACATACAGTATAAGCGGTACAAATAGGCCATGATAAGACTTCTTAATTAAGAAATGAACATTTTATTTTATTTTATTTTGTAAATATATTATCCCAAAACACTTGTTTGATATTAACGAAAATTCTTCCATAAATATATTTTACCCGTGCGATGCACGGTGATTCCTTCGAGAACAAATCTACTATTCAACAATTTAGGGTCGTAAAGAAAAATATTTCAAAACAAATATAGAACTGGTATAAGTAAATATGTTGTCAAACAAAACATTTGGTCCGGAGCAACATAATATTTGTTTATAACATAATGCATAATATATTTCGTTCGACATGTCTTCCATATGAGAATGCTAGAACTAACTAAATTAATGGAATCAAACGCCTTCCATATGAGAATGCTAGAACTAACTAAATTAATCGAATCAAACGCACCGCACCACCTCATTGGTCCACTTAAATCAAATAGTACAGAGTAGGTAACCTGCAAAGTTTACGTACTTCGCATGAATTCAGTTCAATACATTTTTTTATGAAACAACAATGACAATGATGCATAATTAAACAATATTTATATTATACTACTTATCAAATGCGAATGCAACGAATATGCTAGAAATACAAAATCACGTGCAAACATTCCTAAACATAAAGAGCACATACACAGATTAATAAGACTAAATATAGTTATAATAATATAAATAGACGATAATTTACGATATATACCTTCATATGCGCTGAAATACTTCTTTGTAAACAACGTTGCTAGTTGAACTCGACAATCCACCGGATTCGGACTTGATTAGGATCTTTATGCCAGATCTACTCTTGACTCTCGAGAGTGCAACGTACAACTGATCGTGGCTGAATACAGGTTTGGGTAGATACAAACCGACGTGGGAAAGTGTTTGACCCTGACTCTTGTTGATGGTCATTGCAAAGGAAACCATCAGTGGAAATTGTCGCCTCTGGAAGTTAATTGGCAGAGTAGAGTTCGACGGGACCAACGTCATCCGAGGAATGAAAACAACATCACCGGTATTTTTGCCGGATAGAACCTTGCAGCTAAGAACATGGATTCCCATTCTAACAATTTGAAGTCTGGTTCCATTGCAAAGGCCTCTCGCCTAATCGATGTTTCGTATGAGCATAACAGGAACATTTTCCTTGAGTTTAAGCCTATGTGACGGGAGACCGGAGCAAGACACGGTGTTGAGGAATTCGGTCGTATAAATTTGAGCATTCTCTTCCGAATTCATCTCATCCTTGCATATACTATCCGCACTGAGGTACAACTTCTCTTCGCCGGGAATGAGGGAACATAAGTAGTCGTTGACAAACTGAACGCAGTCATTAGTCGGCGCAAGCACTGCCCTCCCTTGGAAATAATCGGGATTTGATATGTTACTCAATAATGGATCTTCGGAATCGGGAATTAGCATGTCCTCGGGAATCTCAACAGACGCTTCACCATCGTTTTGCTCTCCCGCCTCCTCATTACCGATACTCAGTATCCAATGAGCAAACTTCTTTACTTCTTCAACCTCGGATGGATTAGAGCTTGATTGAAGCCTCATATTCGTATGCAACTTAAGAACCTTACAGTCTTCCCAAAGCTGAGATGAGTTGATCGTAGCGTGAACAATGTCCTGCCTTGATGCCTTCAACACCACAGGTAAAATCTGTCTAAAGTCTCCGCCAAGAACGACCACCTTGCCACCGAATGGTTTGGGAACATGCGTGATAGATCGCAAGGTCTTGTCAAGCGCTTCGAAACAATATCTATGCATCACCGGTGCCTCGTCCCATATAATGAGCCTCTCCTTTATAAGCAATTATGCGTGTGGACTTTGCTGTGTAATGTTGCACGTGGAACCATCGTGCACCATGATGGTCAATCCAAATCTAGAATGGGCGGTCCGGCCACCGGGAAGCAGCAACGATGCTATGCCACTCGAAGCAATATTAAGAACTATTTCCTCTTTCGAACGGACTACAGCGGACAACGTTCTCCATATAAATGTCTTTCCGGTACCTCCGTGACCGTAGAGGAAGTAAATCCCGCCAGCCACAATTCTTCGACACAGCATCCATGATGGCATCATAGACCCTTCTCTGCTCATTTGTGATAGAAGAAATATATCGTTTCAGTTCTTCAGCCATCGCAAATACGTCGTAGTCCAACTCATCGAGCACTAATTGGTTCTCTGTGTCATCCGTCGACGAATGTAGTTGCATCGGCATAGAGTCAAAATTCCGCAAGCTCTTACCGTTGCTCTATATGATCTTCTCAATTTCTTGGTGGTGTAAAAAAAATTCTTCATAGTATATTTAGTATTTATATTTCGTACTTTTATTTTACGGGCAATTTGTCAAACATCCCTGATCTCTAATTGTCTTTCAAACCAGAACAACCCAACTTTTGCAATTTGCTAAAAGTCCTATGTTCTTCAGACACCCCACACTCCGCCAGATCCCGTCCAACCCCGTTGCACGCCGTTAGATCTGCTCAATCCCTACCCCCGCCGCTGCCATCGTTGCAAAACACTGCCACACAACCACACATATGCGCATACACATAATCTCACACCTACATATACACATATGCATCTACACACACGCACACACATACGATTTTGGTTACACTCATTTGTCTCCGCTATGACCTAATAATCATGGAAACCATAGAGAAAAAATATTAAGAATTGTTTGGTGATGGTAATGTTGGTGGTGATGTATGCACCAGATATTTAATTTTTTTTCTTCAGCTTATTTAACTAAGCTATATAACTAATCTATGCAAATAAGTTGTCTAAATTGTGTACTATGTTGCATGTGTAAGTTGTGTATATGTTGTGGAAATCATCTATTCTTGTTTTAGATTTTTCATCACTGTATTTTAACTAAGTTGTTGCTTAATAATATAACTAAGCTGTGCAAATCACCGCGTCATTGTTACTGTTAGTTTTCCAAGCGATTACATTAGAGGGGGAGCGCACATGGATTTTTAGCAAAATGACAAAATGCGCGTGTCCTTGTAGCTATAGAGAATATTCTTTAGGGACCTCCAGCTAATTTTCCCTTTATTTTAATGAAGAGATTATGTTTGTAAAAAGAAACGAGATGGGGAGCTAAATGTAAAAATATAAAAAGTTGGGGATCAGAGTGAAATGCTTAATTTCTATAGACTCAGTAAACCCTAAACCAAATTTTAGGGAATGCCAAATCTCATTGAAAGTCCCTCATCTTGGTATTTAGTCTCACTTTAGTCTTTTATGTCTCAATTGTCTCATTATCATCCTTCAACTCTACAATATATCTCAATATAGTCCTTCGTTGTATAAATTAGTTAACTTTAACAAAACCTTTTATTTATTGGATGAAATATGTGCTACTCTTATAATTATTTGTAATAAACTATAAATAAATTAATAAATACTAGAGAAACATATATAATTGAATTAGTTCTTTAAATATTAACATAATATCATAAAAAATATAAATAAATTTTTGATAGAGAATATATGTAGATGATGTATTATAATTAGAGTAAACTGCAAATACTACCCCTATGTTATGTCGAAATAGCGGAAACCCCCCTGTGATAAATAAACTAGAAAAAACCCCCCTGTGAAATTTAGTCAAAGGCAGAATCCCCCTTAGCTGATTTTTTAGACTTGAAATGACAAAATTGTCCCTCAAAATGTATTTATATATATATATATATATATATATATATATATATTATATGTATATTTATTCTTTTTAATTTATTTATTTAGAAATTAAAAAAAAAATAATAAACAACTAAATTGATTATTTTTTAAATAAAATAATTAAAATATTTATAAGATATAAGAATTTATTAATTGCAAGACTCCAGAAGTATTTGTGTCTTTTTATATCAAGTCAACGCTCAAATAGTTACATAGGGGGGTTTTTGCTATTTAAATAATTTCACAGGGGAGGTTTTTGCTAGTTTATTTATTACAGGGGGGATTTTTGCTATTTCGAGATTACACAGGGGTAGTTTTTGCAGTTTACTCATTATAATTATTTATATATGTTTCTAAATTCAAGCGATATATCCACAAAATAAATGATTCGCTTTATATTAATATAAATTAATATTTCGTAAAAATCATAAGTTATATTTTTGTTGGTTGCCAATATAATTTTTAAATTACAAACTTTATTATTTATTGAAAAAAGTCATAATTACTCAAAAAACAATTCTAACAACGGAATATTTCATCCATTAAAAAAAAAAAAAGATTTCGTTAAAGTTAACAGATTTATACATCAAGGAATGATAATGAGATTAATTTTAGAGATGAAGGATGAAAACACGACAATTGAGACACGAGGGACTAAAGTAGCACTAAATGTGAAGACCAAAGACCATTAACGAGATTTAGCCTTTATGAAATGAGAAATATAGTTCTCAGGTATTTGTATCTAGATACATCAATATACCATAAATAATATCAATAATTAAACTATACGGGTTTTACACATAAGTCTCTGACCCACCATCTTTATTATTCTAGATTCAGGTGTTGTATATCGCTTTTGCCAATAAGTCCATCTCTTTAATATATTTTAAAAATAAAGACAAAATTAATGTATATGAAAAATACCCCCGCCCCTTCAAAACCAATTCTTAATTATAACCCCAATTTAACTTCAATCTCATCAATTTTGACTCTTTTTTTTTAACTTTTTTTTTATGTCTGTTTTTTCTTCCGTCGGTTTCCAGCGTTGACTTGTCGTAACAAAAAGTTATCCATTTTTTTACGCCCGCTGCTTAATGTTGACTGCAGCTGTACTGCCATTAACAGTACAATTACTGTCAACCACATTCATATTATTATTTGTTTGACTTTTTTATTTTATTTTGTTTGATTTGTTGACAATTCAACATAATAATATTACTGTTGTTGACGGTAAAATTATTGTAAACACAATAATATTATTGTCAACCACATCAATATTATTATTTTTACCTTTTATTTTATTTGATTTATTGATCGATTAACGTAATAATATTAATGTCTATTATTGATATTATTGTAAATACAATAATATTATTGTGATTGACGGTAATATTACTGTCGTTACTGTAATATTACCATTGTTCACAATAATATTACTGTCAACCACATTAATATTAATTTTTTTGCCTTTTTATTATGTTTGCCTTTGTTGAACGGTTAACATATTAATATTACTCTATTAACCCAGTCGCCGGCGCGCCTCGCGCCTCAGTAGCCCGCGCGCGCACGCCCTGCACCCTAGATATCCGCACACGCGCGCCCTCGATCCGCAAGCTCTTACGACACGCAACTTCGATCTGCGCGCTCTTACACCGCGCAATCTCGATCCAACAAACCCGCTGCGAGACAACTCCCACGAGGAGACAACTCGCTTGGCACTACCAACCCGCAACAAGACAACTCCCACGAGGAGCCAACTCGCTCAGTACTACGAACACGTTACGAGGCAACTCCCACGAGGAGCCAACTCGCTTGGTACTATGACTCGCTATGAGATAACTGTTGGGAATCAGACACGTGTACGCATCGGAAAACAAAAATTTTATGCGAATTAAACGAATTTAAATCACATAATCATATGCCGATATTTATTAAACAATTAATTGCGTACCTTTGCGCTTCCAGCGAAATTAAAAAAAACGACAATCATGCGAATTAATTTAATCGACAGTAAATCAATTAGCATGCTCGCAGTAAATCATTTAACATGCTCGCAGTAAATCATGAATTTCATATAAACATAAAATACATATCAATTCACGAAACATACTACGAACATGGATAATTTAATCTAATTAAATTAAAAACCTAACGAATACCGGATTCGAGAATTACCTCTTGAAGCGTGAGGTTGGCGCACGAATCGAAGCAAGACCGCCACAGAAATCAATCCGTGCAGTCGGGGAGCGGCGACGGCGAAGCAGCGGCGGCGGCGGTGCAAGCGACGGCGGCGCGTGTGGATCACGCGTTGTCTTCGGGCGGCGCGTGGGAGCGCGTGCGTCGGATCGGAGCTGCTCCTCAGTTCTTCGAATATTAGATCTTCCTCCTCTCGGATTTCACCTCGTATACTTCGATCTACTAAATACGTGGCACTAGACACGCAAAATTTAGAATATACAAAAGAAAAGAAATGAAGAAAAGAACTACCAAGACAATCGGCCAAAGGGGGGCCGATTCCGGCCACGGCGGCGGTGGCCGTGGGTGAGATCGGCCGAGAGAGAGAGAGAGAGACGAGCGGCTAGGGTTTTGAGACGTGTTGTGTGTGTACAAGACCTATAAATCATGTATTTATAGTGTCTTGTATAAAAGCCCTAACGGGCTTAAGTTGGAACGGGCCCAACAGCTTAAGTTCGTTAGTTCTTTACTCGCTCGTTTCTCTCAACTCAATGATCGGAAAATTGTAACGATTATATTTTCGGAATTATTATAATGTCCTCGTCATTACGAGTGGCAATTCTCGATTTGCATCTTTCTAAAAGTGGAAACCCTAAATCAGTGCACTTTCTAAAGTTGGAAAATTCCCGATTTAGAAAGCTCACTAAGATGTTCGCCTATTCTTTTCCTTTTCTTATTCTCATTCATAATTCCAAATTACGAATGTTGTACTCAATCATATTGACTTCCAATCATGCAAAGATAAAACATTTTTATCTCTGGCCATTTATTCAAAGATCTCGAGTGCACGAGCAGTGTGACCCTCGATGGTTCAGGTGTAAGCTAGCCGTGGGTCCACAACCCTTTGTGGTCAAAACTCGTCCCTTAGAGTTACGATTAAAATGAAGCTCGTTTCACCTTAATCACCCAACGAATCAAGATTGGCGTCTAGCAATTACGTGTTGGGAATCGGACACGTGTACGCAGCGGAAAACAAAAATTTTATGCGATTTAAACAATTTAAAACACATAAACACATGCCCGATAATTGAAATCAATTTATTGCGTACCTTTGCGCTTCCATCGAAATTAAAAACAACATACATGCTTAATTACTTAATCGAAATTCAATCAACTAGCATGCTCGCGTTTAAATCAAATAACATGCTCGCTATAAATAAAACGATTTCATGTAATCACATAAAATCATACAAGAACGAACATACATATCCAATTTAAACTTAAACGAATCTATCGACAATTGATTCGAAGGTTTACCTCTTGAAGCGTGAGGTAGGCGCACCAAGCTAAGCGGGATTGCTACGGAAACCAATTCGTACAATCCGAAGGGGGCAGCAGCAGCGGAACAGCAGCAACAGCAATACGAGCCACGGCGGCGCGTGTGACTCACGCGCGGTCTTCGGGCGGCGCGTGGGGATGCGTGCGGCTTCGGCTCGTGTGCTGCTCCTCGATTCTTCGATCTTCGATCTTCCTCATCTCGGATTTCACCTCGTATACTTTGATCTACTAAACACGTGGCACTAGACACGTCATAGTTAGAAAAACGGAAGAAAAGAAAGAAGGAAAGGAATACCGAAAGGGATCGGCCAACGGATGGCCGATTCCGGCAATTTCCGGGGCGGTGGCCGCGGGGAGATGGCCGAGCGAGAGAGAGAGGGAGCGGCTAGGGTTAGGGTTTCGTGTGTGTTGTTTTGTGCAAGACCTATAAATCAAGTATTTATAGTCTCTTGCATAAAACCCTAACGGGCTTAAGTTGGACCGGGCCCAACAACTTAAGTTCGTTAGTTCTTTTACATGCTCGTTTCTCTCAATTCAATGATCGGAAAATTGTAATGATTACATTTTCGGAATCATTATAATGTCCTCATCATTACGAGTGCCAACTCTCGATTTCCAACTTTCCAAAAGCGGAAACCCTAATTCAGTGCACTTTCTAAATTTGGAAATTTCCCGATTTAGAAAGTTCACTAACACGTTTGCCTATTCTTTTCCTTTTCTTATTCTCATTCATATTCCAAATTACGAATGTTGGACCCAATCATATTGACTTCCAATCATGCAAAGATAAACCATTTTATCTCTGACCGTTTATTCAAAGATCTCATGTGCACGAGCAGTGTGACCCTCGATGGTTCAGGTGTAAGCTAGCCGTGGGCCCACAACCCTTTGTGGTCAAAACTCGTCCCTTAGAGTTACGATTAAGATGAAGCTCGTTTCACCTTAATCACCCAACGAATCAAGATTGGCGTCTAGCAACTACGCGTCATGATTCCCTAGATACAAATGAAGTGCCTGCAAGAACCTTCAGATATAGTTAACGTACAGTGCGATCCCTTCGATACATATGTCCCGATTGAACTAGAGGCATTGGTTCATCGAGACCTCTTTATTTGTTCAATGACGGTGCGATCGTTCTAAGTGTTGTAATCGTTACGTGCATGACTTAGAGAATCGAATTCTCTAATCATCACTTAATCGGCTCTGGCCAGAGACTTAGAATGATTACAAACTATCAGAACACACAGGACATCCAAGACTATTCTAGCGATCGAATCCCCGACTACAATGCACAGACCTCCCACTAAATTTCGGACTGCACGAACACTGGCCCTTGGGGCGGTCCTCGGTGGAACTCAGGGACAGATCACGATACAGTTGGTCCTCTAGTGAAGTCACGATGATGTCTAGGTCATAAGGACTAATGGTGTACAACTACACCATAGATATCTCTACTCGATTATTGGGAACCACTTAGAGATTTCTAGGGTGAGGGAGTTCAGTGAACTCGTCAACTTACGAGCACCCACTTATGCATGCCGATATCACAATACCGTTTACTGATGAGATGCAGTACACATACACTAAGTGCTAGTCTCTTAATGGGAAATGCCGATATCCTCATTGGTGGCGTAACCATTCGACTAGGAACACGTTTAACAGTTATAATACTTAAGTAAATATCTCACGATCCTAACGATCAATTACTAGTACTTGTAATAACTGTAAGGACTATATCTATGCTTGTGACAAAGGGACAAAGATATAGAATGCCAAGTTGATTTATCATTAATACGGATAAAGGTTCGTTTATTACCATAATAAATACGAAAGACCACAACCACATGTTGGCTTGTTGGTCACCTACTCTAACATTACGCGTCATGATTCCCTAGATACAAATGAAGTGCCTGTAAGAACATTTTGATATAGTTACCATACAGTACGATCCCTTCGATTCATATGTCCCGATTGACCTAGATGCATTGGTTTATCGAGACCTCCTTAGTAGTTCAATGAATGTGCGATCGTTCTAAGTGTAGTAATCGTTACGTGCATGACTTAGAGAATCGAATTCTCTAATCATCAATTAGTCAGCTCTGGCCAGAAACTTAGAGATTACAAACTATGAGAACACACAAGACATCCAAGACTATTCTAACGATCGAATCCCCGACTACAATGCACAAACCTCCCACTAGATTTCGGACTGCACGAACACTGGCCCTTGGGGTGGTCCTCAGTGGAACTCAGGGACAGGTCACGATACAGCTGGTCCTCTAGTGAAGTCACGGTGATGTCTAGGTCATAAGGACTAATGGTGTACAACTATACCATAGATATCTCTACTCGATTATTGAGAACCACTTAGAGATTTCTAGGGTGAGGGAGTTCAGTGAACTCGTCAACTTACGAGCACCCACTTATGCATGCCGATATCACAATACCGTTTACTGATGAGATGCATTATACATACACTAAGTGCTAGTCTCTTAATGGGAAAGGCCGATATCCTCATTGGTGGCGTAACCCTTCGACTAGGAACATGTTTAACAGTTATAATACTAAAGTAAATATCTCATGATCCTAAAGATCAATTACTAGTATTTGTAATAACTGTAAGGACTATATCTATGTTTGAGACAAAGGGACAAAGATATAGAATGCCAAGGTGTTTTTATCATAAATACGAAAAAATGTTTATTTATTACAAGAATAAATAGAAAGACCACAGCCACAAGTTGGCTTGTTGGTCACCTACTCTAACAATAACTCCGATGAAGAGACAACTTGCTCAGAGCGACCTCAATCCGTGTGCACCTCCGTTGCAGGTCATCCAACGCTCCAACAACATCGCTGCGAGAAACCACCCACGAGGAGACAACTCGCTCGGGGCTACCACCTCGTGACGAAACAGCTCCCTCGAGGAGACAACTTGCTCGCAATCAGTAAATAAACAAATTCACTATACAATCTCCACCTCAAGTTAACACGAATACAACCCTAGTGACACTTTGAGATATAATGGGAATCTATATAGCCTGGCCAACTTGATTACTCAAACTTCTCTACTTGTTTTCGACAAGTCCTTCATAAAACGTGGCCACAGTCCTAACATACTTACGACCAATGAGGTCTAACAAGGGGCACGATCCCCATCAAAAAATCTTGAGATTCTGATCCCCTTATCAAGTACATCAAGCACAAGGCTAAATGTAAACACATACAAGCAACGCGTCAAATCATTGACAATGTCAATAAATAGCAACTCAAATATGAACGATATGACAATTCGCTCAGCTCTGCTATGAGCGGCGAGACAACTCGCACGAGGAGATAACTCGCTCAACATTTTTATCCCGCGGCGAGACAACTCCCACGAGGAGACAACTCGATCAACTATATTACCCCGCGACGAGAAAACTCCAACGAGCAGATAACTCGCTCCGTGCTACTACATTGTCGCGAGACAACTCCCACGACTCAAGTAACTTGCATCGAGACAACTTGGTCGCGTCGTGCACTACCGTCGCACGACTCCGGCCATTCGCCAACACAACTACGCGCGCCTCCGGGCCATGCGCCAACACAACTTCACGCGCCTTCGGGCCATGCGCCAACCCACCTTCGCGCGCCTTCACACTCCTCTGACCCACGTGCGCCTCCGGCCAACGCGCCTTCACACCCCTCTAACCCACATTCCAACGCATTTTTGCGCGCCTTCGAGCCATGCGCTAACGCGCCTTCGCACGCATCCTATCCATGCCCCAACGTGCGCCTCCAACCATGCGTCAATGCAAGAATACTACAATTTTTACTCTCAACACGACCTGGAACACTTTTCAACTTGACGCCACCTCGACTCGAGAGTGGGGGGCTTAATGATATGCCTAATTGGGCCAACCCAATGGGCCTACAATTTCTTTACCTATTGGGCCACGAGCCTAATATTGAAAACTACTACAAGGAAGGTCCAATCACCTTCAAATAAGGTTTGGCCCGATAACTCAACTAATTAAACTTCAGCCCAATCAATGAGGTATAAAAAAAGGTTTTAACTCATTTCTTAAGGTACGTTCAATATTCGAACTATACAACTGTTTGTATTCCCTCTACGACTTTTGCTATCCACACACCTAACTTGAGCGTCGGAGAGGTTTCTGCCGGATCAACCCCCGGCTTAGTTTACGTGCTCTCTGATTGTAGGTATATCAAGGTCATCAAACTCGTGAGCCAGTGGTCCACTTTGCTTTTCCAGCTCATCCTATCTCGACTACTTAAGATGATCTAACTTTAGCATCATCAGAATTTCAAGGAGGTATTGCATAATTTTCTTAATCAAAAGGGGTTCTAGATGTAAGTACACCTATTGGCGCAAATTGAAATAAAATTCTGAGTTTCATCGATTTCGATTACAATGTTTTTGATAGTGCAACAACAATTTTCATTTCTAATGTCAACATGAAAATCATTTTTTTTATTTTTCCGATTCTATTTTCTAGTATGGAGTTGGAACACATATTAAATTTTGATTTTTGATCCGAATTTAATTTCCAAAAATTCTGGTTTGTTGAAAGTTCCAATTTGTTTCCTAAAATTATACTTGTAATATCAATATTATTATGTATTTATATTAAGTGTTACTAATAATAAAAATTTCGCCAATTTTGTTCCAAGGAATTTCAATTTCGGAATTTTTTTTTTCACTTCAACTAGTACTTCACCCGTGCGTTGCACGGATATGAGTTTCAAAATGAGAAAAATAATAATATTTAAACGATTATCTCTTTATAACAACACCAATTCAAGTAAAACAAAATGGAAGGAAAAAAAAAATTATCTCTTAATTCAGAGTTGTAACATATGAAATTCAATTAAATATTACAAAAAAAAATACGCTAATGACGCAAAGCACAATATGAAGAGAAGTGAAATAATTTAAAACATATGGTATAACTCTATTTCGTGGGATGCAATCTACTACACCATGTGAATCATCTTCAAAATAACTAACTTAACAACAAACACAGTAGCATAGAGGTAACACAATAGATATTAAAATAATCTGTAAGTTTATCACTAACAACATTCAATTAGTGATGCACATTACTCAAACAACAGCACAACTTATAAATATTGCAAAAGAGATAAGATGTATACGTCAATATCAATAATAATACCAATACTGATATCAATATTGATACTAATACTGATAATCATACTAATATTAATACTGATACTAATACTAATACTAATACTAATACTAATACTAATAATTATACTAATATTAATACTAATACTAATATTAATACTAATACTAATACTAATACTAATACTAATACCAATACTAATATTAATATTAATACTAATACTAATATTAATATTAATACTAATACTAATACCAATATTAATACAAATACTAATACTAATATCAATATTAGTACTAATACTAATACTAGTACTAATACTAACACTAATAATAATACTAATAATAATACTAATAATAATACTAATATCAATATTAATAATAATAGTAGTACTGATAATAATATTAATACTGATACTCGTACTAATACAGGTACTCATACTGATATTAATTCTAATCCTAATACTAATCTTAATACTAATACTAATACTAATACTAATACTAATACTAATACTAATACTAATACTAATACTAATATTAATATTAATACTAATACTAATACTAATACTAATATTAATACTAATACTAATACTAATACCAATACTTATTGATATTGCTGATACTGATACTGATACTGATAGTGATACTGATACTGACACTGATACTGATACTGATATTGATACTGATATTGATGTTGATAGTCATATTGCTACTCATAGTAATATTAATATTAATATTAGTACTAATACTATTACTAATACTAATAATCATACTAATACTGATACTAATATTGTTACTCATACTGATACTGATGCTGATAAAAATATATACTAATACTAATATTATGCTAATAATACTGATACTAATATTAATATTGATACCGATATTGATACTGAAAATGATACTAATATTGATAGTCATATTGAGTTTGATACTGAAACTGATACTGATACCGACACTGATACATATACTGAAACTGATACCGATACTGATACATATACTAATACTGATAGGGATACCGATACTGATACTTATACTGATACTGGTACTGATATCGATACTAATACTGATACGGATACTTATACTAATATTAATATTAATATTAGTACTAATACTAATATCATTACTAATAGTAATATTAATACTAAAATTGATATTAATACTATTACTAATACTAATATAAATGCTAAAACTAATTTAATGCTAATGATACATATACATATACTGATACTGATACTGATACTGATATTGATACTGATACTGATACTGATACCGATACTACTAATGATACTGATATTGGTACTGATACATATTGTGGTACTGATACTGATACAGATAATAATATTGATACGGATACTTATACTTATGTTAATACTAATATTTGTACTAATACTAATATTTGTACTAATACTAATACTAATACTAATACACATACTAATACTAATACTAATACTAATACTAATATTAATACTAATACTAATACTAATACAAATACTAATACTAATACTAATACCAATATTAATACTATTACTAATACTAATATTAATACTAATACTACTATTAATACTATACTAATACTAATATGTTAATATTGTTAATGTTAATGCTAATACTAATTTTGATGCTAATGCTAATTATGATTGTAATTCTAATATTATTCAAATCCTTATCGTATTTCTAATTCTATTCATAACACTAATAATAGTTCTAATCATAATCCTAACCATAATCCTATTCCTAACACTAATCATAAGCCTAATAATTTTAATACTAATAATGCTAATGCTAATGCTAATGTTAATTCTAATTCTAATCTTAATAATAATTCTAATCCCAATCCTAATGTTAATCATAATCCTAATACTAATGCATATCACTGATTATGGTACTAAGCATAATTAGAATCTTAATTATAATTCTAATACTAATATTAATCATAATCCTAATATTATATTAATCCTAATTACAATCTGAATCCTATTTCTAGTATTAATATTAATACTAATTCAATGAATCTTACTTATATTTATAGTTCGAATACTAATATCAATCACAAATTCTGATTTTGCAACAATTTTTTTGCAATGATCTATTATTTAGTATAAAAAAGAACAATTATATTCAATCCCGAACCTTTATATCAAATTTCTTATGTGTGGTAGCTCAACCATAAAAAAACACATATTAAATATATTAGAAATTAATATTTAATTATATTATCAAACTGACATTAAAATTATTTAAAATATTATAAGGGTATAAGCAAATATTAAGACGTAAAAGAACAATAATCATTGTTAATAAGATAAACTATGAAATCCTCCTGAACTTAGGTTAAATTACAAAAAACACCCCCACTTATCGATGATTATACCAAAACCCCCCTAATGTTTGTTTCTGTCTTACACGACCCCCTTATGGTGTGATTTTTTTATGAATTTTTTTTTTTATTCCATGTAATGTCCCAAAAAATATGGAGTCTACCCTTGCAGACATGACATTTCTTTTATCGTACTTTTTAAACTAAAAAATTACCCTCAGGGTTGTCATCGTAATAATAAAAATTTGTGAATGTGTTATTTAAGAAGAATAAAGATTTCGTGTAAAGTTCACCTGAGGGTAATTTTTGTCTTTAAAAAGTACCATAAAGAAATGTCGTGTGTGCATGATATAATAATCATTATTGGAATATTCCAAAAAAATCCTTGAAAAATCATACCATAAGGGGGTCGATGTAAGATGGAAACAAACATTAGAGGAATTATTAATATAAATTATTTACGGCAAGAGCACTTCGAGTGGGATTATTAAATGAGCTATCAAAACATTTAAACACCATTTTTATACTCCAAAATAGTAATTTTTAATTTTAATAGAGTTATGAAATGAGGTATTTTGATATTTCATCTTTCAGAATGTAAAAATATATTATGCAACCATGCAGAATAAAATATCAAACATGAGTTATGAATTTAACCACCTCAGTGTCCATTTAGAAAATAACATGTGGCAATTTGATATATTTAATTAACAACTATTTAATACCTATGGTTGAAGCAAATACATTTAGATAAATATCAAAATAAAATATTAAATAGCACATAAATATTGCAAACTCATTTTGTTACTTTTGGATTGGAGTTGCTGTAGGTATTTACTTCATTATATTTATTAGAGTATAAGAAAATACTTATTAGTGGAATACAATATATAGTATATACGATCATTATACATTTTAAACAAAACAATTGACATTCTTAATGTTAGCCATTAAATAAAGTGGATAAACGAATTTAATTCCAAAAATTAAGAATTATTATATTTTGAAATATATAAAATCAATTCGGTTTTTTATGAATTGATTAAACTTAACTTAGGTTATTCAATTTATTAGTATAATCATGATAAAATTTGTATTTTAATTAGTATATAATTTAAAAAGTTAAATCAATCGTAAAATTTATTGTCACTGAATTCAGTGAAGAAAAAACAATTATTTAAATAATAATATAAAATTCATGTAGTATAATTTTCAATATGGTAAATAATTGTGAGTACATTACTCTACACATGGCATAACAATAGTGTCAATTTTCGCAAGATAGTAAATTCAAACATGTATCTTTCTTTTTTACAGATAATATTAATATATAATATTTAATTAGTAAAAAAATACATATTCTCTAGTCATGTTCATGTAAAATGTATAATATCAAATAATTTATTCTGCAATATGTTTTTTTAATATAAATCCAATTTTATGAATTAAAATTAAAAAAATTTGTAACACCTCCAATCATGCAATTATAATAAGGGAGGATTTTAAATTGAATTTAACTAAACTGAAATTAATTTAATTATAAAATTAAATTCAAAAATAAATTTATTTAGGGTTTTCAAGAAAGTTGATATATTTAGAGTATTTTATAAATGGTAGGATATAAATAGATTAATTAAATAATTAAATATATTTAATTATTTTTAATTTTGGAAATGATGACATGTTTTTTGATAATTTATTTCCACCAATCAATTCGCCATTTGGGATAAAATTGAGGACATGTCATCAATTAAAGTTGACAAATATCAATCAATTAACTATGAAATTCAACTTTTATATATTATATAGATTTCCGAAATTTCATTTTTTTTAATTTGTTGCAAAAGAAATGGAATAAATTAATTTTCTTGAAAGTGTTAATTCATAACCGATCCATTGATTTTTCTTAAGGGTTGGTGTAGTTACAGTTAAATCCCATCTAGTTTGAAAAACTGCACATACCTCCTTTGAGGTTTAATATTGGCTAAGGGTTAAAACCCATTTCACCATTGACATTTTTGAAATCTCATTTTTTTAGTAAAATATATTGACATGTCCTGATGTTAGATCTAATAATATATGAACCCCTCATATTTCAAAATATTACATATACCTCCCTTAAAGTTTAATTTTAACTAAATATTGAATTAAAGCTTATTAAACAATATTTTATTTTTACTAATGACCTTATCAATAAACCATAAATATTTAACAAACTAAATTTAAACTCATTAAATAAATATTTTTCCATCATTTATTCTAGTGGTAATTAGCAAGAAGTCCCTCGTATGCAATTTCATTAGCAATACGAATACGTGAAAATCCTAATAAGAAAAAGGCCATCGCTCGTCATTTTGACAGAAAAAACATGGCAGCTAAAAGTCCATACAATAGTGCATAGCGTGTCCTATATCCGAAGTTTGTTGCCAAAGTTCATTGCCATTTTTAAGAAGTTTAGTCCAAAGTCTCATAATTTTGCTACCGATTTGAAGCTAATTTTAATAATTTTACTATTAATTTTCAGCCAATTTTTGCAGTCGTTCACTAACATGTTTGTTAAAATACTCAATTTTGAGAACCTCACTATCAATTTCGGCCAAATTTTCAGAATTTTACTATCAAATTTAAAATAAGTCTCAATTTTCAGCCAATGTGCAAAAGTTCACCATCATTTTATTAAAATACGTCAATTTTCAGAGCACTCTAAATTTTAGCTAATTCCCAAAAAAATATTGCCAATTTTCAGCCAAATTTTCAAAAGTTCATTGATAAATTTAAAAGTTAGCTCCATTTTGATTTAAAGTTTACTGTCACATTTTGTCAAAATATTCAATTTTTAAAAGTTCATTATGAAGTATTGGGAGTTCAATACTAATTTGAAGCCAATTTTTCATTTTTTGCATGTTTGCCACCATTTCTTTATATCGTATTTGTTGTCATTAATTACTGCATCATCATCTTTCACATAAATTAAACCTCGAAACGCATAATAAAACACACATGAAAAAATGCATAAAAACATCAGCAAATCAACATCTTCATAATTGATTTTATTAAACAAAATAATTGAAAGTAAACGAGGTGCTTTAGCGTATAAAATTATGTTTCGTGGAATTTGTAGGAAAGAGAGACATTTTCAAGGTACCTACTATTATTTAGGGTAAATTACAAACATCCCCTGAGGTATGGTCAATTTACAAAAAAACCCCTCTTGTTTGGATAATTACATCTAACCATCAACTATGATTTTTTCTTACACATCCACCCTTATAGTGTCAAATTCAACATAATCATCTAGATTTCGTGGAATGTGCCCTAGTTTGTACTCGTTTTTGTAAAAATACAGTTTCTGATGCACCACAATCTGATATATACAAGCCAAAAAACACATATTATGATCATCTTGCTTCAAAATGTAGAGTTCGAATGGGACAAAATGGGTACAAAAGTGACAATATTTCATATAATCTCGAAGATTCCACTAAATTTGAGGAGTTGAGGGGGTAGCTGTAATTATCCAAACAAGATGGGGGTTTTCGTAAATTTACCATACCTCAAGGGGCGGTTGTAATTTACCGTATTATTTATTGTTACCAACTAGGGACTATCACCTAATTTTACCTTAAATTTGAACAAAATTGTGCGGTATACTATAGTATAGTATACTTCGCGTTACATGTATTTGAGATTTGGCGTTACATGTATTTCAGTAAAATTAGTTAAAATGTAGAAAGGTAGCTGAATTATAGTAATTTGTTTATCTTTTTTATTACAAGGGACAAATGAAGGATATATCGGACAACGCTGACACGTCCAGCTGTCTGAAAACCAAAAAAAAAAAAAAAAAGAAAAAAAGAAAAAAGAAAAATATAAAATGTGTATGGAAGACAACTCTCTACCCCCTTTCGGTGGATTTTCATTTCAACCTGCAAAGGCCTCTCTGCTCTCTCTCTCTCTCTCTCTCTTCTTTCTCTCTCATCTCGCAACCATCTTCATCTCATTCACTCCTATCTCCTCCAAAAACAAAAAAATACCAAAAAAATAAAAGAAAAAAATAAATAAAAGCAAGTCAATAGAGATTCTGGTTGGGGCAAGAGTTTCACTGATCAGGCAGGCATACCCTTGATTAGCTGAATTCACCTCTTCAGATTAAGAAACCTCAGATTTGCCAAAAAAAAAAAAAAAAAAAAAAAGGAAAAATTGAATTTTATTTAGGTTGAAAAGAAAAAGGATGGATGCTAATTCATGGGCTGCTCGTTTGTCTTCTGCCTCCAAGCGCTATCAATCTGCTCTTCAAACTCGATCTGGTATTTCAATTTCCCCAATTTCTTACAAGCTTTGTCTTTAGTTGTTGTTAATTTAATTTGCTTTTCGTTCAAGATTGCATTTTTGTGGGGTTTATGAGCGTAGATGCTTTAAGTTTCATCTTTATCATTTATTATTTATTTATTTTTTAATCTAGGGTTTGTCGAATTCAGTTATTTGTGTGAATTTAATTTTCTTGAGAGATTTGATCTAATGTTGTATTTGTAGATTTTTAATCAAATGCCCTTTTTTTTTTTTTTTTTTTTTTTTTTTTTTCTCTCTTTCTATTATGTTTGTTGTTTTATGGGTTTTGTGTACGTGGGCATTGCATATGTGAATATATGATCTAGTTTGTGTTTGTGTATTTGAAATTAAATGTTAATTTTTGCTATTGCATCATTACCTGGTACGAGATTTGATTATTTTTTGGTATTCGATGGATTTATTTTTTTATTTGGGTTTTTTTTTTTTTTGTTTTGATCCAATATTTGATGGGTTTCTTGTATGTGTGTTCGCGCGCGCGTGTGTGTGTGTGGGTGTGGGTGTGTATTTTGATGTAGGAATGAAATGGGATGGGTTTGATGCAGAAATGCTAATGGGGTTTGAGGAAATCGAGGTGGATGACGACATAAGGGAAGAATATCCATGCCCTTTTTGTTCGGACTATTTTGATATTGTTGGACTTTGCTGCCACATCGACGATGAACATCCTGTAGAAGCGAAGAATGGGGTATGTCCCTATATTTTTCCTATATATATATATATATACATTATTGTACAACTACGGACAAAATATCTGAAGTTGAACTAAACCTTTTTAAAGATTCTTAAATAGTGCAATATTTAATGTGATTTGTCACAGTTTCGATGTTCTCTGATGAAGTGATACTGACATAGGTGTTTTTAACCTTGCAGGTTTGTCCAGTTTGTTCGATGAGGGTGGGTGTCGACATGGTCGCTCATATTACCTTGCAACACGGCAATATCTTTAAAATATCCTTTTTTATATTCATAGTTTGCATCGTCCGCTATTTTATTCTTCTCGTGAATTCCTTGTTCTTCATTATTCGATTCCATGTTCAATTTATTGTTTGTTTATGTGCTCGATATGACGAGAAGTTAAAACATGTGATTTGAGTTCCTTCACTAGAGAGAGAGAGCTCACATGCAGAGAAAGAGAAAATCAAGAAAAGCCGGTTCACATTCGACGCTGTCTATGTTGAGGAGGGAGCTGAGAGAAGGGAATTTGCAGTCACTTTTTGGAGGCTCTTCGTGCGTAGTTTCTTCGACCAACGCCGCCCCAGACCCTCTTTTATCATCGTTTATTTTGCCCATGGTTGAAGATTACGAAACTGCTCCCACCCACTCTTCTGCTGAGTCAGCATTAGTCAAGAAAACCACAACTGCTACCAATTCGGAGAGGTAATCATTTTCTTCCTTGTTTGTATTTGCTCACGTTTTACTACCCCATCACATGTCACCATCCAGTGACCAAAAAAAAAAAAAAAAAAAAACGGATCTTCTTATTAGTATAAAAAGCAATTGTGATTATTACTCGGATGCTTCTTCTGAAGTCTTCCGTTTCGTTGGTTTTGTTTTATAACTACTGTTGTTGCATTTGTGCATTTGTTTAAATTTATTTACTAGTGCAAAACCTTAAGTTCCTTAAAACACGTGATGATATATAAGTGTTGAATGTGCTATCCGTTAAGAATCTCGATTTTCTAAGGTTGCTATAGAATATATGGTACTCGTATGTTAATGTGCGGCAGTTCGGATATAATATTTACTATTTTAAGGGTTGTGAACATCTTCTATCCTTTATTAATACAATATGGTGTTACCTGGTTTTTAAAATCGGTCGTGGGTAAATGTCGCTATAGCAGAAAAAAGACATCAGCCTTTTGGTTTAAGAGTTGATATTATTTGCTTGCACATGTTTATCATGTGCATATAAAGCAATGTCTATTCGATCTTGTCATCAAACAAGTCAATGTATTTTGTACTTTTCGTCGTTGTCAGTTCTCTCTTGTGGGTTGTATTTGTATGTATCTAGGTCGATGGAGTTGTTGCATTTCTTGACCGACTCACCTCATTGTAGCATAATAAATTTCACATTCATACATAAGTAAATCTTAGTTGTCATAAATATGGAAAGAACTAAATTGGAAGAACGATTATGAGTGATGGGAGGGGATTGATCGTAGCAATTTAAAAATTAGGATCGATGATGGGTTATCCTCGTCCTTTTATAGTTCATATCACTTTACTATTGAATTTGATTGAATAGTGAGAAAATTTCTATCAATAAACAAATAATTCCACGTCATATGTTGGGCATTATTTGAAATTGGTATTGGGATATTCTCTTTAGCAGAAAAGTGAAGCAGGCACCAATGTCGATAAAAGATAAGGAGGAGAAGGCAAAGAGAAGTGATTTTGTTCAAGGACTGCTTTTGTCGGTGATGCTCGATGATATTTTGTAAGTTGTTGGATAGCCGCCATATGTCGAATTTGGTTGGAAACTGCAATATGGGAGCGGCCTATTTTCGGCCACTATGCCCGTTTTATCGATATGGAAAGTGAAATAAGTTTGTAGCAATAAATGTAATTTATGTTATGTAGAGTTTAGTTGTAGCTTAAAATAATATTGGTTGATGTATTTCCTTTTCCTTTTTGTTTTTTTTTTTTTTTTCTTTTTCTTTTTGGTGTTGTCCTTGTTGTTGTGATTCATGCTTAAATTTGGTGATGATGATATGGTAAACTTGTTGCATTATCTTATGATTTGCATCTTTATTATATCGGTTGAGTCCATGCTGCACATGTGTGGTGTATGAGATTGTTGAGCCCATAAATATTCAAATTTCACATTTACTAACAATTATTTGTCTTTATAAACTATGCAATTATTGTTTTTCTTTCTTTGCTACAAGTTCTCTTCTTTAATACAAGTTCTCAATCTCTCTTTCTTCTTATTTCATGTGTTTATGTTCTTCGTTGTCAAGTGCATGTCAAGTGCAGCGGTGTAATGTGCTCGAGCTTTAAGCTACATTCACGAGCTTGAGCAATCTTGGGTTTTTTTTATTTTCTTGGGTTTACTTTTGTTACATATTTAATGTATATTATTTTTATACATAAATTTAGCAATAGAAAACGAAAGGATTAAATACATTTTGCACCCCTGAAGTATAGCCTATGTAACATTTACCCCTTTAAAGTATCATCTGTAACATTTACCCCTCAACATTAATTGTTTTCATATTTTAAAATATAAAATATAATAACATAACAATATAATAATTTTTGAATCATATAAAATTGAAAAGTAACTAAAATTAAATCATTGGAAATTAATTAAAAAACAATTTATATTGTATAATAATGAATGAAAATATATATCATAGATGCATAGTCATCCATTTTGCCTACGTGGACTTAGCATCTTCTTATCTTGGGGACTAAGAAATAAAGTATAACACAACAAATGAATTATTTATCTGATGATGAAACGTGTCAAGACATTTGCATTTTTAGCATGACAATGCATGTAAAAATTCTTGTATATATATATGTTCTTTTGTAATGAGAATAAATCACCATAATTTTCGCAGCTTTCATATAGTAATAAATCTCTCTCTTTTCGCCTTTTGGTCAACAGTCCTCTTTGCTTGAAATTACAGTATATATATATCCTCACTTTGTCTTGTATTAATATATTATAAATAATATTCCAAAACACGTTATCAGCACGAAGTTTTGCTCGATAGGGATTTGCTATTTTCGTATTCTTCTTTCTTATTCTATTTTACGAAGATCCAGATCCTCAATTTATTGTCGTAAAGACAAACGAGGGTGATTAGCGAATACTTCGGTATTTTATATGCTATCATTTCTCAAAGGATATGATGGATTCGTCTATATACATATACAACTCATATACTAGATGAATTGCTGCTGAAATTTATATTTGCAGATAAATAAAATATAGCTCCAAGTCTAAACTCGTTGAGACAAGAAAGACGATTTAGAGGCTAAATCATTAATATAACTCCGAGCGTAAAGTCGTTGAGACAAGAAAGCCAATTTAGAGGCTAAATCATAAATATACTCCGAGCCTGAAGCTCGTAGAGTCCAGACGTAGTAATATCCGCCAAAAGCCGATTTAAAGGCCAAATATCTGAAAATAACTCCGAGCTTGAAGCTCGTAGAGTCACTAGACGAGGTAAAACCCGTCAAGAGCCAACTCAGAGGCTATTAATCACACCAAATTTAAGGGTTTTGGGTTATCATGTACCCACTGTATATAAATCTCTATTGGAAGGTGTGATTCCCAAGATTGAGTTGTTGAAAACCCACATGTACATATCTCCCTTGGAGGATAAATACCCGAGGTCGAGCTGATTTTGATCACGCGTACATGAAAAATATGGAAAAATATGACTATTGCCTACTCGATAGTGCAACTATACGCTCAATATTCAATAATAAAATATATTTCTCGAGTGTGACTTTGTGCAAGACACAAGTTAAAACCATAGTAGGTTCTGCAGAAATAATAGATGGCTCCGGGAACACAACAATTGTGTTGCCTAATGGTACCACTTTGCATATTGAAAATGCATTGATATCCGATAGATCAAATAAGAATCTACTGAGTTTTAAAGATGTGAGACGTAATGAATATCATTTAGAGACACTAGTTGAAAATACTATGGAGTGTCTATGCATCACATCATATGTTATGGACAAAATGATTGTTCATGAAAAACTCGAAGCGACAACTTCTGGAGTGTATTGTTTCCAAATTCGAGCTTTCGAATCCTATGTTACTATGCCATGGGAACTTGTTAATCCCAATATAGACGGATTATGGCATGATAGACTGGGTCACCCAGGAACGACTATGATGCGTAGGATTGTACAACATACTAAAGGACATCCATTAAAAGATACAGAGATCTTAATGTCCAATGAATATTTATGTGAATCATGTTCACAAGGTAAGCTCATTATAAAACCTTCCATTGAAAAGGTCGGTTATGAGTCACCATCATTTTTACAACGTATTCATGGTGATATTTGTGGACCAATACACCCTGCAAGTGGGCCATTTAGATATTTTATAATTTTAGTGGACACATCTTGTAGATGGTCGCACGTATGCTTATTATTTACGCGAAATGTTGCATTTGCGCGTTTGCTTGCACAAATTATTAAACTCCGAGCACATTTCCCTGATTATTCCATTAAAAACATAAGAATGGATAATGCCAAAGAATTTACATCAAAAAGTTTTGATGAGTATTGTGCAACACTGGGAATAAATGTCGAGCACCTAGTAGCATACGTTCACACTCAATATGGACTAGGGGAATATTTGATTAAACGTGTCCAAATAATTGCTCGTACTTTGCTGATGAGATCTAAACTCACTAGTGCAGCATGGGGCCATGCAGTATTGCATTGCAGCATCAACACTGATTAAATTCTGCCCCACTGCTTATCATATGCATTCCCAATGCAATTGGCCTTGGGCTTTGAGCCCAATATTTCGCACATTCGCACATTTGGTTGCGCTGTGCAAGTGCCAATTCCTCTTCCTCAAAGGACTAAAATGGGTCCCCAACGCTGACTTGGCATATAAGTAGGGTTTGATTCACCGTTGATTATTAGATTCTTAGAGCCAATGACAGGTGATTTATTTACCGCTAGATTTGTGGATTGTCATTTTGATGAGACTATATTTCCATCGATTGGTAAAGATAAAAATATCATTGATAAAGATAAACAAAAACCAATCGAAAATCTCACATGGTGTGAACAACATTCATCTCATCTCGACCCACGTATCTCTGAATGTGAAAATGAGATCCATAGAACCATTCATTTACAAAATATTGCTAATAGACTTCCTGATGCATTTAATGATGCCAGTAAAGTCACGAAGTCTTATATTCCAACTGTGAATGTTCCAGCTAGGATCGATGTTCTTGAAGAACATGCGAAAATGAATGATGATCCCCCACGACAAAAACGGGGTAGACCTATTGGATCAAAGGACTTTGTTCCTAGAAAAAGAAATGGGAAAATCAATGAACCCTCAAATGAGGCGATTCCTAGTGGAATGCTCCAAATGAATCTGTTGAGCCTGATATCGAAAAATCGATATCAAATCCCGGGAATACCGAGAATTCCATAAGTTATTCTAATGAATATGGGATAGAAATGAAATAATCATAGATAATATTTTTGCATTCTCGGTTACACAAGAAATAATTGGTCTAAATGGGAGGAATCAATAAAATCTGATTAACTTCCCTAGAAAAACGAAAAGTATTCGGGTAAATCGTTCAAACTCCGGATAATGTGAAGCCCGTTGGGTATAAATGGGTATTTATCCGTAAGTGAAATGAGAATAATGAAATTGTACGATATAAGGCCCGCCTTGTTGCTCAAGGCTTCTCGCAGAGACCTCGGATTGATTATGATGAGACGTATTCACCAGTGCTAGATACGATCACTTTCCGTTTTCTTATAAATATGGTCGTCTATGAGGGACTGGACCTGCGTCTAATGGACGTTGTAATGGTCTATTTATATGATTCACTAGATTCTGATATTTATATGAAAATTCCCGATGGATTTAAAATGCCAAACTCTGGCGCTCTTCGTCAGCTGCACTCAATCAAATTACAAAGATCATTGTATGGTCTAAAGCAATCTGGTCGCATGTGGTATCATAGATTGGGTGAATACCTTATCATGGAAGGTTATAAAAATGATCCCATTTGCCCATGCGTTTTTATTAAAAGATCTGAAACCGGATTTGTTATCATTGCGGTTTATGTAGATGTCATGAACTTGATTGGAACTTATGAAGAGTTAGCCAATGCAACTGAATATTTAAAGAAAGAATTTGAGGTCAAGGACCTTGGAAAAACCAAACTTTGTCTTGGTATTGAGCTTGAGGATAAAAATTACGGCGTACTTATACACCTATCTGCATATTCTAAACGATTGCTCAGAAAGTTTAATATAGAAAATTCTAATTCATTGAGCACCCCTATGGTTGTGCGCAATTTAGATCCTAAAAAGGATCCGTTCCGACCTAAAGAATTTAATGAAGAGATACTGGACCCAGAAGTGCTGTATCTAAATGCTATAGGAGCGTTAATGTATCTAGCCCAATGCACTCAACCTGATATCGCGTTTGCGATAAATGTGCTTGCGCGATATAGTTTTGAGCCTACCCGGAGACACTGGAATGGTGTTAAACATATTTTTCGATATCTCCGTGGTACTGCATATTTGAGATTATTTTATTCAAAAAATGCAACTAATTAAGGGTTAGTTGGTTATGCCGACGCGAGATATAGATCTGATCCCCACAAAACTCGCTCACAAACTGGATAGTTGTTTTGTTATAATGGTACATGTATATCTTGGCGATCTACCAAATAAACATTAGTGGCCACCTCCTCAAATAATTCAGAAGTAATAGCTCTTTATGAGGCTGGCAGAGAATGTGTTTGGGTAAGTTCAGTCATATCACATATACGAAATTCCTGCCACTTAAATCCAGTTACAAACACGCCCACTATTATTTATGAAGATATTGTTGCTTGCATAGCACAAACAAAGGGACGATACATAAAAAGTGATAAGACCAAGCATATATCACCAAAGTTCTTTCATATACATGAGCTTAAGAAGAATGGAGAGATCGATGTTTGACAAGTTCTCTCATGCGACAATCTTGCTGATTTGTTTACAAAGTCCTTGCCGACTTCTACGTTTGAGAAGTTGGTATACGCCATTGGAATGCCAATGTGAAGCAAGACTGACAACCCATTTCGAAGGCTATATTGCTCATTTCAGGGGGAACAATGGTGCGCTGAACTCTTTTTCCCTTATGGCTGGTTTTGGTCCCATTGGGTTTGCCAGCAAATGTTTTAACGAGACAGCTTATGCACGCGACTTGGATTCGAATTATGCACTATTTTTCTCTTCTGGTCGGTTTTGTCCCATTGGGTTTTCCGACTTGAGATTTTTGACGAGGCATACATACACTTTACTCATCCAATTTGCGGTCACTACCGATAATACTTAGTCCAAGGGGAGTATTACAGAACATACTTCTGGCCTAAGTTTTGACCAAGTCTTACATTATATTGTAATGATACATGTCATCTTTGTATAGTAGCTATCCTAAACAAGCATGACAATGCTTCAAATGACTTTGTATAAATACCCACTCTCGATAATGCATTGGATACAACTTTAATTAGCAATTCAATATTCTCTCCTTGTTTACATTCTTCTCTTACTTTCAGCTTTTAATTATGAGTACTAAAATATATTTCTTATATATTGCTCACAGTAGCATGTGTGTATATTAATCCATCTTATATTCTAATACAATTCTATAATATGTGTGTATATTAATCCGATTTTTCCCATTGGGTTATACGGTTTGAGGTTTTTAACGAGGCATACATATATTTCACTTATCCAATTTTACAGCTGACGAAACAACAACATACTAAGTCCAAGGGGGAGTATTATGCATAGTCATCTATTTTGCGTACGAGGACTTAACATCTTCTTACCTTGGAGACTAGGAAATGAAGTATGACACAACAAATGAATTACTTATCTGATGAAACATGTCAAGACATTTGCATTTTTAGCATGACAATGCATGTAAATTTTTTTGTATATATATGTTCCTTTGTAATGAGAATAGATCACCACAATTTTCACAGCTTTCATATAGTAATAAATCTCTCTCTTTTCGCCTTTCAGTCAAAAGTCCTATTTGCTTTAAATTATAGGACATATATTATTCTTACTTTGTCTTGTATTAATATATTATAAATAATATTCCACAACATTTCAAGAATTAATGAACAAAAGAAATTTAAATACTTTAGGGTTAAGATTATTATTAATTATGCATTGATTTCTTTAAATTTATTGATAAGAATATATTCGATTAATTGATCAATGCAAGATAATATTTTAAAAATTTTAAATATTGCATTTTTCAATAAATAATTTTAATTGTATAATTTAATTATTCTTTTAGTTATTCCTTTCAATAAAAGAGAAAAATTTAAGGTATCATAATTTACAATACAAAATAAATTGTGCAGAGGGAGGTAAGTGTTACAAATGATACTTTAAGGGAGTAACTGTTATAGATGATATACTTTAAGAGCGTAAACTTTATTTAACTCAAAATAAAAGGCTGACGAGCCAATTGGGCTTTTGATTTTTATTATTTTATCTATATATTTATTAATAATACAGTTGAACCTCGATAAATTAATTACATCGCTTAAATGATAGTTTCTTCTACTCTCGAGCCAATGCACATAACGAACTCGGGTATGGGTGTGAGTGGGTATTGAAACCAACATAAATTTCATGATAATTAGCATTAAACCACCTGAACTTTTTAAATTTTTGCGGATAACTCACGATTTCACCTGTACTATATTAATTATGCCACTTTGCCCCTTTTGGGGACAAAATAACCGGTTTTGAACCCATGTGCGTTGCACATGCGAAATCCAAGACTATTGGTGTCTTTTTCATTTTAAAAGCCCTAATTCCTTCAATTTTTCCCAATTTCTCTCTTATCACCATTATTTTCCTCTTCAATTTCGTTCATGTTTCAGGTCACCCACTTCATTTATCAAAAAGAAAAAAAAAAGTTTCACCCACTTCCATCTGTTTGGTTCTGTTCTCATCACTAATTCTTAGATTTTGAAGATCGGACAAGTCAGAATGATACTGTTGTCTAGGTGAGGGTTCTAAAAGTTACCGACATACTTTTGTTGTCTTTTTCTCCTTTTTATAGAGTTATGATTGTGATATGAATATGATAGAATGATGATGCTAAAATATAGATCACCGGAGTAGTATAGAAAACGAGCTGGGAGAGCAAAGTTGATCAGTAGCTAGTCAACTCGATGATCCTGAGGTCCCTGCGAAATGAGCACACGTGAACTAAGCCGGGGGTTGATCCGGCGGAAACCCCTCCGACGCTCAAGTCAGATGTACGGATTGTAGAGATAGTAGAGAGAATAAAACTCGAGATTGATTGTGAATAATTAGAACGTACCTTAACAAATGAGTAAAACATCTATTTATATATCGTTGAATGGGTTGGGCTTACTTTGTTGGGCCCAAACCTTACTTTTAAGGAGCTTGGGCTTTCGCGTAATGGGCCCACTTGTATGTTATTGGGCTTTCGTGTATTGGGCCTAATTATTAGATACATTTGAGGGCCCATTGGGCCGGCCCATTTAGGTATATCATTAAGCCCCCCAACTCTCGATTCGAGACGGGGACTTGCGTAGTGGGATCCGGGTCGTGTCGAGAGTTAACTGCGGCGTTTATTGAATTGTTTCCATTGGCGATGAATTAATTCCTTAATTTAAATAAGGGATTATTGTATTTATTTGGCAGCAAGGTATATATTTAAGGGTTTTAAATAATATACCAGTGCCAGATAAATAGACTCCTTTTGCGGTGGAAAGATTTAAATTGCATCTCCTGCGTAATAAATATGGGTAAGCACTTTTAAACTTAGGTCTTCTTTGTGTTCTCTTCTTTTATTCTATAGCGGTAGAGTAGAATATTTTTTGTTTCTTGATTATTTGTGCGGAGAAATTTTTTTTGTCATGTCGAATCCGGGTAAGTCGAAATCTTTACGAATTAAACTTCGAGATCCGGTTGAAGGGGGCGAGAAAACTTTTGGTACCGTGGGTATGGAACGCGAAAAGCCTGTAGCTTCCGGTGCGAAAATCGGATCTGCAGTAGTATGTTCACAAACTATGGGGAAGGGGTGCAAAGTAGCTGGCTCGGAGACCGGAGTCGGCTCGAGCCGTGTAGCCGGGCGTCAAAACTAGTCTAGGGGCGCGAGTTTTCATGCAAAGACGGAGCCGAGTGAAGCCGTGGAGCCGCCGGCTTGCACCCGGACCGAGGAGGGGAGAGAGAGAGAGGGCAGGCCACGTGGGCCTGCTGCTGTCGGCCGCGCGTCACGGTTGGGGGAACGCGCGCTCTGGATTGGGCCGTGTCCCGACGCGCGCGTGCCGGTAGGTAGGGGGGGCAGTGCTGACGCGCGCGCGCTGCCCAATAAGGGCGCGCGTGCGCGCGCGTCAATGGGGGAGGGTTTGCTGGCAGACGCGCGTGCGCTGCCCAATAAGAGCGCGCGTGCGCGCGCGTCACCGGAGGGGGCTGGGGCGCGTGAATGCGCTGTAATTGGGGGGGGGGGGGGGGGGGGGCGCGCGTGGGAGGTTGTCTCCGGATGCGACGCGCGCGCGTGAGGGAGCGTCTGGGTCCCGTTTTCGACGCGATTCGCGCGTGTGGGTTGGGGTCTCGGAGCTGGCAGTTGATGACGAAGTTGATGTGCATCGGAGTTGTTTTGGTCCGCGAGAAATTATCGAATCTTGGAGTGACGATGTAGAAGCGAGTAATAATGTTGATATTTGCCCTATTGTTGACGAAGTGGGTTCCCGTAGATGTCGTTATGGGCGTCGAGTCGTGGACTTTGGAAGTGATAGCGATGAGTCTGCTCAATCGCATCCGGCGAGTGAACATGCAGTGGCGAGTAGTGAAGTTGAGCCGACGGATGAAGAGGAGGAAGAAGATGATATTCCGCCGGGTGATGTTGAGATTGATAAGAGGAGGCAGAGGAAAAAGAAGCCAATTAGTTTGGACTTGATTAATTTTGATAGTGTGTTGACGGAAGAGCATTTGCACTCTATTCGTCGTTTATCTGGAGCGCCAAGTAATGTGGAGTTGTTGTTGCCTCAGAAGGGCGACCGTTTGTACTCGCCACCCGATGGGTTTCATACGGTATTTTTGGGGTACTTGACGTGTACATCACAGATTACTCCGCATCCGACCTTGTTGAAGGTTTGCGAGGAATTCAAGATAGGGTATAGTCAGCTCACTCCTAGTGCTGTACTGATGTTCGAGGAGTTTCATTATAGGGTGGTTCGAGTAGGTCTGCCTGTGTCTGTGAGTTTGTTCAAGGCGTTATTTACGTTACATCGGCCCACTAAGATGCCTTTCTTTTGTTTTCATCCTCGCGTTCCCTACCAATTCGTGAAGAGTGTGATGTTATCCTTGGGGGAATGGAAAACCCATTTTTTTATGTGAGGGCTCCCACTTTTGACGTTCCCGTAGTTTGGAACCCTACGTGCGAGAGTTTCAAGATAATTGAGAATATGGCGAAGAGGATTGAGGAGTCTGGGTTGTGTGATGTGGAATTTGACCCGAGGGGTTTGATACCAAAGGCGAAGGGTCAGCACCGTATATCCTTTTCTTGCATTAACTTGTGTCGTTTTTTTTTTTTTTTTTTTTTTTTTGTAGTGCTTTGGTTGTATATACCTTATGTCTCTTATGTGTTTGTTATCTTTTGTAGATGTGGGTATCACCTTTGCGGCCCTTCGAGCTAAGGCGAATGGGACGTCGAAGAAGGCATCGAAGAAGGTTCCCTCTACATTGGGAGGTTCTTCAAGTGGTTTGCCTCGTGAGGAGGTCCATGTAGACACTCCTCGAGTAGTCGCAGATGACCGTAGCAGTGCTGGTGAAGTGGATGGGCGTCCACCGACGAAGGATCGTGGCAAGGGAAAGAGGGTGGATACCGAGTATGTGGTTGTGCCTAAGCGTCCACGGGTAGACCTAGAGGAGACCTATGCTTTCCATGGTGGGGGAGGGAAACAGTTGTTTACCTATAGCGTGAATCGTGACGGTAAGGAGTCGTACTTGGATGTGTCGGACTATGATTTGCCGATGTTGAGTACCGAGGGTTTTGTTCGGGAGTATGATCTTGCTCGGATGTCCGGTAAGGGTCCTTCTCACATGCTGGAGTTAGCTGGTGGGGACATCTGTCGGGTGAGTACTTGTTTATTTAAAACAAGTTATTATGTTTTATTCCCTCTTGGCTTGCTAAAAATATTGTTATTATTTATTTTTTATATAGTTGGTAGCGACTTGGAGATATCTCATGGAGCACGGTAGGAACGTGGAAGGCAGGAAGGAAGAGGAGCGGGCTCGAAGTCAGGCGCGTGAGGATGAACTTCTAAGCCAGTTGGAGGTAGCGCGAGCCGATCTTGCTCAACGCTCGGAAGAGCTTGCTCGGAGGACAGAAGAGCTTGCTCAGAAGACAGAGGAGCTCGAGGTTATCCGAGGTGATGCGAACGCGTATAAGGATGATGTTCACAAGTTGAATGAATGCTACGATCAGCTCAAGGAGAAATACGAAGTCGAGAAGGCGACGGGGAAGAGGTTCCTCACGACATCAGGTGGTGCGGCTTATAAGGAGTCCATTGTGGAGGAGGCCAAGGCTAGTTTCCGAGGTAGTGATGAGTGTGCTGCTATGATTGAGGAGCATGCATTGGCTGTGGTTTATAAGCCATTAGTGCGTGCTTGTCGCAAATATCTGTGCGATGCGGGCGGGATCAGCGAGGAAGTGATTCGTGGGATGGAAGCTGGCATATCCGATGAAGAGGAGGATGAGGTAGATGTCAATGGGACGGGCACAGAGCTCGTGAATGATATGGTTGCGGATGACTCCACTGTGGGTACGTCTTCCGCTCGCGGTAGGGGAGTTTAGACTTATTTGCTAGGATAGTTAACTTTCCCCCCTTTTTTTTTTTTTTTTTTTTTTTTTTTTTTTTTTTTTTGCTATGGATTTCTTAGTTTGTTTTTATCGCTGATGTAGATGGGTATGTCCACTACTATTTCATTTGAATTTCTTCCTTGTTTGACTTTGAAATTTAATATTTCGATTTATTTACTTTGACGTTGTCAAGAATTAATGCGTTGCTCATATGTATTTACATTGGCATTATACGCGATGTACTTGAGGAGGGGATCAGCCTCCCAAGGTTTTTGTTAAGGGTCGTGCCCTTTGTTCGGACCGCTTGGGTCTTAAATATATTTGTCCGTGGCCACGTTTTAAAAGTAACACCTCGTGTAACAAATAAAGGGACTCAGATAATCCAGCTGGCCAGGCTATATGGATTATCTAAATCTCTCTAAGTGTATATTGGGTGATTTTTAATTGGACTCATGATGAGAGGTAATTTGTGTCGATGTGAAGGCATAAAGAGTAAAAACGAAAATTGTGATTTATTCGATGATAGCAAAGGAGAATTTTTACAAGCCTATGTGAGGCGAATTTAAATAAGTAGCTAGTGCGATGGGCCTACATGAGGCGAAGGTAATTAACTACTGCTAAAGCAATAAATTGTCTTGAGAGAATTTTTTTTTTTTTTTTTTTTGAGTGATTGTACTACACTTGTTCTTCTTCTTCCACGTCTTCCTTGTACTCGTTCGTTTCGCTGTGCTGATGGTAGGCTGAATTTCTTTGGCGTCTCTATGTCTGTCAGGTATAGTTGAGGAAAAATGAATTTTGTTAAAGCATTTGTATCGAAGACTTAGTAATTGAAGATGAGGTGATGTGCATTGCAAATTCACGTACCCTAACACGGGGATGGTTTTTCTTCCTCGCACTTCGAGATATGAAATCGACTTGTGAGTTGCTGTGATTTGCTGTGTGCTCGTGCCTGTTAGATGGAATGATTTTGTCACGTTAGTGAGAGTAAATAAGAGCATGCGTGTGTTATAGTCTAGTGGGAGTATTGTTACCCTTGGCGATGTGATATGGGGTGGTTTCGCTCTTTGGGCCATTGATTGCGCAATATGCATCCTCTCGTAGTTGATTTCCACTCTGTAATGAGATGGTGAGATGTGAATACGAATTGTTGATGTAAGTAAATTTACTAGCCCCCCAGTTTAGGTGGGACGTTCACGCACCTCATTATGTAGTAGAAAGTTTCCAAAGCATGTAGAGACGGTTTTGCGAGACGAGTGACGTGGAAGACCGCGGAGCCTGCATGGGTAATTTTTTGTAAGTAATTTTCATATAGGGGGGGTATAGGTGGTGACTTCAACGGATCTTAATTTAGGTAGATGTATACCTTAGGCGTAGAACCGTTTGAGGTTCCCTATATTCCAAGTTCTGGGTATAGGGTATCCATCAGTGTTCTCGAGGCGATATGCTCCGGTGTTGACCACGTTGGTGATTTTATATGGTCCTTCCCACTTTGGATCGAGTTTACCAATGGGGTGAGAGGCTTCTGCTTTTCGGAGGACTAAATCTCCAACTTGAAAGGTGCGAGGGCGGACTTTCGAGTTATATGCCTTGGCCATGCGCGATTTGTACATCTGTTGCCGGATGTATGCGATCTCTCGTAGCTCATCTACAAGGTCTAGGCTTCCCCGCATAGCTTCTTCGTTAGCTGCTGGATCATAATTGGTGATTCTCCAAGATGGTTCACCTATTTCAACAGGTGCTATAGCTTCTGTGCCGAAAGCTAAATTGAAAGGCGACTCTTCGGTTGCTGTGCGTGGGGTTGTGCGATAAGCCCATAGGGCGTTAGGCAATTCTTCTACCCACTTCCCTTTGGCACCTCCAAGCCTTGTTTTAAGGTGTTGGAGTATGGTGCGATTCGTAACCTCCGTCTGGCCGTTAGCTTGTGGATTTGCTACGGATGTGAAGAATTGTTTGATGTCCAAGCCGAGGCACCAATTCTTCACTTTGTCACCGCAAAATTGGGTTCCATTATCTGAGATAATGGAACGTGGGATTCCAAAGCGACAGACGATGTTCTTCCATAGGAATTGGATGACTTCTTCTTCTCGGATACGTGCTAAGGGTTCCGCCTCCACCCATTTGGTGAAGTAGTCCACTGCTACAATGAGGTATTTACATCCTCCTGTGGCGGGCGGGAACGGTCCAACTAGATCTATCCCCCATTGGGCGAAAGGGATGGGGCTGTCAATTGGTTGCATTAACGCCGCTGGCATGTGAGTGATATTGGCATGCTCTTGGCAGGGCTTACACCTCCGGACTAATCTTTTCGCATCTTCATGCATCGTTGGCCAATAGTAGCCTGCCTCAGTATTTTTAGAGATAAGGTTCTTCCGCTCAAGTGATTGCCGCAGATGCCTTCGTGTACTTCTCTAAGTACATAATCCGCTGTGGTCGGGTCGAGGCACTTGAGGTAGGGGAATGAGAACCCTCGTTTGTACAACTCTTCTCCCACTATGACGAAGCGAGCGGCTCTCGTCTTTAATTTTCGTGCTTCGGTGGGATCCGTTGGAAGTTCTCCCTTCTTGAGATATTTCAGGATTGGAGTGAACCAGCATGGTTCATCCTCCTCGGTATACTGTACTTCAGTGGGTGAAGTTATTTCTGGCTGAGGTGAGGTGAGGAGCGTCACTTTCCGACTTCCGATGCTAGCCATGGAGCTTCCAAGTCTAGCTAATTTGTCCGCGTGGACGTTATTGGAGCGAGGTACTTGTCTTATCTCGTAGCTCTCGAATTTACATAAGAGAGTGTGCGCGAGAGCTAAATATTTCGCCATGGTGTCTTCTTTAGCCTCGTAAGTTCCGAGTATTTGATTGACGACGAGCTGAGAGTCGCTTTGGATTAGGAGCTTGCGCGCTCCGGCTGCTAGGGCGAGGCGGATTCCCGCTATTAGTGCTTCGTATTCAGCTACGTTGTTTGAGGCTGTGAATTCGAATCTTTGAGCATATTCGAATTCGTCTCCGTCGGGGTTCGTTAGGACAATACCCGCTCCACCTCATGTGGCAGTGGAAGATCCATCGACGCTGACGGACCAAGTTGGTAGGGATGTGTTTTCTTCTACTGCGGTCATTTCGACTAGAATGTCGGCCAATATTTGCGCTTTGATAGCTGGGCGGGGTTTAAATTCCACTCCATATTCGCTTAGCTCTATTGCCCATTTTGCTAATCGTCCGGATGTTGGGTTACAGCCTCTGTGGCGGCACGAGTTGAGGCTTCCGATATCATGCGTTGGAGCGCATCCTCGGTTATTTGAACCGTTCGAGGAGCAGGGAGTGGTGGATCGGCGAGTGGTGGGTCCCGAGAGGGATCACCTGAACCTCGCGAGGTGGATCAGCAGCACGTGGGGGAGCTGGCTCCGCGGCACGTGGAGGAGGTGGCATGCCAGATCCTCCACGGACTGGGAGATTATTCGCTGTGTCATTTTCTCTCCGAGTTGACGCCTCAGGAGGATCTTGTTGGCTACGTGATCGGGTTTGCATCGTTCCCACAGACGGCGCCAAAATGATGATGCTAAAATATAGCTCACCGGAGTAGTATAGAAAACGAGCTGGGAGAGAAAAGCTGATCAGTAGCTAGTCAACTCGATGATCCTGAGGTCCCTGCGAAATGAGCACACGTGAACTAAGCCGGGGGTTGATCCGGCGGAAACCCCTCCGATGCTCAAGTCAGATGTACGGATCGTAGAGATAGTAGAGAGAATAAAACTCGAGATTGATTGTGAATAATTAGAACGTACCTTAACAAATGAGTAAAACATCTATTTATATATCGTTGAATGGGTTGGGCTTACTTTGTTGGGCCCAAACTTTACTTTTAAGGAGTTTGGGCTTTCGCGTAATGGGCCCACTTGTATGTGATTGGGCTTTCGTGTATTGGGCCTAATTATTAGATAAATTTGAGGGCCCATTGGACGGCCCATTTAGGTATATCATAGAGTTATTCAATTATTTGTTGAAGACTTGATATAGCTGTTGGTCTCTTTTACTTTACTTGTAAGTTGTACTGTACCCAATAATGGGTTCTGAATGTATGTATTATTTGGGTGGTTAGATTCTGAACATCGCCATGGAATATGAATAAATTGCAGTTACTTCTCAAAATAAATTTGTTGTGTATTTGTATACGAGATAAATCCATGAACTTTTCATTGAGGTTCTTGTGTTTTAAGATGTCAAAGGCTCAAAACAATTCTTAAAAATGACTCTTAGAAGTCAGTAAAGTAAACTTGGTCCGAAAGATTCTCTACATGAACGCGTTTCTTGTCAATATTTTGATGAGAATTCATTGTCCATATGATTAATATATGGACTTATTTTATGAGAAAACATTCAAAACGGACGATCCGTTAATAGCACAAAAAATGGACTCCACTCACGTGAAGACATGTGGACAAAACCAATGAATATCTCTCTCTAATGGGACCTATTTATGTATTTCACTAATTCATTTCATTTGGGCCGGTAAATACAAGTGCTTTTCTTTTTCCTTTTCTCTTTATTTATTTTTTCTTTTTTGCAAAATAAAACTTATTTCATTCCTATCACTGATACTTTTTTCATAAATTTTAATATTAAATTTAATAATAATATTAATATAGTGTAAAATAATGCCCTTTTATTAAAATTTGTTATTAACTTTTAATAAATATTAATTTTATATAAATTAGTGTATAATAATTACGAGTAACATAAAAATTAATCATAAAATCGCTTGAAAAGCATTTTGTGAAAATGAGATGATATTTGATATTTTTTTATTTTTAATTTGAGATGATATTTTTTCATGTTGTTTAGTGTAAAAAATTTAAAACCATAAATTAATTAACTACTACTTTAATAATTCAAATATATAGGTGGTGATGGAATGAGAATGGGCCAATGGGCTATAATTCATTTCTATAATACGGAACCCATATGAAAGAGAAGTTTTTAGTAATTTTGTCCACGTGGCATCAATTGAATGGAGTCCGTTTTATTGCAATTAACGGGGCATCCGTTCAGAATGCGCTCCCTTATTTTATATATCTGTAAGCGGCTACTAAACTAGGGATAAATCCAAGTCGGATTCTTCCTTTGATATATCCCCGAAGAGGCGAAAGTACTATATTACCATTATATGCAATTTTCAGTCAAACTGCATTCAACATTTCTGGTCTTGCATTTAATATTTCCGCTAATTTATTTATTATTATTTTATTCTTTTTATTTTTTTTATTTTTTTATAAATCTGTTTGTTTAATTTATATATTTTTCTATTATTTTTTTTATTAATTTTTTTAATGTCTTCTTTAATTTTTTTTTTTTTTATTTTTTTGTAAAATCAATATGTTTACTATACTGAAAATAACTACATGTAACTGTAGTAAACTATAGTCATTCGTAGTTATGTTCTTTTCTTTTACCCCATATTTTTAGTCGACAAATTATGTACACACGAATACTGGATTATACAAAAGAAATTCATAAACCCCAACAACAAAAAAATACAACTTTCATATTTATATTATAAATCACCGCACAACCAATAAAATGTTGGGAATCGGGCACGTGTACGCAGCGGAAAACAAAAATTTTATATGAAAAACACAATTTAATTCATATAAACACATGCCCGACTTATATTAAGCAATTAATTACGTACCTTAACGCTTCCAGCGAAAATTAAAACCAGCATGCATATTAATTCGAGAATTAAAACACATAGCATGCTCGCAAAGAAACGTAATATACATACATATAATTTCATGAAAAACGATCAAATAAAACAAACAAAATCAATTTCATGAAAAACATATAAGGCGCAATTTAATCTAATTAAATAGAACCTTATATCTAACGGATTCGAAAGATTACCTCTTGAAGCATGAGGTGAACTATCGGATCGAAGCAAACTGCCACGAAAACCAATCCGTACAATCGGGAGGAGCAGCGGCGACGGACGCGCTTATCGACGGCGGTGCGTGAGATCCACGCGCTGTCTTCGGGCGGCGCGTGGAGGCGCGTGCGGTGGTGCCTCGGCAACGACTTCTCGGCAATACGACTCCTTGGTCTTCCTCTTCTCGGATTCACCTTGTATGTTGAGATATACTAAATACGTGGCACTAGACACGCAAAAGTTAGAATAGGCGGAAGAAAAAGACAAAAGGATAGAAACTACCAATGACAATCGGCGCGTGAGGCCGATTCCGGCGACGAGCAGCGGTGGTGGCGACGGCCGTGAGTGAGATTGGCCGAGGGTTGTGAGATTGAGCGGCTAGGGTTTCTATTGTGTATTGTGTTTTGTGTAAGACCTATAAATCTTGTATTTATAGTGTCTTGTATAAAAGCCCTAACGGGTTTAAGTTGGACCGGGCCCATCAACTTAAGATCGTTAGTCTTTATTCGCTCGTTTCTCACAACTCAATGATCGAAAAATTATAACGATTATATTTTCGGAATCATTGAAACGTCCTCGTCATTACGAGTGCCAATTCTCGATTTCCAATTTCTAAAAGTAGATACCCTAATTCAGTGGACCTTCTAAACTTGGAAACTTCCCAATTTAGAAAGTTCACTAAGATGTTCGCCTAGTTATTTTCCTTTTCTTATTCTCATTCATAATTCCAAATCACGAATGTTGGACTCAATTGTATTGACTTCCAATTATGCAAAGATTAAACATTTTTATCATTGGCCGTTTAGTCAAAGAACTCGAGTGCACGAGCAGTGTGACCCTCGATGGTTCAGGTGTAAGCTAGCCGTGGGTCCACAACTCTTTGTGGGTTAAACTCGTCCCTAGAGTTACAATTAAGATGAAGCTCGTTTCAACTTAATCACTCAACGAATTAAGATTGGCGTCTGGCAACTACGCGTCATGATTTCCTAGATACAAATGAAGTGTCTGCAAGAACCTTTTGATATAGTTAACATACAGTACGATCCCTTCGAGTCATATGTCCCGATTGAACTAGAGGCATTGGTTCATCGAGACCTCCTTAGTAGTTCAATAACCGTGCAATTGTTCTAAGTGTTGTAATCCGTACGTGCATGACTTAGAGAATCAAATTCCCTAATCATCACTTAGTCAGCTCTGGCCAGAGACTTAAAGATTGCAAACTATGAGAACACACAGGACATCCAAGACTATTCTAGCGATCGAATCCCCGACTATAATACACATACCTCCCACTAGATTTCAGACTGCACGAACACTAGCCGTTGGGGCGGTCCTCGGTGGAACTCAGGGACAAGTCACGATACCATAGAGATCTCTACTCGATTATTGAGAACCACTTAGAGATTTCTAGGGTGAGGGAGTTCAGTGAACTCGTCAACTTACGAGCACCCACTTATGCATGCCGATATCACAATACCGTTTACTGATGAGACGCAGTACAAATACACTAAGTGCTAGTCTCTTAATGGGAAAGGCCGATATCCTCATTGGTGGCGTAACCCTTCGACTAAGAACACGTTTAATAGTTATAATACTTAAGTAAATATCTCACGATCCTAAAATATCAATTACAAGTACGTGTAATAACTGTAAGGACTACATCTATGTTTGAACAAGGGACAAAGATATAGAATACCAAGGTGTTTCATCATTAATACGAAAAAGATCAATTACAAGAATAAATGGAAAGACCACAGCCACAAGTTGGCTTGTTCGAACCTACTCTAACATAAAATAGAAATCGAAAATACACAAATATATGCATATGTAACTACATGTAACTGTAGTAAACTATAATCATTCGTAGTTATGTTCTTTTTTTGACCCCATATTTTTAGTCGATCAACTATTTACACACACGATTATTGGCTTATACAAAAAAAAAAAAAAAAAAAAAAAATCATAAACCCCAACAACAAAAATTTACAAATTTCAATATTTATATTATAAATCACCTCACAACCAATAAAATACAAATAAAAAATACACATATATATGCATATGTCACTACATGTTACTATATGTAACTAGTAATGTATAGTAATGTACGGTAATGTATACAGTCTGTTGAACACTGTAACTTGAAGCAGGTGTAACTTCAACCAAATTTTTTGACACCTTCAAGGAGAGGATCATTGGTTTTCATTAAGATGCAATAGAAAATAAAAATAATAAGTATATTAGTGCAAATCAACAAAAATTAAAGAAACATCAAAACACTCAAAAATCAACAAACACTGAAAGATCGAGAGATAGAGAGAGAGGCCATAACTGTGAAATACTACGAATTTTAGACCAAACCGCCAATGACTCCTCACCCCAAGCTCCTCCTACCAAAACCCCTAGCCGGCGCTAACCACCCAAGGTTCCGCGCTCACAAATAAAAAAAAAAAAAGAAATAAATCTGACAATAAAAAAATGAACGAAATTACCATCAAAATATAGATTTCGCAGAAAGGAATCCAATGGTGGGTAACCCGTCAAATTCCGACTGCCGGAACACAAATTACACCTCCGGCAAAACCCATCGCCGTTGAAATACGCACCAACTGTAAAACGATTGCAGAAACAGATCGGGTGCTCCAAATTAAATGAAATCACCACCAATAGAAAGAGCTCGACGAGGGGAATCCAACGGTAATCAAACCATCGAATTCCGACCACCGGAGAGAGAGTTATGACTCCGGGAAGCAACTTCGCCGGTTGGAGATCTATGGGGGCATGATTTGAATCTGCGAGTTGAGAGAGGAAGAGAGAGACGAATGTGAATGGCTAGGGTTTAAAACTGATTTTAAAAGGGCATTTTAGATACTCCAGGGTGGGCGAGGGGGGTCTGTCAAATTAATTTCAAAATAGAGGGAGTATGCACCAGGATGTAATTAGCTCGGTGGTTAGTTATATATAATTTCCATATGAGGGGTCTCTAAAATAATCCCTTAATGACAAGATATCCATTGATTCCCACTCATTGTCTTATTCTCCGACCTAAACACATTCTCTCTCGCACACGATAATAATATCAACCAAACAGAACGGATGGAAGTTAGTGAATTTTTTTTTTCGATAAATGAAGTGGCGAAGCATGAACCAAAATAAATTGAAGAGGGAAAATAATGGAGATATATACGAGAGAAATGGAGGGAAACTGAAGGAATTAGGGTTTTTTAAATAAAAAAGACAACAATAGTCTTTGATTTCGCATGTGCAATGTCTATGAGTTCAAAACCGGCCATTTTGACCTGAAAACGGGCGAAAAATGGCAAAATGACACAATTAATTGAGTATTGGTGAACTCTTGCAAAAAAAAAAAATTGTTCAGTGGTGATCCGTAAAAACAAAAATAATTCAGGTGGTTTAATGATATTTACCCAAATTTCAATACAAAAGAAGATCATATACTTCTTCTCGGCCTTCAAGCAATGTTTAGATAGATTAAAGTTTGGTCGCAAAGTTATTAGTGTAGATAAAACTCATCTCTACACTAGGTACACCACACAAGTTTCTAGTATCGTGTTGAATTTTGTATTTTCTAACATCATATGGCGCTATATATTTTTCTAGCATCGTGTGGTACTATGCATTTTCTCGTATTGTATCGGAATTATGTATTTGTTATACATGCACTTTATATCTGTATTTATCAGCAATTTGGAGAGAATTTTTTCATAAAAACGAACAAGCAAGACTTTTATCCAAATCAAAATAACTAAGAAATTTAAAATGATGGAGTTTTAACTTATTAACCCATATAAGTTCAAACATAAATTAGAACAGAAGCACATAGCAGATTAACGAATCTATTTTTATTAATTGAAATTAATGCTCTGCAATGTGCTAGCATCAATTATCAATAATGTCGAGGACGACTGAGAAGTACTTTTTTTTTACAAGATTGGCAAACCCTTAACACGGGCGAGTTCGAAAGTATAAAAAACCCGAATAAATAGCAAGGGAAAGTGTATACGACCCCATTGGTAGAAACCCTAGTCTACTTGTGTTAGTCAATAACAAAATCAAGTCAAATCTCAGTCTAGCAAAAAGGGCTGGGTTCAGTCCCCCCATCCGAGTGTGCTGACTGAAAAGAATGTTGAGCCACAGCAAATACTTTGCAAAAAAAGACGAGACGAGACGAGACTACTTTTTTTTCTCCGACCAGAGCTGCTTCAATTGGACATCAGCTGCTAAAATTGTGTGTGTAAAGGAAGGTTTCCTTGAACAAGTTACTCTGCCCTGTCTCACACATAAACCAACAATAAAATGATTAGTAGTTGCGGTTGCATAAAATGATTTAAGGAATCGACCACATCCAAATGAAACTAAGTTTTTAGCTTCTAAATCTCTTATTCGGCAACACCCAAAAAAAAAAAAGAAAAAAAAGGAACCGAAATATATAGCCCAAACTCGGTTGTGTACACATATTTGATTTTTGGGGACAAAGGAGATAAATTACTATCGGAGCTAAAAACAAGTTATGCTTCTAAAGTAGGCATGACACTTTCTTGAAAATGACTAAAAAATGAACCTGCATTACTCAACACTAGATTTTGTGAGTAAGCTGTTTAACTAAACATTGATTATTTTTCTACGAAGAGTGTCTTTCTTACCTATCTAAATTGATACGGCAATGTGTTTGATGTGCCATTGCAAGGATGGAGTTGTTGATTATGGCCCAAACCTCCACCAATCCTCCCATTAAACCCACTGAACTCACTTGGTAGTGATAGTCCACCATAAGAGTGATCCGTCGACGTAGAAGCTTGACTCGGAAGTGCTTCCCCTCTCAAACTGCTTACTCTTCGAGAAAAAACTTCGCTGTTGTTATACAGTGAAGGCGGTACGGTATTATAATCTTGTAATCTTCCCTGCAAATATACATTTTGTGGGCCAGTCCTCGCTCGCACGACACCGTCTTGACCAATAGGAGAACCGAAAAGACTGATCTCTGAAGCTGGGCCCGCACCAAAACTCCTGTCTGACTGCCGACTCCTATTATTAAGAAGGTATTGTATCTGTCTCTGTATCCTTCGTCTTTCTTGCAGAGTGAATGCTCCCTGTCCGGAAGTGGGCGAAGTAGCTTGAATTTGCACATTATTATTAGTCCCTTGAGTCAATAATGGTGTTTCGGGCACATATTCCTCGTTCAGATCGAAAGTTTCACGAACAGAAGCAATGGGAGATGAACCAACAGACAAATTGTTGTTAGTTCCTACATTAATATTAATATTATTATTATCATGAATATTAGGATTCAACGGTTGTCCATTTGAGGATGCAAGAGCTGTTGGCCTACAACCGTCACAGTACCAATTTCCATCGGGTACTTCGTGTCCTAAACCAACGCAGTAAGTGTGTGCGGGTGAGTCACAAAGATCACACAGTAGCATAAGTGCATCGTCCCCGCCTTGCTGGCACTCTGAGCAAAGAACATTCTCGTACGGATCAAGATACCCCCTCAGCTCCTCTTCAGATGGCTGATAAACCTGCCAAGATTCATTCACAAGTAAAATAACTAGAGAGTATATATATATATATATATATATATATATATATATATATATATATATATATATATATATATATATATATATACCTGATCACGTTGGGGAACTGGAAAAACTGCGTCGGTTAATTCATTCCCAGCAGTTCTACTGATAGTTGCAAACCTTTGCTTGCAAAGGGGACAACGAGATTCCACCTTGGACCATTCCATGATGCAAGTGAAACAAAAATGATGGCTGCAACAATTTAAAACTCCTCTAACGGTTCTCTTCCCCTCTTCCGATAGACAAATCCCGCAAACCTGCTTCCCTAACTCAATCTTCATATCTACCACCTTTTGCTTGCCTTTCCTCACCAGTGGGCGTTTCGGTTTCGGAGGCTGCAATAATTCTTCCTCTTTAACAGTCTTCAAAGAAGTTGAATTCCTCGACCTTTTGCAGAATTGAGTAGCATCTCTAACCTGTTCAATCTCTTCTTCCGAGACGGTGTATTCATAATCAGAAGATCCTGAGCTTACAAAATCTGAATCAGAATTCACAACATATTTCCTCTTTCTACCACCACAACCCCGTCGTCGCCCCCCTATCATTTTCAAATTCCGTGAAGTAGGGTTCTCGTGTGGTAACTCCTTAGTGAGATTAGATCTTTCTTTTCTCCTCAAACCCCATTTGTTAACTGGCTTTCTTCTTGTTGTCTTCAGAACCTCCTCACCTGGAGTAAATTCCTCATCGTCCTTGTCATCAGAATCATCATTATCACCATCTTCCTTTTCTTCTACATACGAAACTTTATCTTTCTTTCTAGGGATCTCATTATAAGAATCCTTGCTTATCTCTGTTCTTGAAACCCGAGATCTCTTTCTTGAAATCTGGGATCTCTTCCTCGCCTTTACATCAACGAATTCTTCATCTTCTTGTCTATATAGAGACTCAAAATCATCATCTTCCTCTTCTTTAAGTGATGCCTTATTGCTCTTTTGTTGCGTAGCACCAGAACAATTATATTCGTCATATTCTTCTTCTTCTTCTTCCTCCTCCTCCTCCTCTTCTTCTTCTTCCTCCTCCTCCTCTTCTTCTTCTTCTTCTTCTTCTTCTTCTTCTTCCTCTTCTTCTTCTTCACTGTAAGCCACCTTTTTCCTTTTGGGCTTTACAACCCCATTTTTCTTTCTGGTTTGAGAACGCTTTCGTCCTCTAGGCCTTGTGACCTTTTTAACCTTCTTCTCTACCCACTCCTCCTCAAAAGCCCCTAAACTCTCTTCTGTATCATCATCGGCAAGGGAAGAACAATACTCATCCTCCGACACATTAATCGCCTCATCTTCTTCCACCTTATAATCTTCATCAGACTCATCCGAACCTTTCTTCTCCAAATGCACCTTGTTCTTGATCTTCCGCTTGTGCCCAATTTCACCTCCCCTTGCCATCTGCACAGTGTCCACAAAGTTGGAAGAAATGAATCGGAATCAAACAATATAACAGTCCATATGTTTCACAATGCTACCAAAATGGACCGAATCTAGTTCATAAACATACAGAATCAACATTTCATATTCTTTTCTCTTATAAGCTTTTGCATACCTATTTTTTCAGATTGTCAAATATACACTTCCTCTTTCAATCTTCCTCAAAACAAACAAGACAAAATCAACCCCTAAATAAATGATTTCTATATCAAGTTCTGACCAGTAACTGACCAGTAATTTAATACCGCATCAGCTGTAAACCAAGCAATCTCCCCAAAACGGCAAGATCAATATTTCCCCAATAATTAGTGTCTGGAAAAATATCAAACCAGCAAATCAAATGATAAAGATTCTCAATTTATTTCCAACTCTATATTAGCTTAATCAAATATGCTAATTAGAAATCAAAATAACCTAAAGCCCCAAAATTTTCATCCACGAGCTTCTATTCCCAAATCAAATAAAAAAAAAATAAAAAAATTAAATTTCAAAACCAAAACAAATCGATCTGATTTATCCCCGAAATAATGATCCCAGAAGAAACCCTAGATCGAAATCAACTCAGGGTACTACAATTCTCACCCTTCAGTAATTCATCCCAACTCCAATAGAAATATAATCAACAATCATACAGCAGAAATTCAGAAAAAACAAAAAAAAATCAAAATAGGAGTGACAACGTAAAACCCAATTTCGGAAGCCAATATCATTTCAATCGAGAAGAATAATTATCGATAATTTCGAAAAATAATTGAAATTAGGTATATCTTGGATTGGAAAATGAAGATACAAATTAAACTCGGAAACAAAAAGGGGAATAAGCAGCGAAATTTCGTGTTCTAGAGAGAAAAAGAGAGAGAGAGGAATGAAGATACCAGCGTGAGGAGAGAGAGGATGCTGCAATAAACATAAAAATAATTTCGAAAGGAATTACAGTTCTCTGTCTCTCTCTATTTATACAGTTGTACATAGAGACGTTAAATAAATGGAGGTAAAAGTTAAATTTTGGAAGCAAAGAATTTATTAGTTTTGTTGTATATATTTATTCTTATTATTACGCACACTTCAAATATTGGGACTTAAAAAGGAAACCTCTTGGATGAGGGCCATAAGGTAAGGCTTTACTCGTGTACTACGAATCTACGATGCTCGGAAATTTCTATACGGATGCGTTTCTCCGTTTCCAATGGGTTACCAAAACTGAAATGTTAAACGTCCTTTCAATTTTATTAATACCGTTTTGACTTTCAAACGTTATATTTACTTTCTAGTCTGATTTTAGCAAATTTCATTCTAAAAAAATGTAGTCCTTCGGATTAACTTTCTAATCCAACTTGAATCGGCTAGATTGGATGTCGAATGGCAAATTGTGCTTATGAATGAGTTACATTTTAAATTTTAGATAATTCAAAATATCAAATTTGTGGACAGTATTGATTGATTCATGCTTATATTTCTTATCGACATCCAATCATGATGATCCAAATTGGATTAGAAAGTCTATTATAAGAACTACACAACTTCTGTATTTAGAGTTTTGCCAAATTCAAACTCCAAAATAGTCATAATCATATTTGAAATTGAAACGGTAATATTAAAACTAAACCGACATTTGTCACATCCCCATCCAAAATTGAAATGCCATGACACCGGCTCAAAATATTTCAGGGACGTTTGTGTAAATACCTAAAAGTTTTTAACACGTTTCTAGTAATAATAAAAACTATAGAAATGTGTTTCCACAAAAAAAGAGGGGGGGGGGGGGGGGGGGGGGGGGGGGGTTGACAATATTTATTAGAACAACATGACAAGCTTAACTAAACATTTGCTTCACATCCTTTATTAAATTCATTCAAAAAAATGTCCATTCACTCACAAATTCGAAATTTGCATTTAGAAAAGTTCAAAATGCAATTATTATTTTTGTATGCATTTAATATTTTCATTTCTTCTTCTAACATATTTTATTTTATTTTTACAGACTTTGTCATCTTTATTTTTTCTTTTTTCGTCCTAACATTTTTACATTATTATAAACAACTTTTTTTCCCTTATTTTTAAGATTATATTAAAAATTACGAACAAAATATATTTTTCTCGTTTTTGTAAAATTACACAGTAGATTGTAAATATACTATAATATACTATGGTAACCTATGGGGCCCTTTTGGTTTGCTTTATTAGGCTAGATGAGATTCATTGTACCTGTTTGTATAACATTTGGTTTGTTGGACCAAGTTGATAAGTGGGCCCATCATTATAATCACCTAATTGAATTATTATTTGTCCACCCAAACTTGGCTTGACAACTTATCACCAAAATAATCCATCAGCTGGTACCATGGCAATGTCGAAATTGCCCTTATAACTTGCAATAATTACAAACTATTAGATATAAATAGCCATTTTCTTCTAAATCCCCATTTTCATCTCGAGCCCTAATCTTACCAGGTGAGAAGAACTTCGTAAGAAGTGATATGTTTCTGTAAGAAACAATTTGTTTATAAGGTGGGTACTGTTGATGAGTTGCTATTTACTTGTAAGATTTAATTCTTGTACTTTACTCTGGTTCTTGAAATCGACCATTTGTGATTTCAACGGAAAACAGAGGTGCCCATTACTTGATTTGCCCCTATGCTGGTTCTTTTTCTTTTAATTTTTTTTTTTGTCGTAAATGGTTCTCTTTATGTGATGAAGTTACTTCGAATTTTGTTTTCCCGATGCAATTCATTCGAGAGAAAAAATGTGCTTTTGGACATAAAATTTCTAATGAAGAATTGTTAAGTTTGCATTGAATCTTGAATGCTAGTGACTTTCTTTTGTATAGGGGATGACTGGAGTTGTTAATTTATGATTTTTTTTTTTTTTAAATTGGGTTTTGCTTTGACTTTTTGGGTATTTTTTTTGGTTTTTTTTTTGTTGTTAAATATGATGGATCAAGAAATGAAGTAACTCTCTCCAGTTGGGAACGAATTCATGAGAATTTGTTTGTCTATTCTTAGACAATATCTGTAGAGTTGTATGGGAGTATGGAGAGCATGATTTTTGTTTTAACCACTACTATTAGTTGATGATATTTTTTGATATATATACACACTCAAATTGTGATCAGTATTGTTCTATTTCGAAAAATTGCAGTTGCTGCCTTGCTGGAGCTTTCGAGGTGTGGCCACAGTTAGTGGAAAAAAAAAATCCTAAATTTAGAAGATGTTACAATTTAGACACATTACTGTGATCTACTTGAACACAATATTACATACTCATATCACTTTTGGTCAAATAAAGGCCCTATCAGTTCCAGTCGGTGAAGCCATGGGCCATAAATTAAGGATTCAATCGGCAAATGCCCTATAACAAATGCATCTCCTTTGAAAGTATACTTTTTTTTTCTTTTTTTTTTTTTATATATTTTTTTTCTCCCTTGAATGTTTCTTACAAGTGTTTAGAAGTTTGTTTATGTATTAAAAGTAATTAAAGAAAATTGGGCTAGTGTACTTTTGTTTGAGTAGGTTGTTTGAATCGATTATCCGAGGCCTGAGCTTGACTACAGTCATTTGGAAGCTGTTTTGTTATATACTTGAATTTAAGGGCATTTCAGTCATTTTCAAATAAAAAGACATAATACTATAAAATCAAGCATACAAAACATCAAATTGTTCATCAAGAGATTATTAATTTCATGACAATACCACCAACCAAAAGTTGGTCATCACTGTTATTATTCATCAACATTTTAGTCCGAGTACTACATATCCCATCTCTAGCTATCTATCCAACCCACTCAACCAAAAGAGCCCATGGAGTACTAAAATATGCTATAGTGTACTATAGTTTCATATGGTATACTATCACGAACCCTAACTTCCAACAACTTTCAGTCGCCGCCAAATCCTAACATCAAACATCTTCCAGCCGTCGTCAAACCATAGCAGCCAAAAAATTTCAGCCACCGCCAAACCCTAGCAACCAACAACTCTCTAGCCATCACCAAACTCTATCTACAAAATCTAGCCGCTCACCAACCCTAGCCGTTGCTTTCCACTATAGAGCTGACCTCACACTACCATAACCACCGCGCCTTCAACCATAGATCTGACTGTATACCACCATAGCCGCCACCTCCTCCATCGCCATAACCACGGCCCCTCCCCCTCTCAACAATGAGAGAGAGAGAGAGAGAGAGAGAGAGAGAGAGAGAGAGAGAGAGAGAGAGAGAGAGAGAGAGAGAGAGAGAGAGAGAGAGAGAGAGAGAGAGAGAGAGAGAGAGAGAGAGAGAGAGAGAGAGAGAGACGTGAATTTAGTAATTATGGATTTAGGTTAAGGGCAAATTCGGGATAGAAGAAAAATTAAGGAGTGAGTCATATTTGTTTTAAAAAAAGATTTAGTTCATAAAAAAATATTAGGATTGTATTGCACATTTAATTATATTTCTAACTAGGGACCTATAGCATATTACCCAAAAAAAAAAATCATGGTTAAATACTTTTTGACCCTTATAGTATAGCCTATGTAAAACTTACCTTTCTGGAGTATCATTTGTAAGAACTTACCCCTCGAATCCTATTTAATTTGTATCTTAAATTTTAAAACACAATCATACCTCCTTAAGCACTATTTAATTTGAATTTTGAAGGCGGCGCATATATGCAAGCCCATTTTTTCTTTGTTGAAATATACACGACAAAGTTCGTTAGTTCAAGCCCACAAATTAATCTAAGTTTCTTATATTAAGACCAAAGATCATGAATATGCCCTCATCCACAAATACTATCAAAATAAATACAAACACAAACACTGTATTCCTATTTTAAATTTTTTCTAAACCAACCAAGAAAAATGAAAACAAAAAACAAAAACGGCCGACCCACCGCCGCTGCACCAACGCCGCGATGCCGACCGAGGATCGCCGGCACCGACATACAACCCACCCACTTGCACACCACCACCACCGCCACCAACAAGTAAATCCTTTTGTTTGTAAATTCAAAAACATTAATCGAGCATTGATTCTTGATAAATGTGCTTGGTGAACATTAATTTATACTTATTTCTTGATGGGTTGCAATGGTTTCATCTATCTTGGATAAAATTTTGAGATTGAATTGGATTTTTTTGGTTTGTTCGTTCTTGACCAAAATCGGTAAACTCGGACCAATTTTTATATATTAAATCGGCATGCCTGCACCGATGTTGTCCAACAAAATCGGTCTCCAAAATTCGATTTTTTATTACAAAAATCGGTGTGAGTTTACCGATTTTTGTAACAAAAATCGGTATTTACAGACCGATTTTTGGTATCGATCAGTGACTTTTTTTTCCTAAATAAGAACGATCCATACAATAAAATAAACGGTAAAAATATACCTCATTGCGTTCTCCACCCTCATAAACCACCATTTCCTTGTTTTCTGGCTCCATTGTGAATATTTTGTGTGTATTTGATAATTTTGGTGTGTGTTCCTTGGTGGATTTGTGAAGAAGGAGAAGAAGGAGATATTTTATTTGGTCTCGCACAAAAGAAATGTTTTTTTTAATGTTTAGTATTTTTAATTTGGTCTTAAAGTTTCATTAAGGGTAAATTAGTATTTTTATGTTGGAGGTCTTGAATAAAGTAAAAATTGGGCTTGCAAATAACCGCCACCATATTAAATTTTAAAAGACAATAAGTCCATCGATTTTTCCCCATCTTTTATTGGATATAAAATAATTTGAAAAATAATCCAATTAATTAATCGAAAAATGAACTGAATAATCCAAGCAACAATTTAAATTAAATTTTATATTGAGTTGTTAACATAAATAACATAACATTTGTTTGATTCTAAACGTTACTTTTAAGTTTTATGTCGTGTTACTTTTCAATCTTATTTGCTCTAATAATTAGACTTTTATATTATTCATGTTACCAACTCAATATAATATCTAAAGCTTATTGGTTGCCAAAATAAAAATTAAATAATTTTAATGAAAATTTAATAATTTTATCGAACCCTGGGACAACTCAATAAAAAAACGCCTTAAAATGTAAGATAAACCACAATAACATGATATTTGTGGGTCGATCCGTCAAATTATTAAAAATGCAAAACATCAAACAAAGTCCATCTATTTAGTTAATAATGGCTAATCTCCACAATCAAAGGAGACTTAAATCTCTACCACGAGCCTTACTTATCTTTGAGAACAACTTCAATGTAGGTTAACTACTCACCCCCGTACCTCCATACCTGCTCAGCACAAGATAAACATAAGAGATCCAATCATGCATCTACATCAAGAATCAGAACAAAGAAATTTTAAAGTTAAGCACTTTTTATTTTTCGTTTCATTTATCTGCAATATCGTTGCACTTGTCAGCATCAACATTTGCAATAACCACATGTTCATCCATCTTGAACAGAGTTGCGACTTCTTCATAAGTCTAATACACACAAATGAAATGAAGTTAGGTTTCTTTTACAACTTCCCGATAGATGTACTAGTATCATCATCAGAGAGAGAGAGAGAGAGAGAGAGAGAGAGAGAGAGAGAGAGAGAGAGAGAGAGAGAGAGAGAGAGAGAGAGAGAGAGAGAGAGAGAGAGAGAGAGAGAGAGAGAGTAATTCACTTACAGGAGCAAGGTTCTTGCAATGACCACACCCAGGGGCGGAACCAGGATTTTTCGGTTGGGGTCGAAAAGTTTAGAAGTTAATAAAAATATGGCAAGGGTTCGGGGGCAGCGCCCCCGAATTTTTTTTAAGGATATTTATGAAGAAAACCAACACAGATTGATAAACTTATATAAAATAGATTGCAATATAGTAACATTTAGTTGAATAAGTAAAAGTGTTTAAAAAAAATAAAATCTTGAAATACATAGAAATTCGATGGATTGAAAACTTTAAACATTGAAAAGAAAGAAAAAAATACTTTCTTTTTTATGTTATATTATTTATTTTATCATAAGCTTTAATAGATATTAGGGATTGAGATTGTGAAAAATATTTTGTATGATAAATTATAATAGAAAGTTAAATTTAAAAGGTGGAAATAATAATTTATTTTTTAATGTGGGCCATATATAAATATTTGTAAATAAAAAATCAATATATAATAGTAGATAAAAGTTAATATACCAATGAATTACTAATTATTTATATATATATATATATATATATATAATAGTAGTGAAAAAAATAAAAAATTCTGGGGGGACAACAGGCCCCTTTGCCATATAGTAGTTCTGCCAGTAAACCACACCTAGAAAAAAATTAAGCATCAATGCCAATCGCAAAAACATATTCATTGTCACTCCACAAGATTATGAAAAAAACTTACGAAGGTGCGTAGAATTCGACCAGGACATGTTTATTATCATCAAGTGCGATCTGATCAAAGTTTTCTCACGTTTCCCTTCATTTGACCAAGCACTATTTTTATTTTCATTTTCCGAAAAAACAAAGAGATGCCATATCAAACACAATGCTTCGTGAACCATTTGCAGATTATGTTACATACAGCTTTGAACTCCATATATACATTAATGGTGTAGGATCTACATCCTCAATACCTCCTTCCAAGCCCAACTCCCTTGATCGCGGGAAAACCTATCGAACACCGGTTCTTTGCCGGAGAAGATGAATTCGACGAACGGAAAATATAAATATAATGAGAAAGAGAGAGAGTTTGGAAGAGAGTATAAAGTATCCTTTATTGATATTCAATCGTGTCTTTAATTGGACTTATTATACAAGACTTAATATAGGAATATCTCTCTAATCACTTCCTAGTATAACTCGTCTTAATTAGGTCGAGCTTTACAGTGTTTGCTCCATTACTAATAATAGTTTACATACTTTTCTTATCTATTCAGGAAAAGTATATCTGGGTCTTCTACTTCTAATGGCTCTCGTTGAGCTCGTCACCGACCGTTTCTTTGCACTACCCATCTCTCTCTCTCTCTCTCTCTCTCTCTCTCTCTCTCTCTCTCTCTCTCTCTCTCTCTCTCTCTCTCATTATATATATATACCACATATTTCTTCAACACGTACTACTGTTAGAGAATATTATATTATAAAACTCTCCTAATATTAGGATTCTAGTATGATTCGGTTACCTAGATTAGTTAGGATTTAGTTACCTAGTCAAACTCTATTACATTGCAATATTTCTCTATATATATTCCATATAATCAACCCATAACATAATGGGGGTTTCTATTCTATCTTTCTCTCCTTCTCCTATTCTATTCTTCCTATATGGTATCAGAGCACCAGGTTTAGGTTTTTTAACCTAGCCGCCTTCCTTCTCCATGGCGGTGAAAACCTAGCCGTCTTTCTTCTCATGGCGGTGACCACCCAATCTTCTCCCTCCCCCAGTGGTGGTACTCTAATATTTATCTTTTTCTTTTCTATCTTCTATGAACACCACCCGAATTTTCTCCCTCCCCCGGTGGTGCATCTTCTCTATCTCTTTCTTCTTCGTCTTCCTCTTTTCTTCTCCATGGTCTACAATTTTTCTTTTCTATCTTCTATGAACACCACCCGAATTTTCTCCCTCCCCCGGTGGTGCATCTTCTATATCTTTTTTCTTCTTCTTCTTCTTCCTCTATATCTTTTTTCTTCTTCTTCTTCTTCCTCTTCTCTTAGCCGCCTTTCTTCTCCATGGCGGTGACCACCCATATATTTCTCCCTCCCCCGGTGGTTCTCTATCTTTTTCTTCTTCTTCGTCTTCTTTTTCTATCTTTTCTATGAACACCACCAAAATTTCCTCCCTCCCCCGGTGGTGGTACTCTAATATTTTTCTTTATTTTTTTTCTTTTTCTATCTTTTTCTATGAACACCACCCGAATTTTCTCCCTCCCCCGGTGGTGCATCTTCTCTATCTCTTTTTTTCTTCTTCTTCTCCATGGCTTAAAACCTAGCCGCCGTCTCTCTTCTTCTCCATGGCCGGCGACCACCAAACCAATTTATCTCCCTTCCGGTGGTGGTACTCTTCTCTCTATCTATCTTCTTCTATCTTTTCCATGAACACCACCAAAATTTCCTCCCTCCCTGGTGGTGCATCTTCTCTATCTTTTTTTCTTCTTCTTCTTCTTCTCCATGCCGCTGCCTCTCTTCCTCTCCATGGCCGGCGACCCCTCTCATATCTTCTCTCTCTCTCTCTCTCTCTCTCTCTCTCTCTCTCTCTCTCTCTCTCTCTCTCTCTCTCTCTCTCTCTCTCTCTCTCTCTCTCTCTCTCTCTCTCTCTCTCTCTATTAATACAAAAAAAAAAAAAAAAACAATTTATTTTCTCTCCATGTTACTATTAATTTTTTTCCCTATCATTTTGGCAGATGTTTTCACCAATGATTTCACTACTGCTGGATTTCGTGGGTTTTCTGTCCAGTCTTCACTTTTGGAGTATATTCGTTCCGACTGCGGGAGCGTGTTAGCAAGTGATTGTCCAGTCTTCACGTTCGTCACGTTTCGACTGCGGGGGCGTGTTAGAGAATATTATATTATAGAACTCTCCTAATATTAGGATTCTAGTATGATTCGGTTACCTAGATTAGTTAGGATTTAGTTACCTAGTCAAACTCTATTACCTTGCAATATTTCTCTATATATATTCCATATAATCAACCCATAACATAATGGGGGTTTCTATTCTATCTTTCTCTCCTTCTCCTATTCTATTCTTCCTATAACTACTACTAAACAAAATAGCCTAAAGAAGTTCATTTATCCCTGACACGTTCAGATGGGTTGGCGAGCTCGTTAACAGCGAGCTTCTATCTCTGACGTGTATTGGATCGGTCGGCCCAATAAATCTCTTTTCGTCCTATACATTTTATCCTTATACTATTTAATAAGCCCAATATAGGGAGTTTGGCTCAAGCTTGCCAAACTGATCCCCATCATCTACTCCCCTTTATTCTCTAATGAACCGATAAAAGTGGTTCACTGGAGAATATAAAAATAAAGTGATCTCGTTCGTCCAACCTCGAACAAGCTAATAATTGCAATGTAAACTATCATTGTCGCGGCGTCGCTTCAAGATGAAAAATGAAAATATTGTTCGCGAATGAAGAAATAGATGACGAGCTCGTGATTCTGCCGGCGAGTTATCTGAATGAATTTTCTTTATTTGCCCGGTCTGTTTAATACAATATTTTGTCTTTATTTTGATCCCCATGACGAACTGTTTGATTGTTATAGCTTGTATTGACTTTGAGTGATCCTCTTTTGTTTATTAATGTGCGTCTTTCTCTAGCAAAAATGCAAGCGTAGCTCCAATCCGTGCAACTATGTTTTTAGTAAGAGTCTTATTTATTTATTTTTTCCTTTTTTAGTTGGGAATAGGCGAATGGCGAGTAGGTAAGTTTGCCTTTTGCTTTCGTATTTATATCACGCCTTCATGTGCGTCTATTTGATGGGTTAGGCCTCTAAGATATTTCAACCTTCGCATTTAGGTTGCATAACCGTTTGCGTTTGTTTGCATTTATGTTGCATAACCGTGTGTACTTATTTGCATTTAGGTCGCGGGTTTTCAATTTTTGTTGTTTTGCAGGGCAAGGGCTCCGATAAATTTCAACCTTTAGTGGTTACCATGTAGACCTACTACTGTTATTTTCGAGCTAAGGGTTCTGAAGTTTCCACACCTTAGCGTGTAGACCGCGAGCATTTTATTTTTGCTTTCCCATGGACCAGTTACACTTTGCGTACAAATCGAGTATTTAATTTTTATTTGTTTATTTATTTATTTTTATGGACCTGCTACCTTTTGCGCGCAGGTCGCGAATTTTTAATTTTATTTTCCCATGGACCTGCTACTATTTGTGTGCAAGTCGCGGTTCTAGAATTTTATTTTTGTCCGGGAGCTACTGCCTTTTGGTGTGCAGGTCGCGAATTTTTAACTTTATTTTTCCATGGACCTGCTACCTTCAGCGCGCAAGTCGCGGGTCTTGCTTTTATTTTTGTTGGGGACCTGCTACCTTTTGCATGCAGGTCACGGATTTTTTATTTTATTTTCCCATGGACCTGCTACCTTTTGCGTACAAGTCGCGGGTCTTGATTTTATTTTTGTCCAAGACCTGCTACCTTTTGCATGCAGGCTGCGGATTTTTTATTTTATTTTCCCATGGACGTGCTACCTTTTAGCATGCAGGTTGCGGATCTTGATTTATTTTTGTTTGGGACCTGCTACCTTTTGCGTGCAGGTCGCGGATCTTGATTTTTATTTGTGCTCGGGACCTGCTATTTTTAGCGTGCATGTCTCGAGTCTTCTCGATGCAAGCTTATCCTGCAAATTATAGTAGTATCGAACTCTAGCATATTTTTGTGAATTTTATTTTATTCACATGTAAATTTAATCGTGTAAATATTAAATCAAGCAAACATGTATTGAGATTTTAAAAGGAAAACACGAGTTTCGTGAAATAAACATGGGCTTTAGAATATAATTTGGACCGCATTGAAAATCGAGCAAAAGCGTATTTGCCTGATTAATACGAGATTTAGATAATCTAGTAAATGGCAAGTTGTAGAAACTTATTGAATTCATACAAAAGTTAAAACAGAAAAAAGTATTTTCCGCGAAGATAAATACATGCTCGAGGGCGTAATATGATTTCACTATATGATTGTACTATGAACAACAATTCATGTACTTAGTTCGCATGATCCATACACAAACATTACATATTTACTTTATCCAAGTCATTCCTAATCAATTATTTTGCTTCCTATAAACACGGTGGAATACATGCACACCAATTCAAAAATAATAAAGAAACCAATTTATGTTTTTCATTGACAACATGCGTTAATGTGCGTCATGCAATAATCCAACCGTGAGCATACAACATTTATTATTAAACATAAAAAAAATTATTTATATGATTTTATGTGCATAAAAGGTGGAATATATCAAGTAATATACATTTCATTTCGAAAACTAATCTTTTGCCATGTTAACTCGAGCGTGCGAGCTCCAATACGAGCTTCAAAAATATTTTGCCGATAAATGCATCCGAGTTGCGGGAAATGCTAACTTCAAGATAGCCAAGCTTAAAGAGGCCGAGTCTATGGCTCTGATTGGTTCATGGATTTTAAAATAAGGAAAATGAAAATGCAAAGGAAAAGGAAATCAATGACTTTTGAAATCCAATTGTGTTTGGTTCCTACGAAAAATGGTGATGAAAATTATTTTGAGGAAAGTCACTTTCTTTAAGTTTTGTTTGGTAATTTGAAGTAAACATTAAAATAAAACATATTAAATTATTGAACAGTTTTTTTCCATACAAAAGATTTAACCAAAATTATATTCTCTTCCTTTTCATTTGTCCAATAAACCAAAATTAATTTTCTACCAGAAAAAGATTATAAAAATAAATAAATAAATAAAATTATTTACCACAAACCACCTTCCCCGTGCCCACCCCCCATCCCCCATCCTAATATCAGCCCGTCACCCACCCACCCACCCACCCACTCACTCACAAACCAAAGCGAAATTGATATGGATACGGAAGAAGAAAGAGATGCAGTAATGGGGAGAGAAACTTGGTGGCGTGGCGGCTTGACGCGGTGGCTGACTTTGACGACGTCGATCAAGGGAAGGTGTGAGGGGAAGCGGCGGCGTAGTGAGGGTGGAAGGTGAAGTGGTGCGGGGGTGGTGGTTAGCGAAAGTATATGCTTATTACCGTCTTGTTTACTTTCTCCGGTGGATTGACCTGTGGCAGTGGCTGGGATGGTGGTTGCGGCGGCGCCGGAGAGGTGGTGGAGGCGGCGGTTGTCGGCGTTCGGAATGAAGTTGGTGAAGGGGGGCCAGGAATTGAACACATGGAGAAGAAAGGACTAATTGCTTTTCCCCGTTTTTCTCACTTTTTTTTGAGGAAAATGCATTTTCCTTATTTTTAGTTAAAAAAGTTTTCCATTTTTCTTGATTTTACTTTACTTACTAATATACATTTTAACCAAACAAGAAAAATAGATTACTTAGACTTTTCACCTTTTTACTTTGCATTTTACTGGAACCAATCAGAGCCTATATGATCGCTACTCTTTCATCCCTTCCCTTTTTCTTCTTATTTTTTTTTTTTTTGGTTTTTTTTTTAACCAGTTGACAACATAGCAGGTTGTGACTTTGAAGAAACAAATTATGAAATAAAACATCACGAAACATTTAAGATGAAAATCAAATGTGCAGACAAAATTCAATTGACAACCAGATTTAAATTAGATTAAGAAGTATAAATTGCATAAAAATTTGTATATAAGTGGACAAAATTCCATGATTAGAATATATGAGAGAATAGGACGTTAGTTATGATTCGATCACCTAAAGATTGCTATTTCCTTCTTTTTATATATGAAAAATAAAAATGAGGGCAAATGACAAATAGACCCATTACAAGGGCATTTAATTAAAAGAGGGACATTCAACTTTCTTGTATTTCAAATAAATCCAGCTCATTCAAACTTATTTGCAATTAAGGAAATCCTTTTATATACACCAAAATTACTCCCGATTCATTGAAACCCAATTCAACTCCAATTTCATGATTTACACCCCAATTTAGCCCAATTTCATAATTAACCAATTTTAACCCTAATTTCAATTTTGACCCGCTACCATCGGTCGCCGCCGTTGACTTTTTTTTTTTTTTTTTTTTTTTTTTTTATAATTTTGTTTTTTCTTAAAAAAAATATTTTAATTAATATTACTGTCTTGGCTGCTAAATTACTGTCTCGAACAGTTGTTTAACTGTCGAAGACAGTACTTTAACTGTTAATTGACTTTTCTTTTTTTCAAAAATATTTTAATTAATATTACTGTTTTTGCTGCTAAATTACTGTCTCAAGCATTTATTTAACTGTCGGAGACAGTTATTTAACTGTTAATTGACTTTTTTTTTTTAAATATTTTAATTAATATTACTGTATTCGTTGCTAAATTACTGTCTCCAGCAGTTATTTAACTGTCGGAGACAGTAATTTAGCTGTTAATTGACTTTTTTATTCTAAAAAAAATTAATTCATATTACTGTATTCGTTGCTAAATTACAGTCTCCAGCAGTTATTCAACTGTCGGAGACAGTAATTTAACTGTTAATTAATTTTTTTTCTTAAAAAAAGATTGTTTTAATTAATATTACTGCATTGGCTGCTAAATTACTGTCTCCAACAGTAATTTAACTTTCTTAGACAATAATATTAATAATGTTACTGTTCGGGAAAATAATATTTATAATATTACTGTCCCAAATAGTAATATTACTGACTGAGACAGTAATTTAGTAGCCAAGACGGTAATATTAATTAAAAAAAATTTCTAAGTAAAAAAAATTCGAAAAAAAAAGAAAGCCAACACCGCAGCGGAATCTGGCCGGAAAAAAAAAATTCAGAAAAAAATTATTTTCTGAAAAAAAAATGTTTTGGGGGTCAATGTGATATACTTGTTTAAATCCGAGGTCAATGTGTAATATTAAGGAAGTTAGAGTATAATGGATGAAATTGATAAAAATTATACTATGGAGGGTATTTTAGACTAAAGACATGGGGATGAATTTAATTGAGAGATAGTTTTTTTTTGTGGATCAATGTACATTTAAATCTCATGTGATGGAACTTTTTGCCATTCGCCCTAAAAATAATAATACAAAATTCTCATAGATTTTAAGATAACAAACATATTTTTCAATGCATATACCACAATAAGTCAAACCTGCACAATTTGTTTTTTGAGTAATTCAAGTCATTACAAGGGAAAATAGGGGGGGGGGGGGGGGGGGACTCGAAGTCTAGACCTTTTACCCTATTAGTAAGAACTAAGAATAGGTACTAAATCTCCTAAAGAGGAATGGTCAAACCTGCTCAATTAATCACATGCTTTTGGGATATGCCACCATTTAAAGAGCCATATGAGAATAATTATAGGCAAACTTCCGTGAAAAGCAATTTTCAAGAATCACAAAATGACTATTCCAGGAATAATAATATCAGATCCAAGAAACTTTGCTTTTGAGAAAATTTGATTCAAGAAGTAGTCCAATAAATACCAAGTTCTCATGAAAAATGGTTTATTTCGAAATTTATGATAAAGATTATTGATCATAACACATATTTAATCGAAAAGGAGTTTTGAAATTAATAAAACGCTTCCCTGATTCTTTTGGGGATTTATCTCGGATAGATTTAGGAACTGAACGTCTTAACACGACTTCGTTTCCCACAGACGGCGCCACTTGATGGTGTAGGATCTACACCCTCAAGACCTCCTTCCAAGCCCAACTCTCTTGATCTCCGGAAAACCCATCGAACACCAGTTCTTCGCCGGAGAACATGAATTCGACAAACGGAAAATATAAATATAAAGAGAGAAAGAGAGAGAGTTTGGAAGAGAGTATAAAGTATTCTTTATTGATATTCAATTGTGTCTTTAATCGGACTTATTACAAGACTTTATGAAGGAATATCTCTCTAATCACTTCCTACTTTATCTCGCCTTAGTTAGGTCGAGATTTACATTGATTGCTCCATTACTACTAATAGTTTACATACTTTTCGTATCTATTTAGGAAAAGTATTTCTGAGTCTTCTACTTTTAATGGCTCTCGTTTAGCTCGCCACCTACCGCGTTGATTTGTCCCTGACATGTTCGGATGGGTTGGCGAGCTCGTTAACCGCGAGCTTCATCTTTGATGTATATTGGGTCGGTGGGCCCAACAAATCTCTTTCGGCCCATACATTTATCTTTATACTATTTAATAAACCCAATATGTGGAGTTTGGCACAAACTTGCCAAACTGATCCCATCATACATAATCTTACAGCTATGGAAATTCATTTTCAGCAAAAGGGTGTAAAATATACGAAGTTGAAATTAACAACGTAACTGGGGATTTTAATCATCATCGAAAAAAACATGGTAGAATTTTTAATAAAGAAGTTTTACGATGGATCAAAAAACATGGTAGAATTTTTTCCTGTATGAAATCCCCATTTTCGTTAATAGTTAACACCATTAACTATAGAGGGGATTTTATGCAAGTTTTTTTGTAACAGGGGAATTTGGTGCATGGTTTTGCAACACAAGGGGGTCTATGCAAAATTAATTTATTCATTTAAAATTCAAATTATTTTGTTAAATTAAGTCGAATACATCTATTATTTCTAAATATGAAAGCTAAAAATATAATAATCGAGATGAAAGATGGAATGACTTCTCAAATTATTTATGTTTTTGTAACGCCCCACAACCTAAGAGCAGAATCCATTCGGATCACCACCATTAAGTCAGGAATGCTAACCTTTTATATATATACTTAAACATTATGGCTTTAATACACAAATACGTTATATGCTTTGAAAAGAAATCAAACTTTGTACTTTCTCGAAATATATATATATATATATATATATATATATATATATATATATATATATATATATATATATATATATATATATATATATATATATATATATATATATATATATATTGTTTACAAAATTACATTGTACAAAAATCATAATAGAGCGGCTAACAAAATGAAATCAGAGTTTCTAGCTCGGCTACAAAATGGCTCGAAGCATGGCATATGAACAAATCTCTGTCCGGCCGTTCTTGGCTAGGTCAACTTCTAAACATGTACATCATTACCTGCATCATAAGAATCTAATGAGCTAATGGCTCAGCAAGTTGAAACTGATGTAATAGCAATATATCACATAACACATTATTCATTCAATATGTACAATATCACATCTATAACTTCATTCATGATCCTTTTCTTTGAAATCCCTTTTTTTTTCCGGTACACTTGAAGTGTGGTATACTTGACTGATAGTAATAGGCTGTGTTTTTCGGAACCTGTTCATCATATTTGGCCAATAGATAATACGGGGTTTCCTTACCGGCCTTTCGACCTTAGGTATTAGCCGTATTCTATTTCATTAATTGTGGGTTTTCCACACTGGTCTTTCGACCTCAGGTATTTGCCACCACCATGTGTTGGGTCGCCCGTTCCTCTCGCGTCCCTTGCCTACTCGACCATCAATCAAGTACCATACTCCCATTTCAAAACATATTCTTTCATATCACTATGAATCATCAATCATTCAAACATCATGCAGAACACATAGCAAAAGTCATATTAAAGCACACATAATATGGTTCTTATGATGAACAAATGAAAGATTCAACTTACCTCAAAATCAATATGGTGTAAGAAGTGAAATGATCAGTCTTAGATAGGGTGTGCTAGAAGCCTTGATTAGAGAATTCAAACTTCAAAACATAGTACTTTCAGCTAGAAAAAGGTGCAGAACTTGTTCTAGCTCTACTTCTATGAGTTCTTATGGTTTGATGTTCTCTTATGTGAATATGGAAGTGAGGAAATAAGAAAAGAAGCTTAAGGAATTGGTCTGGTCGTTTTTTGGAAGAAGACAAGTGAAATGAAGACCAAAACACAAAGTCTTCAGTTATCTACCCATTCCCAACAAGGCCAAATGGAGGATGATGATTGGAAGGCTTATATTTCTGGATTCTTGTGGTTATTCCACGTTTTTACAGCTTGAGATGAGATAGTGGGCTGATGTTTACTCATTATAATCAAGTGTAAACAAAATCAGAATGATCTTGTGCAACCTAGTCAACCAACCAATCAAATTGCACCCTTTTGCATACTTTTGGTTTTAGTCTAATATGAGTTACTTCAAGTAATTACATATGTAATTAATCATATTAAAATGTAATTAAAATACAGAAATGCAATTAAGACAAATATATCACCGTTTAGCACATTGATCCCTTCTTAACCGAGAAACTGAGCTTCTCACTACAATAAATTACTTAAGTTCATGTTAAATAATAGAGTAGAAGTTCAATAACATGTATCATGTATTAGCACATTTTAAGAAAAGTATTCGATCACGTATTAAAACACAATTAAGGCACATGTGTAGCAAGTAGTCGCGATCATGCATCATATGCATGAATAATGAATTCTAACTATATGCATTGATGCAATATGCTTATTATTGGCCATGTATGGATAATTGGGCATTACAGTTTTCTTCAGATATAATTAATCCATAATAAATTATAAAAACATGTAATAATTCTAATAAAATAATTATATAATTTAAAAAATCAAAATTTTTAAATACATTAATAAATTATATCACATAAAAGTTGATTTTTTTAAAAACATATTCACCACACCTATTAAATTTTTATTTTCCATATTGTAACTGAATATAAATGTGTTCGACTTAATTTTAAAAAATAATATGAAATTTAGACGAATAATTTGTTTTGCATAAAACCCCCTTGTATTGTAGAAAACATGCACTAAATCCTCTCTTTTATGAAAAAATTGCATAAAATCCCCTCTATAGTTAACGGCGTTGACTTTTAACGAAAAAGGTATTTCGTGGAAAGTAAAAAGAAATACAAGGGAGTTTTATGCAAGAAAATAACATAGGGGGATTTGACGCAAATTTTCCTTAACACATGAGGGTTTATGTTGTACCCGATGTAGTACTTATAATAAAAAAAATATATGACTTTGAGACTGGGTAAAAGACTTATTCACCACACCTATTAAATTTTTATTTTCCATATTGTAACTGAATATAAATGTGTTCGACTTAATTTTAAAAAATAATATGAAATTTAGACGAATAATTTGTTTTGCATAAAACCCCCTTGTATTGTAGAAAACATGCACTAAATCCTCTCTTTTATGAAAAAATTGCATAAAATCCCCTCTATAGTTAACGGCGTTGACTTTTAACGAAAAAGGTATTTCGTGGAAAGTAAAAAGAAATACAAGGGAGTTTTATGCAAGAAAATAACATAGGGGGATTTGACGCAAATTTTCCTTAACACATGAGGGTTTATGTTGTACCCGATGTAGTACTTATAATAAAAAAAATATATGACTTTGAGACTGGGTAAAAGACTTATTAAGGTTCAACATGACATGGGGTGTTGCGAGAATCGAACTCACGACCTCTCGCACCCGAAGCGAGAATCATACCACTAGACCAAACACCCATGACGAAAACTAGAACTTACATAAATAATTTATTACAAATGTAATCTGTGAGCTTTTGTAAAATATATATTAAATGTGTATTTAAAGGTTTGTTTCTAGAAGTTTAATGATCTTAAATTCCTCAGTAATGGACCGTAATTCCTTAATAGTAGACCATTATAATTATTCAATTTTTTCTAATATCTTGCAATACATATACAAGATGATTAAAAATGGTGGAATTTTTTTTGGTACGAGTAGATGGTAGGGTGGTGAACTGAAGAGGGAGGCGGTGGCTAGTATTTGAGTGGTTGTGAAATGGGGGTACAGAGATTTGCTGCAACCATGGGAATTGATACACAATTGAGAGATATGATCCTCCTGCATAATGAGGAAACATTAAACATAAAAAAAGTTTTTTTTTTTCTTGTTAAAATCGAAAGTTGATGTTGTAATTATTTGTTAGTTTCTTGGGGAGGATTTCAAATATCAGATTATTATATTATGTTCACCGAATTTTATATTTTCAAGTTGTAACAACAAAATGCAAGTCGAAACAAACAAAATTCAAAATTCGATTTATAGTAGACCAGGTGCAATAACAAGCAAACTAAAATATCATAACAAAAATAACAAAACAAATAGATTTGGGAACCAAATAGGAGGAAACAAAAATATCCTAACAATTCTTTTATAAATGTCATTTAATTTCAGAAAAAAAAAAAAAAACCAATAGTGTCATGCTCAAACAACATTGTCCCTACTGTATTTTTTACTCGAGCAATATAAAATAGTTTTGAAAATAATAAATACAAAATAGAAGATGTTTTAACAAACACCAAAAAGCTATATTTTGTCCAAATTATTACGTTAAGTACAATATACTTCAAGATGCAACTTCTCTGAACACATTTAATGTGGTGTTCTTTGAATTTATGTCGGTTGAAGAAGTGAACAAGTGAAAGGAGGTTTGAGCGATATTGTGGGATTGAAGGAACTTTTGTAATAACTTGCATTGTGACGACTTTGTTTGTAGTCTGATTTGCTCTTGTTTTTCCCCTTTCGGAAGAGGTTGAAGAGTCATTAAATGCCTCGTTCACTTTTTTTTCTTTGACGTAGTTGTTTGAGCACACACAAAATAAAACTAATAAGATTTTCAATTGCAAACAATAAATTGCAAAAATGAACAAAAAATAGCAAATTACAAACAATAACTGCAATTGTAAACAAGGAATTCAAAGTGTAGACAAGAAACTGCGAGCAAGAAGTTTTCAAACAAAAAATTGCATATAAGAAATTCGAAGTGCAACAAGCGAGTGCAAACAAGAACATGATGTGGTTCGGTTGCAAACAAGTAACAATTGTACAAGTAGCAGACCACATGAACATCCACACAATAAAGGAAACAAGAACAACGAAATGCAGATCACAAGAACAACAAAAAACAAAAAACATGATGGTTCAATAATACACAATAAAATGCAAATTTTAATAACAACACAAATGACAACAAATAAACGTCAACACCCGACTGAAAAAATGCTAACAATGTAAAAAATATGGTAAACAACTATACAAAATAAAAATCGAAACCTAAGAAATGTGTGAATAATATACCCGAGATCGATGCTCCTATATCAACATTTTTTCCCCCGATATAAAAATACCCACAATAGGTCATCAAATTAATGTCAAAACATCTACAAAATGGGAGGAATGAAAAAGAATTAATTACCCGGACTTTTATGTTTTTGCACCATATTATTTGCTATTGAGGTTCTCCAATTTGCCGTTACGAAACGATGGCAAACAACAAACAAACAAACCCAGAATTTTCTTTTATTATTTCAATTAAAAAGCAACAAAAAAACAAACGAACAATAAACTAACATCAAACGTATATCAATTTTTATTTTTTTCTGCTTTTGTTTAGGAGAAGATGAAAACAAAGTAAAAGCGTAGTTAGATTCGATAATTTGCATCGATTTTGGTTTTGGGAGAAAAAACGTAGGATTAAAACTTCTATGAAGTGGACTATTATTTGAGGATTTTATTATCCATTTTTTGTTAGGGGTATCGTAGACATAATAAAAATAATAAATTTAACAAAAATAGGGATTTAGTAGTTGAATTTATACACATAAAGTCTCTTATAACAAATTGCCCCATTGGGAATATCTCTTTTCGTTAGAAGAGACAATTATTAACCGGGGTGGCTAAAATTAATACCAAAATTTTCCCACTTCAATACCACCAAGTTTAATACAATATTTTAAAGAAGTTTTTAAAGTTTTTTCTTAGATTAATACCACAAATATTTTGTTTAACAACAAAGCACTAAAATATCCCCCATCAAACCAAATACAACTTTTACAACTTTTTTTTTTTTTTTTTTTTTTTTTTTTTTTTTTTTTTTTTTATACCTCATTTCAATACCAAAAATTAAAAAAACTCTATTCTTTAAACCCAAACCCAACCCTCTCTTCTTCTTCATCTTCTTATAAATCCTCCAAAAAATCTCAAAATTAAAAAAAAATCAAAACCTCACAAAACTTTTAAAATGGAGTCACAAGACAATAAAATGGTGGTTTCCATGGAAGGAGAACCCATTAAAGTATGTATGCATCATTTTTGAGATTCAAAGTCGATTTTGAAGATTTTCTTTTTTGAAATTCGCCTACAATTTTCGACACATAAAGATCGAATTTTTGATCAATTTTCGAGACCAACTTGTCGAATTGTATTTAAAAAAAATAAAAAAACCAAATTCGACACATACATGTCGAAATTTCTCAATTTTTTTTTTCTTTTTTTCCTTTTATGCAATGTTTTTTCGACACATACATGTCGAAATTTTATATACAATTTTAGACAAGTTGGTGTCGAAAATTGACAAAAAATTCGACATGTATGTGCCGAAAATCCATGGAGGATTTAGAAAAAATCTTCAAAATTGACTTTTAAGCTCAATACAGACATGGATACATACCATAATGTGTTCTCCTTGATCGTAAACTATCATTTTATTGTCATTTGACTCCATTTTGCAAGTTGTGTAAGGTTTTGATTTCTTTAGTTTTGAATTTTTTAGGAGGACTTGTCGGTAGGAAGAAGAAGACGGAGGAGGTGAGGGGTTTGTGAAGAGGGAGATGGGTTTGAGGGGGATTTATGTGTTTAGTATTGAAGAAAGAAAAATGAGATTTGTAATGTATATTATGTTTTGATTTTCATTAAGGGTATTTATGTCATTAACTATTTATTATTTATTTATTTTTTTGTTGGTATTAAAGTAAGAAATTTTTGCTATTGGTTCTAGCCACCCCCTTATTAACCCATTAACCCTTATGTGGTCAACCGTATGATCTATTTTTGAGATAAATTTGTGTGTGGTGGTCACCATTTAGAGGTTGTTTGAAAAAACCTCCTCTAACATTTCATTAATAGAGTGAGACTCAATCCATTTCACTCTTTGAGATAAACCCTTACTTCATTACCTTCTTTCTAATCCCAACATTGTCCTGCCACTATCTTCTTACCACTACTCTCAACCCCATTTTTCGTTTTTCCTTTTTTTCTTTAAATTAGTTTTTATTTTCTATTATTATTATTATTATTATTATTATTATTATTATTATTATTATTATTATTATTATTATTATTATTATTATTATTATTATTATTATTATTATTATTATTATTATTATTATTATTATTATTATTATTATTATTATTATTATTATTATTATTATTATTATTATTATTATTATTATTATTATTATTATTATTATTATTATTATTATTATTATTATTATTATTATTATTATTATTATTATTATTATTATTATTATTATTATTATTATTATTATTATTATTATTATTATTATTATTATTATTATTATTATTATTATTATTATTATTATTATTATTATTATTATTATTATTATTATTATTATTATTATTATTATTATTATTATTATTATTATTATTATTATTATTATTATTATTATTATTATTATTATTATTATTATTATTATTATTATTATTATTATTATTATTATTATTATTATTATTATTATTATTATTATTATTATTATTATTATTATTATTATTATTATTATTATTATTATTATTATTATTATTATTATTATTATTATTATTATTATTATTATTATTATTATTATTATTATTATTATTATTATTATTATTATTATTATTATTATTATTATTATTATTATTATTATTATTATTATTATTATTATTATTATTATTATTATTATTATTATTATTATTATTATTATTATTATTATTATTATTATTATTATTATTATTATTATTATTATTATTATTATTATTGTTATTGTTATTGTTATTATTATTATTATTATTATTATTATTATTATTATTATTATTATTATTATTATTATTATTATTATTATTATTATTATTATTATTATTATTATTATTATTATTATTAAAAAATCGTAATTTAGAAAAAAAAACCATTAAAAATAAATAAATAAAACCATTTTTTAAAAATCAAAATGAAGAACATGAAAAATATAAGGAAAAATTATTTTAAAAATTAAAATCGAATATAAAAAAATTGAAAAATAAAAGATAGCCATTAAAAAAAAAAGGAAAAATATAAACTGAAATGTCGTGATATGGGGGGATATTAAGGGGATTTGCATATTTAAAATAAACTAGTATGCACCCGTGCGATGCACGGGGCGACATATTTTGAAATGGAAAAACATATCTGAAAAATAAATGTACGCAGATATCTATTATTATGCTCATTGAATTTAAGTACGAAACGTCATCGACCAACAATAATAAAAATTTGTTATAACTGTCATGTTTTTCATAGTTATAATAAAAGAATTGTACTATTAAATATTAGTATATCGTCAAAAATAAATCTTAAAGATAATAAGATTTGCACCGAGCACTCTAGGGACATGACTGAAAATAACATCGCACCGGGGAAAATATATAGAGAAGAAACACCTGCAAAAGAATAAATTATTAAAAAAAAAAAAAACATGTTACATGAATAACTCATAAATATGAAAATATTTTATACCTTCAAATTCGATGAAATACTTCCTTGTACACGACATTTCTAGTAACATTGGTGAGTTCACCCGAATCGGACTTGATTAATATTTTAATGCCACCTCTGCTTTTAACTCTGGACAGTGCAACATATAGTTGACCATGGCTGAAGACAGGCCTAGGAAGATACAAACCAACATGCGAAAGAGTTTGGCCTTGGCTTTTATTGATCGTCATTGCAAAAGAAACAATCAACGGAAATTGTCTTCTCTGAAATTTAATTGGCAGTCCCGAGTTAGATGGTATTAAAGTCATCCGAGGAATGAACACCATGTCACCGATATTTTTTCCGGAAAGAATTTTGCAACTCAGAACGTGAATGCCAGTTCTAATAATTTGAAGTCTGGTACCGTTGCACAATCCTCTAGCTTGATCGATGTTTCTTATTAGCATAACTGGTGCACCAATCTTGAATTTCAACGCATGAGAAAGAACTCCGGAGCATCTTATTGTGTTGAGGAATTCAGTCGAATAAATTTATGCATTATCCTCCGTTGTTTGCACGTCCCTACACATACTATCTGAGCTCAGGTACACCTTCTCCTCTCCTGAAAGGAGAGACATTAAGTGATCGTTCACATACTCGACGCATTCATTAGTTGGTGCAAGAATTGACCTCCCTTGAAAATAATCTGGATCATACATGTTACTCAACAAATCCGGGTAAACGAATTCGAGTAGGTCTCTGAATGGATCTTCTGAATCACCGATCAACATGTCATCTGGAATCTTTATCGAAGCTTCACCATCATTGTCTTCCCCAACATCCCCATTACCAACATTCACTATTCAGTCTCTAAATTCTTTTATTTCATCCACGTTAGATGTAGAAGAGCATGACTGCAATCTCATGTTCTTAGTCAACTTCATGACACGAAAGAAATTCCAACGCAGAGAGGAGTTTATCTTAGCATGTACTATGTCCTGCCTTGACGCTTTGAGCACAACTGGTAAAATCCGCCTAAAATCTCCTCCAAGAACAATCACCTTACCACCAAAGGGGTTGTCAACTTGTACTATTGACTTCATTGGCGCTTCAAAACAATATCTATGCATCATAGGAGCCTCGTCCCATATAATAAGCTTTGCCCTCATGAGCAACTCCGCCTGTGGACTTTGTTGCGATATGCTGCAGGTGGAACTCTCATGTACATTTATGGGTAGTCCGAATCGAGAATGAACTGTTCTTTTACCGGGGAGCATAATGATGCTATACCACTCGATGCAACGTTAATTACAATCTCTCCCTTCGAACGAACTGCAGCCGAAAGAGTTTTCCATAGAGACGTCTTTCCCGTTCCACCATGGCCATATAGAAAGAACATTCCACCACGGTCATGGGATACACCATCAATGACTACATCATAAACCTTTCTTTGCTCCTCTGTAATGGAAGAAAGACACCTGATCCGACTGGATTCGTGGTGGGCTGGTTTAAAGAGTTGAACAGGCCTGAACCTGGACCGGAAACCACGATAAACCTACAAGGAAGAAAAGAACCGGACTTAGGCCGGAGTTAGCACTCCGACGGCCAAGTCAGCAACTTCCTGAAGAAGATATTATGTTTATGCGTGTAATTTAGATATATGATTTGTTTTTTTATATTCTGCCTTCATCTGTATTTACTGGCCCTATTTATACTAGAGAAAAGGACGGACGTCAAAACATTCTTCAATTTAATTTACCTGTCCCATCGCGGTAATTAAGCATCCGGACCTCAAATTACCTTCAATGCAGTTTAATCCGTCATTTCATTGGCGGCTGTGGGGGCAAAAAGTAGGGGGCATAAAAGACATTCCTCTGCGCTTGTCAGTAGATTGGACGTGCATTAAATACCCCATGTGCATCAATGATCACCTACGGTGGGCGGCGAGAAGCTGGGCGAGAGAGCGGGTCAGCGAGAAGCCTCTCGCTCGCGGGCTACTCGCGACCTGTTGCTCGGCCCCTCTCGCCTAACGAGTACCAGTCTAATGGGCCCTCTTCTACTAATGGGCTTAATGGTGCTTTTTGGCCTGCTTTGGGCCTTTGGTCTTTATTGGATCTATCAAGCGATCCTGGGCTGGATCAACTAGTCCCCCACTCGCGGTTACTTGCGACCTGATGCTAGTGGCTGCGAGTTCTCCCCTCGCGCGAGAGACGGCTCGTATCCCCTTCTGACGGTTTGCTTTTTAGCATAATCATTGTACTGCCTCGTTTCATATTCCGCAGCAGAAAAACTGTATAAATTCCTGATAATTAAATAGCTGACTTTATTATTCTATTTAATTATATATATATATATATATATATATATATATATATATATATATATATATATATATATATATATATATATATATATATATATATATATATATATATATATATATTTTTTTTTTTTGTTTTTGAAAGTTGTAGCGCCGCCTGCGCTGCCCACTCGCCATTAATGCAGCGCAGGCGGGTCTTTTCAGATTCCATTTTTTCAACTATAAAAAGGGGAGTCCTCCTTCCTCTCCTTTACATTCTTCCCCCCCCTTCAGCCCCTCTTCCTTTTGCTCTCTTCTTCTCTGGCGTCGGAAATTGCTTTCTCCTCCTCCCTTTCATCCAGGTAAATACTTCTCCACACTGCTTTTGTGATTCTTCATCTCTCTTTTTGTTTTTCTTTTTCGTGTTTTCTCCCTTTGCTTCTACTCCATGTCCTCCGAGTCTTCCTCCTCTTCCTCCGGGGAGATTCGTACCTCTGTCATTCGCCTCGGCCCTCCGTCGGAACAGAGAAATAGGCCCAAGAAGAGGGCCGTGGTATCCAAAACCCGGGGCCCACCGGCCACCTCTGCTCGCTCGCAAAAGGATAAGGGCAAAGCCCCAATCCTCTCGCGACGTAAATGGGGGGACGATGCGACCTCCCCTTCTGGCGAGGGAAAGGGGGTTGTTAGGGTTCCGAAAGTGAGGGAACCCTCCGTTTGCATCTTGACCAACCCCCAACACTCGATTTTGACTCCCGACGATATCGGCGACCTCCTCACCCGGCAAGGGTTAGATGTTTCCTTTGATTTAGCTCTTCTTTCATCCTCGCAAGACTCCCTTCACCCTCCTCCAGGCTACATGACTTGGCATATAGATCAACTGCTCTCGGGCTTGTCGCTGCCCGTTCACCCCTTTTTTCTGGATGTGGCTCGCAAATACCGCGTGCCCATTAATCAATTCCTTCCTAATTCCATTAAATTCATGTCGGCCTTTTTCATTATTTGCGCCGAGGCCTCCATAGAGCCCACGGGCGAGCTGTTCCATTCCGCCTTCAAGGTGAATCGCTCCCCTTCTGGCTTTTTCCATCTCACAGCTCGCCCCGGCGTAGGCCTTTTCAAGGATTGACCAATAAAGTGCATAACTGGCCCAAGCGTTTCCTCTTTATTCGCTCGCCCACCTCTTGGGGCTTTGATCCCTCGTACGTGGGAACCGCCCCTCGCCCTGTTGGGGTGTCTCCCGATTGCTTAGGGACACTCGCCCGCTTGACCGCCCGCACGCCTCCTCAATTGTGGGACGTAGAGAAGATAGTAGCTTCTCCCCCTCTCTTTGCTCGTGCCGGATTGTGGGATATGTCTCCGACAGACACCCGCCCACTGGGTACTTTCTAGGGCTGATTTCCATATTTTGTCCTATGATTTTATTCGTCTTTGTAAAGAAGGAAAGTTTGAAAACTTTCTTTTTTTTTTGATATTTTTTTTTATTTTACCCCCTCGTAGATGACCAATGCTATTTTCCATGTTTCAGACGAAATGATTCGGGATGCTATGAAGGCTGCTCTCGCCAACCAGCGCGCGCAATCCTCTCGCACACCCTCCGAATCCACCAGTCAGGCTCCCTCAACTCGCCATCAATCCCCTACTGCCGCCGCTGTGAGCACGGCGGGCGGCTCCACCCCATCGCCCCGAGGATAGGCGAGAGAGCCCTGTCCCGCCGCCCACTGTACGCTGGGAGCCCGTTATCGATCTTGGTACCGAGAATGCGGACAATCAGGAGGCGCATGACTCCTTTCGCTCCCTGGAGCTGGCGCAGGTTGAGGCAGGTCGCGCTAAGCGGGATGCCAGTGGTGGTCAGGCCTCCCCCATGTCCAAGAGGCGCCGTGCGGGCGACAGGGGCAGCGGCATGGGACCCTTGGCCAGCGGCATGGGGCCCACGATATCTATTCCCCATTGTGCAAAGGGACAAGGGGAAGTTATTATCGTCATATCTTCTCCCGGCGTGTGAATCAGTGGGCCATGCCTCTAGCACTTATCACATCTCTTGACAAATTATCCCGCATCCTTTCTCAAGGTGGGCCAAAAATATCCGGCCCTTAGCACGCGGGAGATCAATGTTCTACCCCCTGCATGGTCCCCGCAGCATCCTTGGTGAACCTCGCGCAGCACGTAACGGCCCTCCTCCAGAGATAGACATCTTAGGTGCGGCCTAGTGTATCCTCTTTTGTGAAGTATATCCCCGATCAGGCAGAAATTGCTTGCTCGCTGTTCCAGGACCCTCTGCGCGCGGCCACTCGCTAGGACCTTTCCTTGCAGACACGCCCTTATTTCCATGCGCCAATCTTCCCCACTTGTCACCGTTGAAACACGCTCCTCGCCCCCGCTACATGGCTCCCCCACTAGCAACTGTATTTTCCTTGACTCGTATCCTACCGCCATGTTTCCTATCTTTGCCAGAAAATCAGCATGTTGGTTCTCCTCTCGGGGTATTTGAGCTAGCTCGGCAGAATTCGAACTCGCTCATCATCGACCGCACTGTCTCGCAATAAGCCATCATTCGCTCGTTTTTTATCTCGAATTCGCCCTTTACTTGCTGTACTACTAGCTGTGAATCCTAAAATATGCTCAACTTCCTGCCCCCGGCTGAAGATACCAGCTTCATCCCATGTATAACTGCTTCATACTCTGCTTCATTATTTGAGGCTCTGAAAGGCAACTCGATCGCGTATTCCAACTCCTCGCCCGCCTCCGCTAGCACCACTCCTACTCCACTTCCTGATGCATTCGCCGAACCATCGACGAACACCCTCCATATTCCTTGCTCTTCTGGTCTCGTCGTTTCCTGCAGAAAATCTGCTAGGGCTTGCCCTTTTATGGCGATTCGTGGCTCGTAGCTGATATCGAACTGTCCCATCTCTACTGCCCATTTAACCATTCGTCTTCATAGGGTGGTTAGTCCGGACCACTATTGCGTGCGAAAGAAAGTAGGGTCTTAGCTTTCGTGCTGTCGTCACTAGCGCCAGGCCCATCTTTTCTATCTCGGAGTATCTCATCTCAGCCCCTCGCAAGAGTTTACTCGCATAATATATCGGGCTTTGCACTCGCTCCTCTTCTCGGGCTAAGACCGAGCTGACCGCGAACTCGCCCACTGCTAGATATACATAAAGCTTTTCTCCTGGCGCGGGCTTTGCTAACAGCGGGAGACGAGCGAGAAGATTCTTGAGCTGCTCGAAAGCCTTTCCTGATTCTTCCGTCCACTCGAATTGAGTCCCCTTTCTTAGTATTTTAAAGAAAGGGTGACTAGCCTCTCCCGCCTTAGATATGAATCTACTCAGAGCTGTTATTCTTCCAGCCAGCATTTGAACCTCTTTAATATTTCGTGGGGCCTCCATATCCAAAACCGCCTGCACCTTCTCCGGATTCACTTCCACTCCCTTTTCTGTTACCATGTAACCCAGGAATTTTCCCGTTTTCACCCCAAAAGCACACTTATTGGGGTTAAGCTTCATGCCGTAGCGTCGGAGCGTGCAGAATGTTTCCTTTAAATCCTCTAAATGAGTGCTCGCCTTTTGACTTTTCACCAACGTATCATCCACGTATATCTCCATGTTCCTCCCGAGTTGGTCCCTGAACATCTTGTCTACTAGTCTCTGGTACGTGGCTCCCGCATTTTTCAGTCCAAAAGGCATTACCGTGTAGCAATAAGTTCCAGTGGAGGTGATGAAGCTCACCTTGGGCTGGTCGCCAAGGCACAATGGAATCTGATGGTATCCTTGCGAGGCGTCCATCATACTTAGCATCTCGCAACCGGCGGTTGAGTCTATGAGCTGGTCGATTCGTGGCAGAGGGTAGTAGTCCTTAGGACATGCTTTGTTGAGATCGCTGAAGTCAATGCACATTCGCCACTTTCCCTCGCCCTTCTTGACTAAAACTGCATTGGATAGCCAAGTAGGAAAACGGATCTCCCGGATCTGTCCCGCTGCTAACAACTTCCGCACTTCTTCCTATATAATTTTGTCTTTCTCTGCTCCAAAATGTCGACGCTTTTGCTTGACTGGCTTCGCATTCTGCTTGACGTCCAGTCTGTGCACCACGAGCTGCTCGTCGATACTCCCGAGATCTGCTGGAGTGAACGCGAACACATCTTGATTCTGCCTCAGAAACTCTGTCAGCTATCGAGACATGTCTGCGTCTAAACCGCCACCTATGCGGGTGGTGCGAGAGGCATCCTTCTCGCATAGTTGAATTACCATTAATTCCTCCATCGGCTTCACGTGGGACTCTTCTTTTGCGGGGTCTACTTCCGGCATCCGGTCCTTCTTCCCTTGGCTACCTGGGGAAACAGTGCGAATAGTATCTATGTTTCCTATTCTTCTGAATGCGTCATAATAACACCTCCTCGAGGTCTCTTGATCCCCTCGGATTTCCCCGATTTGATCTAAGACGGGGAATTTCAGCTTCATATAGTAAGTTGAGACTACTGCTTGAAATGAGTTCATAGACGGTCGCCCCAATATGATGTTGTAGGTAGAAGGCGCATCCAGTACCAAAAACTTCACGGACCGTGTTGCTCGCACCGGCTCCATTCCTAGAGAAATGGGCAGGCATACCGTAGGGGTGGTAAACGAGCCGAGCCGGCTCGCGAACTCGACGAGCCGACTCGAAAAAAGCTCGAACTCGAGCTCGGGATTTTCGAGCTCGAGCTCGAGCTCACGAGCTCGAGCTTCGGACGAGCTCGAGCTCGAGCCCAAAATTAGCTGTTCGACAGCTCGCGAACCGGCTCGCGAGCTGCCTTCTAATTTGTTTTTTTTTTTTTTTTTTTTTTTACACATATATATATAAGCGTAAATAAGCCGGCTCGCGAGCTGCCTGATTCCTTCTTTGTCCTGGGGACCGAAAATAATGGGTGGCACGTAAGATATTCTTTGCACCTCCTCGAGCTGAGCTTCCATCTCGCACAAGCGTCGGAGGTGCGCACGGCTTGCCCGATCTGCTTCCTCTTTTTCTCCAAATAACTCCTCAGTCTCTCGCAACTGCCTCAGGTGCGCTCGCCGAGCCCTGTTGGAGTCTCCCCCTGAGGGTCCTCCCAAAATCATGCTGATGAAGTTGGCTGGCGCCACCTGGTCCTTCCTCTCATTCAGCTTTTCCCTTCCCGGCTCAGGTTTGCGAGGCTCGCTCGCACGCCGAGCTGAGACCTGCTGCGGGCGCTGGTTCCCTTCTTTCACAAATTCTGGCAGATTCTTCGCGCGTATGAGCCTCTCGATTTCGTCACGAAGGTGCTGGCATTCATTGGTGGTGTGGCCATAGTCATTATGAAAACGGCAGAAACTCCCTAGCGTGGGGCTTCTCTTCGGTGCTTCTGCATACGTGCGAGGCCATTTTAACTTTGGGTTATTCTCTATGGCCAACAATATCTCTCCTGGTTGTGCGACCAACGTTGCATAGCTGTCAAAACGAGGTCCTATTTTTCTCTCGTTCTGCACCTCCCTTCTCGCAAGTTGAGTCGGTTTCTGCATTCTATCCTCTTTCTTTTCCCTTTTCGCCTCGTGGTTGCCTTTGCCCTCACCAAATTTATTATGCACTGCCTCCTCGGCGTTCATGTATCGCTCGGCCTTTTTCAACAAAGCATTAAAAGATGCGGGCGGCTTTTTCGAGAGCGAAGTGAAGAAATCGCCCGCCCGCAGCCCTTGCGCGAGAGCGCTGATCAAAACATCTTCCGAGGTGATTGGTACCTCCAAGGTGGCCGAGATGAAACGCTTGATAAAACTTCGTAAGTACTCTCCCTCCCTCTGTCTGACCGCGAACAGAGTCAGGGTGCTCCTCTTCTGTTTCTCTGAGCTCGCGAAGTGATCCATAAAACAGGCGCTTAACTTGTCGAAACCGCCAATCGTGCCAGCAGGCAGCTGGCTGAACCAAGTTTGTGCGGCTCCCGCCAACGTAGTCGCGAAGACCCGACACTTCACTCCCTCAGTGAATTGGTGCAAATCCGAAGTGTTATTGAAGCGACAGAGATGCTCAAAAGGGTCGGTGGTTCCTAAGTATTCGTAAGTGACAGGTCGAAATGAGTGTGGCAGGTCGTCATCCAGAATGTCGGCTGAGAAAGGGCTCAATGCACTGAGCGAGGAACTTGCGCGGGCGGGCCCCTCGCTCCTTCGCCCCACCATCTCCCCCATCCTTCTTTTGGGCGACGCAGCCTCGGGCTCCTTTAGCGCGCGCACAGAGCCCTCCTGGACAGCGCTCGCCAAGAGTGCCTGCAGGTTTTCCATAGTCATGGCAACCATAGGGCTACCTCCCGTAATGCCGGTTGCTTGAGGCGTCTCCTCTCTCGTGGTAGAGGCCTCCCCGACGGCTGGTTGGTGCTCCGGCGGGGCTGAGGTTGCTTCGAACTCCATCTGACTGGTTAGATCCCTTACTATGCTGGGAAACGAGGCCATTAATAAACGTATATCGATTAATGGAGAACAAATAAAGGTGTTTTAAAGGAAAACGTTGCCACAACTTTCCTCAACGGATTCCCACAGACGGCGCCATTTGATCCGACTGGATTCGTGGTGGGCTGGTTTAAAGAGTTGAACAGGCCTGAACCTGGACCGGAAACTACGATAAACCTACAAGGAAGAAAAGAACCGGACTTAGGCCGGAGTTAGCACTCCGACGGCCAAGTCAGCAACTTCCTGAAGAAGATATTATGTTTATGCGTGTAATTTAGATATATGATTTGTTTTTTTATATTCTGCCTTCATCTGTATTTACTGGCCCTATTTATACTAGAGAAAAGGACGGACGTCAAAACATTCTTCAATTTAATTTACCTATCCCATCGCGGTAATTAAGCATCCGGACCTCAAATTACCTTCAATGCAGTTTAATCCGTCATTTCATTGGCGGCTGCGGGGGCAAAAAGTAGGGGGCAGAAAAGACATTCCTCTGCGCTTGTCAGTAGATTGGACGTGCATTAAATACCCCATGTGCATCAATACCCCTCTCGCTCGCAGGCTACTCGCGACCTGTTGCTCGGCCCCTCTCGCCTAACGAGTACCAGTCTAATGGGCCCTCTTCTGCTAATGGGCTTAATGGTGCTTTTTGGCCTGGTTTGGGCCTTTCGTCTTTATTGGATCTATCAAGCGATTCTGGGCTGGATCAACACCGTTGAAGTTCTCTACCCATTTAAACCGGTCGTAATCCAGTTCATCTAAAACCAATATGTTTACTGTGTCCTCCACTGAAGATTCGATTGGAACTGGCATAGGCGCGTAATTTCGCAGGCTTTTACCATTGCTTTGCAATATTTTTTCTATTTCTGTGAGAGTATAGTTCTTCAAGCTTTCATCCGATATATATAAATCTTAAAAAAATGGATAAATTATGTCATCTAGTTGAAATCGTACAGAGACCCTTACAATCTAATTGAATACAGTGCCATACAAATTGCCATACCTGAAGTTTTATGAAAACGTTGTTGTTTGTAAGCAATACCCTTAGCCAAATCCAACCAACAACTTTGCCAAACATGTTCGGGACGACTTAAGCTATTGGAAAGTAGCATAACCGCAAATAACCTTCTTATATAATCCCCGATGCCCAAGTATTCACTTCAATTATTGTATCTATTTGTCGTCATCTAACAAACCCAACACATAACATGCATCCCTGAACGAAGGGTAGACGGTGTCAAAAACTTTTCTGATGTCCTCGTAGCACGTGCATCCCCTCTGAATGTTAAGTAGCAACCTAAGGTAGTAGACTTCCCCCTTTCCAGGGGGAACATTCGCAATCCTACCAATAGAAAATCATTTTTTCCTTGGCGCCCAAGTTCGAGAATCCTCTTTATACACAAATTGTTGTGGAAAATCTCCGTGCCTCAAGTCCCTCGCGTGTGGATAGTTCTCGTTGGCCTCAAACCACGCCAGGAATATAGTTTGCTTAGCAGATGGCCTATCCAGCACACTTTGTAACGACTCATTTTCATTGAAGACAAGTGGTTGATGATCGGGGAGATGAAAGCTTAGCCTAATTACGAACGGGTCTCTGTAATGAATATCAAAGTTAAACAACCTCCATATTGCCTCACATGCCGAAAGATATCTGCAGTCGTAGTACATCTTTATCTCATTACTAATATACTAATACGAATATACGAATACCAATTTCAATACCAATACCAATATCAATACCAATACCAATACCGATACCAATACCAATATAATTATCAACACCAATATCAATACCAATACCAATATCAATACAATTATCAATATCAATACCAATACCAATACCAATTCCAATACCAATACCAATACCAATACTAATACCAATATCAGTACCAATACTAATATCAATAGCAATACAAATACCAATACCATCACCAATACCAATATCATTATGATTACCATTATTGTTACCATTACCGTTACCATTACCATTACCATTACCATTACCAATACCAATATCATTATCATTACCATTATCGTTACCATTACCGTTACCATTACCATTACCATCACAAATACCGATACCATTAGCATTACCAATTTACCATTACCATTGCTATTACCATTCCAATTACCATTACCAATACTTATACCAATACAAATACCAATACTAATACTGGTACCAATATTAATCATTACCATTACCATTACCATTATCATTACTCATACTAATAGTAATATACTAATATTAAGACTACTCTGATAGTAATACTATTACTATTAGTAATTCTAATGATAATCCTAATCATAACGCTAACGTTAATCTTAATCGTTATACTAATACTAATTCCAATCATAATCCTAATAGTAATATTAATTCCAATCATAATCCCAATCATAATTCTAATCCTAATGGTTATGTGAATCTTACTAATACTAACTCTAATTATAATCCTAATCCTAATACTAATACGAATCATAAGTCTAATCATTATAGAAATACAAATATTCTAATGCTAACATTAATTTTAATACTATTCCTAATATGCTAATGGTAATGCTAATTCTATTTTTTAATCATAACGCTAATACTAATACTAATCTTAATCATAATGCTAATATTCATACTAATATGCACACTAATATTCATACTAATATTAATCCTAATATTCTAATGGTAATGCTAATGTTAATTCTAATCTTAATCCTAACGCTAATACAAATACTAATGTTATTAATAATACTAAACTAATACTTATATGTTAATGCTAATGCCAATGCTAATTCTAAATCTAATATGCTAATATTAATCCTAATATACTAATTCTAATGCATATCGTAATTCTAATTCTACTGCTACTGCGAATGGTAATGCCAAACCTAAACATAATCATAATGCTCATGCAACTACAACTATGGTATTACCAATTTTAATGCTAATATTTATGGCAATTGTAATATAATAATGCTAATGTTATTCCTAATAAATAGTCCAAACTCTAATGTTTATCCTAATCCTAAGCATAATCATAATGTTAATTCAAATCCTAATTTTATTTTTAGTTTTAATATTAATCGTAATCATAATCCTAATTCTAATAATAATCATAATCACAATCCTACTTCAAATCATAGTCGAAATAATCCTAATACTTATAATAATATAAATTTTAATATTAACACTAATAGTTTACTTTAAAAAATACTAATACTAATACCAATACTATTTTTAATACTGATACTAATAGTAATACTAATACGCTAATGCTAATATTAACATTAATACTAATACTAATACTAATACTAATACTAATACTAATACTAATACTAATACTAATACTAATACTAATACTAATAATAATAATAATAATAATAATAATAATAATAATAATAATAATAATAATAATAATAATAATAATAATAATAATAATAATAATAATAATACTACTATTACTATTAAATTACTATTATAATTACTATTGCTATAATCATTACTCTTACTATTACTATTACTATTACTATTACTAATCTGATAATAACAATATTACTCTTACTGATATTATGCTAATGTTATTTTAATGTTACCACTAATCATAATTATATACTAATGTTAATACTAATCTTAATGTTGACGCTAATACAAATCATATTCTGAATGGTAAGACTAATGCTATACAGATCTTAATACTAATTATATTCATAATCCTAATCATAATCATAATCTTTATCATAATCCTAATCCTAATAGTAATTCTAAAATACTAATGCTAATGCTAATAGTAATGCTAATGTTGATGCCAATACTAACTAACGTTAATACTAATGCTAATGCTAATTTTAATACTAATGTGAATGTTAATACTAATACTAATATTAATCCTAACATTAATCCTAATATGTAAATGCTAATGTTAATCATAATATGCTAATGCTAATGTGAACACACTAATATTAATATTAATCCTAATACGGTAATGCTAATGCTAATCCTAATCCTAGTGGTAATGCCAATTTGGTAATGCTAATGCTAATCCGGATACTATCTCAATGCTAATGCTAATGCTAATACTAATTATAATCCTAACCATAATATTAATCCTAATATTAATGTTAATGCTAATTTTTATCCTCCATCATAATGTTAATGTTAATCCCCCATTTAATTTTTTTTTATCCCTCAAAATAAGGTGATAGCCATTAAAAAAAAGGAAAAATATAAACTGAAATGTCGTGATATGGGGAGATATTAAGGGGATTTGCATATTTAAAATAAATTAATTAATTTTTCATAATAATATAACATGGTAAGTTTCAGTAATATTAAATGGGGTATTTTAGATAATTTGAGTCAGTTGGATCTATAACAAATATCAATTAATAAAAATGGATTTATCAGTAAGTAAAATATCAATGAGGGATGTTTGTCATATATCCCCTAGTTTTTAATTACTTTTCTTGAAATATTTTGCGTTATGAATTAGATTATCCTTCAACATATAGTACATCATATCTCAATTTTGTATTGATTGCTGCTTTAGAACAAAAAATATTTATGTTTTATTAATTATATACTAGCGTTTTTCTCCGTGCGATGCACGAGACATTATTTCGAAACTGAAAAAAAAGTTCAATTTAATACATAATAAGAAAATATAGTACACTAACATGGCAAAATTTAATAATGTAGTATTATTCATATTTTATATAACATTAGTTTTTTTAAATCTTACATATTAAGAATTACAAGATTAAGATTTTAACAAATCGAATTTTTTATATTTACATCTTAAGATTTGAGATATATTGATGAAAAATAGGAGATTGATAATTGTTAAAGATTAGTAGAAAAAAATATTAAAAATAAATAATTACAGTAGTACCATTAGGGTATGATTTTTCACGGTTTAGTTTCAATTTTGTGAATTGTTAAAAATGATAGCTAGAAATTATTAGAGAAAAAAATATTAAAAATAATTATTTACTGAAATACCATTAGGGTTTTTTAGGGTTGCCCGACGTTTCTTTCTTTTATATATAAGATATCACTTTACAAGAGTTTTAATGATGAATTAATAATTATTTTTTTCTAGTTATTTTCTTATTATCCTTGAATTATTACAAACATTAAACTTCATTAAGGAAGGAAGTGATTAATATACAGAGAATTAACAAGAATGATATGTAATATTGTTATAAATGTTTTTTACTGAAATTCATTCGTACCGAAAATGATAATTAATTGAAGTGGTTGTTACAGATAAGTTCATCATTGGCTATTTATTCATAAAAAAAGTTCAAAATCAAAAACTATTTTACATAAAAATCCAAACAATGTGTAGACGTGTCTAAAAGACTAAAATACCCCATCATATTTTAATATGCTCAAATTTCATCCCTTTGACCCAATTCGACTATAAATTTCACCAATTATTAATTTTTTATCATAATCCAATTTTGACCATCGCCGCCAGTCCGCCGACGTTGACTTTTTTTTTTTCCTAGCGCCGCCGGTCACCGGCGGTGTTTACTTTTTTATTTATTTAGTGTTTTTTTTCCTGAACATTTTTGGCCCCCGTAAAAAACAGTAATATTAATGTGGTTGAAAGTAATATTAACTATATTATTGTGTAATACAGTCACATACACAAAAAAAAAAAAAAAAATTACTATGTTACATGATAAATTATTGTTTAATACAATAATATTATTATGTTAACCAGTTCAGAAAGACAAATATAATAAAAAGCCAAAAAAATAATATTGTTGTGGTTGACAGTAATTTTACTTTAGTTGTCAACCACAATAATATATTTTGTTCCCAGTAATTTTACAGGTAACCACAATTGTATTACAATAGTACACAATATTATTATTACGTTGACGGTCAACAAATCAAACAGAATAAAAAAGTCAAAGAAAAAATAATATTAATGTGGTTGACAGTGATATATATTATGTTTACAATAATTTTATTGTCAACCACAACAATATTATCATAGTAGACAATAATATTATTACGTTGATTGGTCAACAAATAAAAAAAATTGAAAAAGCTAAAAACATAATAATATTGATGTGGTTGACAATAATATTATTGTGTTTACAGTAGTTTTACTATCAATCACAATGGTGTTCTAACAGACAATGATATTATTAAGTCAACCGGGGACCAACAAATCAAACAAAATAAAAAAACCAAAAATTAAAAATAAAAATATTGATGTTGTTGACAATGACATTATTGTGTTTACAATAATTTTCATGTCAACTACATTAATATTATAATAGTTGACAATTATATTATTAAGTTGACCGGTTAACAAATCTAACAAGATAAGAAAGTCAAAAAAAATATTGATGTGGTCGACAGTAATATTATTGTATTTACAGTAACTTTACTGTCATCAGCCAGCCGCGGGGAAAAAACAAACAAAAAAAAACTCTCGAAAAAAATGTCAAGGTCGGAAACCAGCGGCATACTAAAAAATGTTTAGAAAAAAATAGTTTGAAAAAGAAAAGGTCAAAATTTGGATTTTTTTTTTCAAAATTCATGAAATCGAAATTAATTTGGGTTACAATTACGAATTGGGTTTAAAGGGTTGGGGGTAATTTTGTCATATATATTAAATTTGCCATTATTTATAATACATATTAAAGATATGAGCTTATTGGTGAAATATATATCACATCTAAACCTAGAATAATAAAGAAGGTTGGTGGAATACCACCATAATAAAGGGCTATCTACCCGTATCTCTTCCCTCACTCAAAATGTGCACAAGTCCAGTTGGTATACGGAAAGTCTGCTAGAAATTTGTAATCTTTGTCCTTCCAGTTGCCATAGATTCCCTTATATGCCATCAAACACAATTTTCGTAGGAGCATACTCACAAGCATTTAACAGATGGGCCATCTTCTTTCGAAAACCAGATGCACAGCCTCTATATTTACTTGACAAGTTTAATTGCAAGTGATACAAGTAATATATATGAAGACAATCGGGGAATGTATTCTTCACCCCATCCAAAATACCAAGGTTGCGAACCGAAAAAAATGTGACCACACGATCCGTGCCAATTTCAATCCTCAATTGCAATCCTCAAATGCAACCGAGAACAATTCTGTTAAAAGTAAAAATAACAGTCTCTTAATACACATACAACACAGTGAAAAAAACACAAAAAATGTGATGACTGTCTATGTAACATCTAGCCATGCATAATCATAAGGAGTAATAAACGTTATCCGTATTGCTGCGGCCAAGTTCTTCAAAATATGATAGTGAATATGAGTACAAACTAGTATCATCGCCAAATACATGTTACTTCCCTGTCGTGACAGACCTCCAAGCCACATAATAGGTAATGTGACTCCATAATTCAGCTTCATTTCCACGATGACATCATTATCTACCATGTCAGGCTTAGCTCGCACAACATTAACTATTATACCAGCAATAATATCAGACATCATTATATTTGGCATTGACGACCCAAAAGAACATCCACAAGTGTGATGCTTCTCAAATTTCTTTATATAAAAATATCCATTAGCCTTCTCAATTGATGAACATCCACAGTTTTTCATTATCATGTATTTGCATTCAGCTATGAGACGTACATGCTCATTCTCAACGTATGTAAACTCGAATCCAATTCCAACTGAATACATGCATAAAGCTTTCCTAAACTCCACAGCATCTCCACGAAAAACTTGACCAACGTCATTTCTCAGGTTAGCCCAGTTAGCACCCATCAACTAAGTTTTAGCACACATTTCAGCATTTTGCAAGTAATTTCTTCCACTACCTTGACCAATCTCGAATTTGAACTGATTATTCAACTCTGCATGATTAGTCAATATGCTTCACTTGATACCACATCAATAACGCCTCCCTCTCCTTGTTTAACATTCACCTCAACACGGTCAATAGACAATTCACGGGCTAACGACAGCATGTAAAACACATCATCGCCATCACACAACACACCCTTTCCATGACCAACGATTGTGTACGTCAGAGACATGGTGTTCCGGTGCAACGTGCCCCATTTAGCCGTTACGAATCCAACCAATTCTTCAAATCCTAAAAAAGTGACACAATTTCTCACCCAAATTATTCTCCAAACCTCATTATTAGTACAATATTGATAGACATGTTGCAACCGTAATAAAAGGATCAAAAGAATAAATACATTTACAATATGCTACTGTATATGACTACTCTATATAACTACTCTGGTATGAAAAATAATTATGCTACTATTCATGACTCTGGTATCCCTCAATAAAAATCAAAATAACTATACACACATCCTTTCATGCAAAAAAAAACAAAAAAATATTATGTAAAAACGAGCGCCTCAAATTGAATAAAATTCAAATGCGTCAACACAACCCGAATTTACAATGACACCATGTAATCATAACAGAAAACAAAAACAACTGTACAAAACACAAGCCCATCTGATTTGTAAATCGAATATACACTCAATCGTACAACTCATAAACACATCTGATCATAAACCAAATGAATCATAAAAGCTCTGTCAAAAAAAAAAAAAAAAAAAGAACCTTTAAATGCTCTGTAAAAATCAAAACTGACCGTCGCAACTGAATAACATCAAGTGGAATTAGCCATCGAAAACCCTATGCAATCGTATATCGCGCAAATAGAGAGAGAGAGAGAGAGAGAGAGAGAGAGAGAGAGAGAGAGAGAGAGAGAGAGAGAGAGAGAGAGAGAGAGAGAGAGAGAGAGAGATTCTTCCGTCTAAACTGCTAAGGAAAGATCATGACTTTCTTTGGCTTTGTTCACTAAAACAGAATTATAAAGGTAAAACAGTCATATAACGTGGACTCAGGGGGTCTACCAAATTAAGATTAAAATTTGGGTTTTTGATTATGAATAAAAAAAATCATTGCACCTCCTCGTACATATTTTCAAAACTAGGGGTATCCCACGTTCTCCCTATTTTTTAATAGTACACTATATTTATTATTATAATTATTATAGTCATTTTTAATATATTAATCATTTTCTTTCATATAATAGGGTGAAAGATAAATAAAATAGCGACTTCTTGGTGGGCCACTCTTGTGCTTTTCTATTTATTATTTTTTTTTCTTTTCAATTGTCAATCTTTCATGTTTGAACACTATTTTGAATTTTTTTATTTTGTTTATTTCATCAATTTAAATGCCACCGACGACAGAAAAAAAAAAAGAAAAAAAAAAACAGAAAAACTCTTTTTTGTTTTGTTTGAGTTACGATTAGAATTTGAATCTATGAATATGAAAATTATGTTTCATTCTTTTAATATCTACCATATTTTTATTAATTGAGTTGAAAGTTAAACTATGCAAATTTAATACTCATAATATGTATTTACTTTATAGATCTCAATTGAAAAAGTTTCGAATATATAATTGATAAATAAAAAGAGTCATTCAAAATCATAAATATTCACCAGTGTTAAATTCACATATTCGTCTATTCTACATAGGTTTGATATGAGGTTCATCCCTAGAATCTTATGAAACTAGAGAAAAACCCAAACCAAAATCATCATTATGAATACCCGTCTCTATATAGGCAAAAGTACTATAATGCCGTAGTATGAATTTTCGGCCAACAACCTTTAACATTTTTCGCGACCTATTTTGATTATATATATATATATATATATATATATATATATATATATATATATATATATATATATATATATGTATATATATATATATATATGTTTTTTAATTTTTTTTAAGAAAAATTTTAATTTTTTTTTTTATTTTTGAAAAAGAATTTTTGGAAATGTTTATTGCACTGAAAACGACTACAAATGACTATAGTTATTTGTAGTTATATTCTTTATTTTTACCCCAAATTCATGGCTGATCAATTATGTACACACACAAGTATCACCGCTTATATACACAAAAACTTCATCAATACCAACAACAAAATTCACAATTTAAATATTTATATTATAAATCAACTCGTAACCAAAAAATAAAGGTTGAAATACACAATCACATGCATATGTTACTACATGCTACTATATATAACTATAGTAATAAGTAGTAATGTTCGGTATGTAGTCGACATTACTGTGTCGAAAATCTATGGCGGATTTAAAAAAAAAAATCTTCAAAATCGACTTTTAAGCTCAATAAAGACATGGATACATACCTTAATGCGTTCTGCTTGATCGTAAACTATCATTTTATTGTCATTTGACTCCATTTTGCATGTTGTGTAAGGTTTTGGTTTCTCTAGTTTTGAGATTTTTTAGGAGGGTTTGTCGGTAGGAAGAAGAAGACGAATGAGGAGGTGAGGGGTTAGTGAAGAGGGAGGTGGGTTTGAGGGGGATTTATGTGTTTGGGAAGAAAGAAAAATGAGATTTGTAATGCATATTTGGTTTTGATTTTCATTAAGGGTATTTATGTCATTAACTATTTATTATCTATTTATTTTTTTGGTGGTATTAAAGTAAGAAAATTTTGTATTGGTTCTGGCCACCCCCTTATTAACCCTTACGTGGTCAACCGTATGATCTATTTTTGAGACAAATTTATGTGGTAGTCAGCATTTAGATGTTGTTTGAGAAAACCTCCTCAAACATTTGATTAATAGAGTGAGACTCAATCCATATCACTCTTTGAGATAAACCCATACTTCTCTACCTTCTCTATAATCCCAACATTTCCTTCCACTATCTTCTTCCCACTACTCTCATCCCATTTTTCGTTTTTCCTTTTTTTCTTTAAATTAGTTTTTATTTTCTATATTTTCTATATTTTATTATTATTATTATTATTATTTTTGTTGTTGTTGTTGTTGTTTTTGTTGTTGTTGTTGTTGTTGTTGTTGTTGTTGTTGTTGTTGTTGTTGTTGTTGTTGTTGTTGTTGTTGTTGTTGTTGTTGTTGTTGTTGTTGTTGTTGTTGTTGTTGTTGTTGTTGTTGTTGTTCTTATTATTATTATTTAATTGATTTTTTTTTTATTTTTTAAATAATTTTTTTCTCGTTTTTTAAAATTTTATTTTCCACTGCCAGGTGTATTAATCGACTATCAACTAATACATAGTCGATTAATGACGGAATTCAGACGGAATTGATCTTGAAGGTCGACGAGGTAACCCTCATATTTACATTCAATCTGATTCAAATTTGGCGGTTAAAATGATTGTAGGAAAAGATACCCCTCTTGACAGGGTTTAAATTTAGAGCAACTCCAATGGGGGAATCAAATGGAGTATTAAATGGTAAAACTACTATTTTTATACCCAGTACTCAAAATTTATTCTCCAATAGAGGCATTGTAGTATTTTATTTATTTAGTTTTTTGATAATTTCATCTCTTAGAGGAACAGAAATACACACACAAAAAAAAAAAAAAAAACCAGTATCAAATATTCCCAAAAAATAATAATAATAACCGCAATTTCAACGTGGAATTGTTTTTTTTTTTTTTTAATTCTTATGTAATAGGGATCAAGTTAATCTATTAATTCATGTTTAATGCATTTTTTAAAATAAAACAACTTATTTGATACCTCTTATATTATTGTTTATATTATTTTGATACCTTCTTAAAAGTTTTTTACTCCGGCATAAGCATCAAATAAATTATCAAAATTTAAATATATGAATAATTATATTTTTAAATAACACGTGTCAACTCATGATAGGTTGATTGGGTGGTTACGATTTCGATACTTCACTTTCGGGATCCATTTTTGCACCTCCAGGAGATTGACTATCAAACTAACTATAAATTTTATGTCTCCATTAGAGTGGAATATTTTAATTTTTGGGAATCAAAATTGGTAGTCTTATCATTTTATACCCGATTATTCTCCCATTGGAGTTCTAAATTTTTTAGAAGTACTAAAATATTATTTCAAGTATCAAATGAGGGTTAGATGTTCCATTTTAATACCTACAATTGGAGTTGCTCTAAATATACGACTCTGTGTTCAAAAATAAATTCAGCAACCGCGGTCCTCATTGCTTCCACGAAGAAAATCAAGTAACGAGTGACATTGCAAAGAAAGATTTAGAATTTGGTTCATAGGAAAATTTTAATCATGTTTTGGAGATTACAATATCTTCTAGAAATTCAATTTAGCAGAATATAATAGGCTTTCTTACTTTTTGTTGCAAATTGTAAAAAAAACATAATTAGTGTATCATTTCCTTGATTTGGGTCAATGACTTAACGATGCTCTAATTTTAATTTTTTCATCGATATATTTAAATAAATTTAAAACAAAAAATCATTCATTACCAAAATACCTAATTAGTTGAATATGGTAAGTTTGACCTCAAGAAAAATATTATTCTTTGATTGACAAAATAATACGAGATTTATAGATAACATATTATTTTTTCCTTTTTGGAGAAAATATATGAGATTCTTAAAATCAACAAATAATCGAATGCAATAACTATTAATCTCATCTCAAAATCAATTATATATGTAATTAGTATAATAACCCATGATTTTGATAATTCATGACAAGTCTATAAATATCTCATAATAAGATGTTTCGTTTATAAATTAGAAGAAAAGAGCACCAGAAGAGAAGATCAAAAAAAGAAAATGCCGTACGCATGGCCGCGTTATCCCCCTTGCGCAAGCGATCCATGCACTAGTAGAGAATGTTGCGGTCAAAACCGGTACAATACTATATGGCCAAATCTAATTGGTGTACATGTTGACGAAGCTAGGGACATTATTATGGATGATAATCCCCTTGTAAACGTAGTTTTCGTTCCCCAAGGCGGGGAAGCACTTGAGATTTTTTGTTGCAATCGAGTTTGTATTTTTATGGATGAAAACTATCTTGTTCGCAAAGTGCCAGTGGTTGGATAGAAGAAGACACAATTAATAGAATATGGATAAATAAATAAATAAATAAATAAATAAATAAATGAATAAATAAATCAACTCTCATAAGGTTTTAATGGCTATGTCTAATGTAGTACAAGTAGAGAGTTTGATGTTTGTAATGCAGTTTCTAGCTGTTATTTTCTTATCTTTTGTGTTTATCAGATGTCTTCACTACTCTTGTTATTTTAGTCTTCAAAACAGGACTTTATTGGTGGATAATAATTTCAGAAAAATAACAAAAAATCCTAATGAAAAACTTTTATATATAAAGTAAACCCCAAAATTGTCCAATAAGTTAGTTTTTAGGGATTATTTGACAAAACTCCCTCATGCATTGTGCAATTAAGATGGGCCCATATTTTTTTTCTCTTTTTAAGAAAAATTCAAAATATTTTTAATCACCAAAAATAATACAATTGTATTATGTTAATACAATTATACCCTTCACCCAATATCCCACGATCTCTTCTCTTTTATCTCACTTGTTTCTTCACCGCCCCCACCACTTTTCTCTCTGTTGCCTTCTCTCTTCGTATTTTTCGTCTCGTCTCTTCTCCATCATTTTTTGCCTACGCCGCTGCAATTTTTAGATCGATTTGGCCGTAAAAGACAATATCCACAAGTCATATATTTCATTCACATTTCTCTCGTCAAAACTAAAATCGTCGCAAGGGGCTTCAATCTCGGCAATTTCAACCTTCTCTCAATGTTACAAAACTTGATAAAAACGTAACAACTACTAGACAATTTTTGGTTAATTATTGTCAATTTGTTCTTTTGTCTGTTTTATATATTTGGTCCAATTAAGCCATAGGGTTTTGGATCTGGATTTGTTTATTTTATTATGAAAAGGGATATCTTGATTTGATTTAAGTTTTATTGTTTGATTGTTTAAATAATGTATATAAATTACATATTCATTTCTTTTACAATGTGAAGTTAATTTAAAAAAAAAAAAAAAGAATAAATAATCATAACAGCATTGGAAAAACAACCCCTAAATTGAAAAACAACACATTAACTAGCAATTTGTGGAGAATAAATGACTTTTTTGTTCATTTTTTTACTGCAACCTTTCAACTTTTAATTGAATAATTTGTTTTCTTCCATAATTGGGAATATTTTGTACAAAACATAGAATTATGTTCTTCAATTCTAAGTATAATTTTTTTTCTTCGATTTGGACAGAAGGCACAAGCTGCTTTTGTATGAATACATCAACAATTTTTCGTTCGACCAGCGATTAAGTTTGAAAACGTAAAACATAAATCGTATATGTTTGTTATTGATCTTTTGTTGTATTGTATAGTGGATTTCGTAAATTTCATAGTGGATTTTGATAAATTTATGGTGGATTTCGATAAATATATAGTGAATTTCGATAAGTATACAGAGTGTTTTTCATGTTTATATAGTTGTTTATACTTGGTAGTTTTCATGTTTATACAGAGTGGTTTTCATTATTGTTCCCTCATTCATTTTTTGTTTCAACATATGTATGCAATATTAGTAGGTTGGAAATAATTTGTTTATGAAAGTTTCCCAAATTTCGTTCCCACCAATGATGGTGTGACACCAAAGTTTTGCTTTTGGAAATTGGTTTTCATTTGCTCATTAATTTTTAACTTGTTCAGGTTGATTTAGTGACCCTCGTCGACCTTGTTGGTTGTGGTGTACTGGTCTTACACTTTTTCCTGGACATAGTAGTGGTTTATGTTTCAAATAGTGCATTTTTTAACAGTAATATACGTTTTTCTTTTTGTTACTTTTTGAGTTGTGTTAGTAGTGGATTAAGTATGTTTTTAGTGGATTTCAATAAGTTTATTGTGGATTATGGTAATATAAAGTGGATTGCGTTAAATTTACAATGAATTTTACGGTATTACAGTGGTTTTCGATAAATTTGTAGTAGTTTTCGATGAGCATATAGTGGATTTTAATTTTCACAGCCCTCATGGAAAAATAAATTAAAATAAAAAGCGTTAAAAATCACAATTTTTTAAACCTGTTTGAAAAAAAGAAAATAAAAAAGAATATAAAAAACTGAAATAAAACAAAAGCAATATTTTGTTTGAAATTGGAATTAAAAACAATATCTTTTCTAGAAAAAAAAAAGATAATAAAAAAATATGAAATGGCCTGAGATTTATGAGTTAGTTGGAGAGAGAGTATGATAAGGGTATTTATCCTAAAATTTGAATCAAATGGACTAATGTCAAATATTAATTAATAAAATGGATTTATTATGAAGTCAAAATTCAACGAGGGGGGTTTGTGATATAGATTATTTGACAAAAATCCCCTATCACACATGCGTAGTTACAATGAGCCCAAATTTATTTTGCATTTTTAAGGTAAATTCAAAACACATTTTATTAATAAAAAATAACTAAATATCACCATTATACCCTTATTTTATTTAAATGTATATTAGGGATTCAACCAAACCACAAATCTCTCTTTCCCCTCTATCTTCTCTTCGATGATTCTTCCTCCACTATAGCCTCCACTATAGAAGTACGATAGGCTGAAGATGGTGACTGGGGTTTCAGACCCGAGGCATTCGATTCGCAGCTCGGTGAAATCGACGTCCTCTATGGCGAGAGACGAGGCAGTGGCTGGGGTCAGTTCCAGGACAGCGGAGGCCTTGCATCGGCAATAATTACGTAGTCGAAGGAGGAGCCATGGTGGGTGGTGGCACGGATGAGGGGCTACTCGATTTCGGGGTTGCAAGGGTCGTGCGGCGAGATTTTTGAGGGGGCTGATATATATGGTAATTTAATAGAAGGTTTTGTTTTTTTTTTTTTTTTTTTTGGGGGGGGGGGGGGGGGCGGCTAAAGTGTAGAAATTTAAAAGTTTTGGGGGAGGGTGGACGAAAGTGCATTAACTAATACATAAATAACGAGAAAAAAAATACTGCTTAATAAAAATTCTTGGGGCGGCGGGGGCCACCCCAGCCATATGCATAGGTACGCTCCTGGGCGGGAGATTGTCTTCAAGTTTGACACTGTTTGCCTAGAGAGAGAAATCAACGACGAATTTTCTTCTTTGAGGAGTTTAATAGATGGGTTCGGTGAATTGGATTCGTTTACTCAAGAGAGAGACTAATTCTTTATTTGGGGTTTTTTTTAAATTAAAGTATTTGAATTTGGTGCACCCAAAAATAGAGGTTTCGTGTTTTGGGATTTGAGATATAGATAAATAGTGGATACCGGCAAGTGGCCGGAAAGTGAGTTCTTTAAGATATTTGCTTGTTCACCTTCCTCACCGTCTTCTGGCCAATGAAGTTATGGATCTCAATAGGTTTTTCATTAACTTATATTAATTATTTATCTTTCTCTATGTATAAATCGGTTACAACATTTAATATGCCCAATTGTTGTGATTTTGCTTGGTTATGTTGTTGTTTGAATTTATTTATTTTGGGCAACTCCTTTATAGAGTACACTGTGGCATTCACTCACAATGTTATTCCGTCAGTATTTTGTTGTATTAATGTTTCTTTGTTAGAATTCACACTGGTTTTCGATGGAAATCGATTTTTTTACTGTTTTTGTTAAATTTTGTAGTCGTTTTATTTTTTCTGGACAAACACTTTATAGTGAATTATGTTTATTTAGTAGTGGATTATTTTTTAATAGTGGCTTTGCATTTATTTCATAGTGGTTTATGTCAATTGCGTAGCAGATTACCTTTTTCGTAGTGGGTTATGTTAATGATATAGTGTAGTGGATTACGTTAATTTTATTTTTGGACTACGTTAATTTCAGAGTGGATTTCGATATATTTATAGTGGGTTTCGAGTTAATTTCAGAGCGGACTTCGATAAATTTATCGTGCATTTCGAGTTAATTTCAGAATGGATTGCAATAATTTTATAGTGGATTTCGATAAATTTATAGTGGATTTCGATAAATATGTAGTGGATTTCAATATGTAGCGAATTTTGATAAATATTTAGTGGATTTCAATAATACGTAGCAGATTTCGATAATATGTAGCGGATTTCAATTTGATCAAAGTATTTTTTTATTAAAAAAATGGGAAAAAAACCATTTAAAAAAAAATCGTAATTAAGAAAAAAAAACCATTAAAAATAAATAAATAAAAACATTTTTTAAAAATCAAAATGAAGAACATGAAAAATATAAGAAAAAATTATTTTCAAAATAAAAATCGGATATAAAAAAATTTAAAAAATAAAAGATAGCCATTAAAAAAAAGGAAAAATATAAACTGAAATGTCGTGATATGGGGAAATATTAAGGGGATTTGCATATTTAAAATAAATTTATTAATTTTTCATAATAATATAACATGGTAAGTTTCAGTAATATCAAATGGGGGTATTTTAGATAATTTGAGTCAGTTGGATCTATAATAAATATCAATTAATAAAAATGGATTTATCAGTAAGTAAAATATCAATGATGGATGTTTGTCATATATCCCCTAGTTTTTAATTACTTTTCTTGAATTATTTTGCCTTATGAATTAGATTATGCTTCAATATATAGTACATCATATCTCAATTTTGTATTGATTGCTGCTTTAGAACAAAAATATTTATGTTGTATTAATTATATACTAGCATTTTTCCTCGTGTGATGCACGAGACATTATTTCGAAACTGAAAAAAAAATCCAATTTAAGACATAATAAGAAAATATAGTCCACTAACATAGAAAAATTTAATAATGTAGTATTATTCATATTTTATATAACATTAGTTTTTTTAAATCTTACATATTAAGAATTACAAGATTAAGATTTTAACAAATCGAATTTTTATATTTACCTCTTAAGATTTGAGATATATTGATGAAAAATAGAAGATTGATAATTGTTAAAGATTAGTAGAGAAAAAATAATAAAAATAAATAATTACAGTAGTACCATTAGGGTAGGATTCTTCGCGGTTTAGTTTCAATTTTGGTAATTGTTAAAAATGATAGCTAGAAATTAATAGAGAAAAAAATGTTAAAAATAATTATTTACTGAAATACCATTAGGGTTTTTTAGGGTTGCCCGGCGTTTCTTTCTTTTATATATAAGATATCACTTTACAAGAGTTTTAATGATGAATTAATAATTATCTTTTTCTAGTTATTTTCTTATTATTCTTGAATTATTACAAACATTAAACTTCATTGAGGAAGGAAGTGATTAATATAGAGAGAATTAACAAGAATGATATGTAATATTGTTATGAATGTTTTTTACTAAAATTCATTCGTACCGAAAATGTTAATTAATTGAAGTAGTTGTTACAAATAAGTTCATCATTGGCTATTTATTCATAAAAAAAAGCTCAAAATCAAAAACTATTTTACATAAAAATCCAAACAACGTGAAGACGTGTGTAAAAGACTAAAATACCCCATCATATTTTAATATGCTCCAATTTCATTCCTTTGACCTAATTCGACCATTTCACTAATTTTTCAATTTTGATCATAATCCAATTTTGACCGTCGCCGCCGGTCAGCCGACGGTGGCTTTTTTTTTTCCTAGCGCCGCCAGTCACCGGCGGTGTTTACTTTTTTATTTATTTAGTGTTTTTTTTTCCTGAACATTTTTTGGCCCCCGTAAAAAAAGTAATATTAATGTGGTTGAAAGTAATATTAACTATATTATTGTGTAATACAGTCACATACACAAAAAAATCACTATGTTACATAATAAATTATTGTTTAATACAATAATATTATTATGTTGACCAGTTCTGAAAGGCAAACGTAATAAAAAGCCAAAAAATGAATATTGTTGTGGTTCACAGTAATTTTACTGTCGTTGTCAACCACAATAATATATTTTGTTCCAGTAATTTTACAGTTAACCACAATTGTATCACAATAGTAGACAACATTATTATTACGTTGACGGTCAACAAATCAAACAGAATAAAAAAGTCAAAATAAAAATAATAATATTAATGTGGTTGACAGTGACATTTGTTGTGTTTACAGTAATTTTATTGTCAACCACAAGAATATTATCATAGTAGACAATAATATTATTACGTTCATTGGTCAACAAATAAAAAAAATAGAAAAGCTAAAAAAATAATAATATTGATGTAGTTGACAATAATATAATTGTGTTTACAGTAGTTTTACTATCAATCACAATAGTGTTCTAACAAACAATAATATTATTAAGTCGACCGGGGACCAACAAATCAAACAAAATAAAAAAGCCAAAAATGAAAAATAAAAATATTGATGTTAGTGACAATGATATTATTGTGTTTACAATATCATGTCAACTACATCAATATTACAATAGTTGACAATTATATTATTAAGTTGACCAGTTAAAAAATCTATCAAGATAAGAAAGTCAAAAAAAAATATTGATGTGGTCGACAGTAATATTATTGTATTTATAGTAACTTTACTATCATCAGTCAGCCGCGGGGAAAAAAACAAACAAAAAAAAATCAGAAAAAAACGTCAAGGTCGGAAACCAGCAGCATACTAAAAAATGTTTAGAAAAAATATTTTGAAAAAGTAAAGGTCAAAATTTGGATTTTTTTTTTCAAAATTCATGAAATCAAAGTTCATTTGGGTCACAATTAGGAATTGGGTTTAAAGGGTTGGTGGTAATTTAGTCATATATATTAAATTTGCCATTATTTATAATACATATTAAAGAGATGAGATTATTGGTGAAAGATATATAACATCTAAACCTAGAATAATAAAGAAGGTTCGTGGTGTGCCACCATAATAAAGAGGCCATCTACCCGTATCTCTTCCCTCACTCAAAATGCGCACACGTCAAGTGGTATACAGAAAGTCTGCTAAAAAATTTTAATCCTTGTCCCTCCAGTTGCGATAGATTCCCTTATATGCACATCAAACACAATTTTCGTAGGAGCATACTCACAAGCATTTAACAGATGGGCCACTTCTTTCGAAAACCAGATGCACAGCCTCTACATTTACTTCACAAGTTTAATTGCAAGTGATACAAGCAATATATAAGAACACATTCAGGGAATGAATTTTTCACCCAATCCAAAATACCGAAGTTGCGATCCGATAAAAATGTGACCACAGGATCCGTGCCAATTGAAATCCTCAAATGAGTAAGAAAGTAAGCCTAATTGTTGTCAGATTTTTCACTAACTACGGGAAATGCAACCGAGAAAAATTATGTTATAAGTAAAAATAATAGTCCTGTGACACCCCCTAGTATTCGTATAGCAAACCGAGAGGGTTTGCCATGCACGGAAGCTTTAAAGGTATTATTTAAGTATTTGGGTATGTGGGTAGAATCCAAGGGGTTTAGTGAACCGATTACATCTTATTATTATTTTCTTTGAGACTTAGAATTTAAAGACGGAGTCGGCTTCGGAAAATATTTCGGCGGGATGATTTAGTGGGATGGTGGAGTATACGTCTAATTACCCAATGATTACGTAATATAGACTTTTAAGTGGTGTCACCTTGATAAAACATAGAAAAAGGTTAAAGTCCATAATTAAAACTACATATTAATAAATGGACCATAGTTTAACAAAAAGGGCCCACATTCGGAGAACTTAGTCTCCTTTACCACGGATAATAATACACATGAGCTACTATAGAAATAGTAATTGTCCTAAGGACAATATACACAAAAGATAGCACTACAAGCATTATAAGTAGATCCTCCATACGAGCCAAAAACCCGGAGTCGGCCTCTCGAAACGTCGACTAGTCCAATCCGGTGGAGTGAGTAGTACTAGTACCTGCAAACGGAGAATATCTATATGAGCTAACAAAGCTCAGTAAGGTTATCGAAAGATACCAAGAATTTAAAATATAGTCATACTACATATACTATATAATACTAGCACAAGCACAACAACAATTAACACAATTTACATTTCTAGTACATATAATTTATTAACTATAGAAACATAAGAATTCTTCTTTTTATCGGATCCGATGAGAAATCAACTTCTTTACTTAGAATACGAGAAGATTATTCTGAGCCCGTTTTGGTAGAATCAAACCACCCAACTGTAGTATCTATGGTTGGAATACCGGCCCCCCGTATCCTTTCTCATCTTTTCTAAGTATTTCATTAATTCCCCAATTTATTTTAGTTAATTACAAAAATGGCACGGCCGAATTACTTAGAATTTCGGTTGAGTACATAAAGGTATAAATATTCCACAATAACCCATAAGAAATATAAAAGCCACAGAACATCACAAATATCAATCAAGTGACAATTAAACACATATTTCACACGAGATTAACCATTATCAAATTGTGTATTCACGCATACTCACCCAAGAATATAACACAAACTTATTAAGAATCAACCCATCTTCTATCTTTCCTCAAGCTACTTGATTTCAATTAAATTCTAGGATCAAGGAACCATATTAGTTTTGGAGGTTTCGGGTATTCAGCACAACACCCCTGAACTTCTAAAAATTACAATTCTGCCCCCAAAGTTCAAGACTCACTCATGCAATATACCCTAAAGTTCAAGAATTCATACCTTCATGAAAAATCGACCCTTAACTTAACTGAAATTTAGATTTAGGCAGAAAACTTAGTGAGAAGTGATTTGATGCTAAATTTCCGGAAATTACATAATTCACCCTAGCTTCTCTAGATCTAGACATGCAAGACCTCTAAAATGCACAAATTCCATTTTCTAGTAAAACCCCTTTAAAACTTAATATTTCCCTTTACTAAATGCTGGAAAACAGACCTGGAATTCTAATTGGACCCAATTTCTCGAAAATTACAGATTTACCCCAAAACTCTTTCAAATTACACATGCAACAACACTATAATTTCAAAATCCACTTTTCATGAAAAATCCCCAAAAATCCGAAATCTTTATTCAAAATATGCAGAAAACGAAGTTAAAATTTTAATTTATGCAACAACTTTGAAAATTCCATTTTCCACCACAAAACTTTTAGATCCATACATACAAGACCACTAGGAGTTCAAAAATCATTCTTTTTCTTAAAATTTTCCTAAATCTGGAATTTCAATTCAATAAATGCAAAAAAACCAATTTTGAAAACTTATATGAACCTGACATTTCACAAATTGCAGATCTGGCCCGAAAATATGCCGATTTACACATGCAACCCCAAAACTTTTCCCAAATTTAATTTCTTCACAATTTTCGAAAGAACCGAAACTTTTATGAAGGTAATCGACTCAAATCTACCATTTAAGACCTCTGATCATACATGCAATAACATAAATCATAGGAACTAACAAAAAGGAACAAGTAAATACAAGAATTAACCCAAAAACAAGAATTAGGGGTGTCTTTTAATTAATTTCGAAATTTTATCTTTAATACTTGATACCTCCATTTGCAGCAAGGATTTCGATTCCTTACCTTAAAAAAAAAGAAAGGAAAAAGGCTAGATGAAAAGGGGAAGGTTCTTGGGAGCCTTCAAAGAAAAACCGAAAGTTAGAAAGGGAAGAACGAAGAAGAAAGAAGAGGTGGAAGAACTTTGAATGGCAGCTTCTTACCTTCTTCAAGCTTGAAGATTCAGCCAAGCTACCTTGATATGGAAGGACACGGTATAGATTTCAAGACGAGAGGTGTTTTCACTAGTGAAAGGACACCATGTATTTATAGTGTTCTTGGAAAATTCGAGAGCAAGGGTGAGATAGGGAATTCTCATTGTTGGTTTGAGAAATATCTTGCTGATTTGGAGAGGGGTTCAAGCTTGGTGGTGTTGATGGCAATGGTGGTTTCGGTGGTTGGAGGAAGAAAAGAAACAATGGAGAGAGAGAGGGGGATATGTTGCAGCCGAAATGGGGAGGGGGAGAAGGGACTCTTGGCCTTCTAAGTAGGCATGCTTGAGGTTGAGTGTGAGAATGGCACTAGTAGGGATTAGGCTAGGCTTAGGGTAATCATGTATTTATTTTCTAATTAATTAATAATCCACCCCTAATTTTATACACACACACGGCACACACATATATATATATTCACATTATGGTAATTTCTAATATGCATGCATAATTTCCGAAACACATAGGCACATAAGGTCACGTAATAAATTTGATATCTAATAATTCGGATATCAATAATTCACGTATAGCCCTATTTTTGGTAGAATTTAGTATTTACGTGACTAGAGGTTTTATTATCGTGTTTTGAACACGTGGGGTGTTACAAGTCCCTTAATACACATGCAACTCAGTGAAAAAAACACAAAAAATGCGATGACTGACTATGTAACATCTAGGCATGCATAATCATAAAGAGTAATAAACTAATGAAAACTTACTACTATTACCCTATTTCCCAATTGCAGTTAACACAATGCCCTTGTGTTTGTTCGGCATGACTTAGAGCCTGACAAGCCTTCTCAATTGATGCGTGTATCCTCGACATAGAATTTTTATTATCATGTATTTGCATTCAACTGTGACACGTACATGCTCATTCTCAACGTATGTAAACTCGAATCCAATTCCAACCGAATACATGCATAAAGCTTTCCTAAACTCCACAGCACCTCCACGAAAAACTTGACCAACGTCCTTTCTCAGGTTAGCCCAGTTAGCACCCATCAACTAAGTTTTAGCACACATTTCAGCATTTCGCGAGTAATTTCTTCCACTACCTTGACCAATCTCTAATTGGAACTAATTATTCGACTCTGTCTGATTAGTCAAATATGGTACACTTGATACCACATCAACAACGCCTCCCTCTCTTTGTTTAACATTCACCTCAGCACGGTCAATAGATAATTCACGGGCTAACGACGGCATGTAAAACACATCATCGCCATCACACAACACACCCTTTCTATGATCAACGATTGTGTACGTCAGAGACATGGTTTTAGCCCTTACGAATCCAACCAATTCTTCAAATCCTAAAGAAGTGACACAATTTCTCACCCAAATTATTCTCCAAACCTCATTATTAGTACAATATTGGTAGACATGTTGCAACCGTAACAAAAGGATCAAAAGAATAAATACATTTACAGTGTGCTACTCTAGTATATGACTACTCTATATAACTACTCTAGTATACATAAAATAATTATGCTACTATGCATGACTCTGGTATCCCTCAATAAAAATCAAAATGACAATACACACATCCTTTCATGAAAAAAAAAAAGTTATGTAAAAACGCCTCAAATTGAATAAAATTTTAATGCTTCAACACAACCTGAATTTACAATAACACCATGTAATCATAACAGAAAACAAAACCAACTGTACAAAACACAAGCCCATCTGATTTGTAAATCGAATATATACCCAATCGTACAACTCACAAACACATCTGATCATAAACCAAACGAACCACAAAAGCTCTATAAAAATAAAAAAAAATAAAAAAAAAGAACCTTAAAATCGTCTGTAAAAATCAAAACAGACCGTCGCAATTGAATAAAATCAAGTGGAATTAGCCATCGGAAAACCTATGCAATCGTATATTGCTCAATGAGAGAGAGAGAGAGAGAGAGAGAGAGAGAGAGAGAGAGAGAGAGAGAGAGAGAGAGAGAGAGAGAGAGAGAGAGAGAGTGTGTGTGATTCTTCCGTCTAAACCGCTAAGGAAGAATCATGACTTTCTTTGGCTTTGTTCACTACAACAGAATAATAAGGGTAAAACAGTCATATAACGTGGACTCAAGGGGTCTACCAAATTAAGATTAAAATTTGGGTTTTTGATTATGAATAAAAACAATCATTGCACCTACTCGTATATATTTTCAAAACTAGGGATATCCCACGTTCTCCCTATTTTTTTTAATAATATACTATATTTATTATTATAATTATTATTGTCATTTAATATATTAATCATTTTCTTCCATATAATAGGGTGAAAGATAAATTAAACAGCGACTTCTTGGTGGGCCACTCTTGTGTTTTTCTATTTATTATTTTTTTTTTCTTTTCAATTGTCAATCTTTCATGTTTGAACACTATTTTGAATTTTTTTTTATTTTGGTTAATTCATCAACTCAAATGGCACTGACGGCAAAAAAAAAAAGAAAAACTCTTTTTTGTTTTGTTTGAGTTCCGAATAGAATTTGAATCTATGAATATGAAAATTATATTTCATTCTTTTAATTTCTACCATGTTTTTATTAATTGAGTTGAAAGTTAAATTATGCAAATTTAATACTCATAATATGTATTTACTTTATAGATCTTAATTGAAAAAGGTTCGAATATATAAATGATAAATAAAACGAGTCATTCAAAATCATAAATATTCACCAGTGTTAGATTCACATATTCGTCTATTCTAAATAGATTTGATATGAGGTTCATCCCTAGAATCTCATTAAACTAGAGAAAAACCCAAACCAAAATCATCATTATGGATACCCGTCCCTATATAGGCAAAAGTACTATAATGTCGTTATATAAATTTTCGGCCAACAGCCTTTAACATTTTTTGCAACTGCATTTAGTATTTTTTTTATATGTATTTATCATTTACGTTTAATTTTTAAAAACAAATTAGTGGACAAAACCTATTTTGAGTATATATATATATATATATATATATATATATATATATATATATATATATATATATATATATATATATATATATATATATATATATATTTCCAAGGGTTAGCGGTAGCTGGTCAAAGCCCGCTTTCTTCGTTTTTCGAATGAAAGAGAAAGTCAGAGGAAAAAAGACATTCTCACTTTGCGAGATCCGAAAGTTGAGAACGCATAGCATTCTATGGGCACATAAGATCAAACGTAAACCAGCGCTCTCTTGGCAGATTTTTAGACAGCAAGAGATTTTAGGGCTTGTTTGGAGCTTCTAAGCATAACGAATCGAAGCCGAAGACAAATCAAGGCTTTTCAAGGCGATAGACAAAGGACCGAAGAATGGAACGTGCTGCACTGAAAACGACTACAAATGACTATAGTTATTTGTAGTTATATTCTTTATTTTACCCCAAAGTCATGGCCGATCAATTATGTACACACACGGGATCACCGCTTATATACACAAAAAATTCAACAATACCAACAACAAAATTCACAATTTAAATATTTATATTATAAATCAACTCGTAACCAACAAATACAGGTTGAAATACACAATCACATGCATATGTTACTACATGCTACTATATATAACTATAGTAATGTGTAGTAATGTGGGGTATATAGTCGACATTACTGTGTCGAAAATATATGGCGGATTTAAAAAAATAATCTTAAAAATCGATTTTTATGCTCAATAAAGACATGGATACATATCGTAATGTGTTCTCCTTGATCGAAAACTATCATTTTACTGACATTTGACTCCATTTTGCAAGTTGTGTAAGGTTTTGATTTCTTTAGTTTTGAGATTTTTTATGAGGGTTTGTCGGTAGGAAGAAGATGAAGAAGAAGGAGGAGGTGAGGGGTTTGTGAAGAGGGAGATGGGTTTGAGGGGGATTTATGTGTTTGGGAAGAAAGAAAAATGAGATTTGTAATGTATATTTGGTTTTGATTTTCATTAAGGGTATTTATCTCATTAACTATTTATTATCTATTTATTTTTTTCGGTGGTACTAAAGTAAGAAAAAATTGGTATTGGTTCTAGCCACCCCCTTATTAACCCTTATGTGGTCAACCGTATGATCTATTTTTGAGACAAATTTGTGTGGTAGTTTCCATTTAGAGGTTGTTTGAGAAAACATCCTCAAACATTTCATTAATAGAGTGTGACTCAATCCATTTCACTCTTTGAGATAAACCCATACTTCTTTACCTTCTCTATAATCCCAACAATGTCCTTCCACTATCTTCTTCCCACTACTCTCGTCCCCATTTTTCGTTTTTCCTTTTTTTCTTTAACTTAGTTTTTATTTTCTATTTATTATTGTTGTTGTTGTTGTTGTTGTTTTTGTTGTTGTTATTATTTAATTGTTTTTTTATTTTTTAAATAATGTTTCTCTCGTTTTTTAAACTTTGTTTTTTCACTGCCAGGTGTAGTAATCGACTATCAACTAAGACATAGTCGATTAAGGAAATAACTACTGAAATCCATGCTAAATAATGAATTCGGCTACTAAATGTAACAAAAACAACTCGCGTGTTATTTCGGAGTTCGGACGGAATTGATCTCGAAGGTCAACGTGGTAACCCTCATATTTTCATTCAATCAGATTCGAATTTGGCGGTTAAAATGATTGTAGGAAAAGATACCCCTCTTGGCAAGGTTTAATTTTAGAGCAACTCCAATGGGGGAATCAAATGGAGTATTAAATGCTAAAACTACCATTTTGATACCCAATACTAAAAATTTCTTCTCCAATAGACACATTGTAGTATTTTTTATTTTTTTTTTTATAATTTCATCTCCTAATGGTACAGAAATACACACACTAAAAAAAGTATCAAATATTCCCAGAAAATAATAACCGCAATTTCAACGTGGAAAAAGATTTTTTTTAATAAATTCTTATGGAATAGGGACCAAGTATATCTATTAATTCATGTTTAACGCATTTTAAAAATAAAATAATTTATTTGATACCTCTTATATTATTTTGTATATTATTTTGATACCTTCTTAAAAGTTTTTTACTCCAGCCATAAGCATCAAATAAATTATCAAAGTTTTAATATATGAATAATTATATTTTTAAATAACCCTTGTCAACTCATGATAGGTTGATTGGATAGTCACGATTTTGATACTTCACTTTCTGGGATCCATTTTTGCACCTCCAGGAGGTTGATTATCAAGTTAACTATCAATTTTATGTCTCCATTGGAGTGGAATATTTTAAGTTTTGGAAATCAAAATTGGTAGTCTTATCATTTTATACCCCATTTAATTCCCCCACTGGAGTTCTTCTAATATTTTTAGAAGTACCAAAATATTATTTTAAGTATAAAATGAGGGTTAGATGTTCCATTTTAATGCCTACCATTGGAGTTGCTTCAAATATACGACTCTGTGTTCGAAAACAAATCCAGCAACCGCGCTCACTCATTGCTTCCACGAAGAAAATCAAGTAACGAGTGACATTGCAAAGAAAGATTTAGAATTTCGTTCATAGGAAAATTTTAATCATCTTTTGGAGATTACAGTATTTTCTAGAAATTCAATTTAGCAGAATATAATATGCTTTCTTACTTTTTTGTCGCAAATTGTAAAAAAACATAATTAGTGTATCATTTCCTTGATTTGTTTCAAAGATTTAACGACTGTGTTACATAGATACGGCTAAAGGGAAAAGTCTCCCCGTGTCAGATACGTTTCTGACACGAAACGCGATGATACGCGTATTATACGCTGGTGGGGCGTATCTCTAATATTTAAATAGTTGGACACGGGTATCTATAATTGACACACGTGTCAAAGTAGTAAAAAAAGGCTTTTTCTGAAAGAGCCCAAACCTATTCTACTTCTGCCATTTTTATTTTCCACGTTGTGCCTAGTGCAGTATTATTCTTTTCTCTTTCCAACTATATTATGATTTTAATATTGTAAAAAAGCAAAAGAACTTTTTTAATAATTTACAAATAGACCCCTTTATTTTTAATATTTACACGTATCCCCCACGTTCCCGTGTCCTACTTTTTTTGATTAAAGGTTTCCCCGTGTCCGTGTCTGTGTGTCGCCGTGTCCCCGTTCCCGTGTCTATGTAACATAGTTTAACGAAGCTCTAATTATAATTTTTTCATCGATATATATAAATAAATTTAAAACAAAAATCAATCATTACCAAAATACCTAATTAGTTGAATATGGTAAGTTTGACCTCAAGAAAAATATTATTCTTTGATTGATAAAATAATACGTGATTTATGGATAACATAATATTTTTTCCTTTTTGGAGAAAATAAATAAGATTCTTAAAATCAAAAAAAAAAAATCGAATGCAATAACTATTAATCTCATCTCAAAATCAATTATATATGTAACTAGTATAATAACCCATGATTTTGATAATTCACGACAAGTCTATAAATATCTCAGAATAAGATGGTTTGTTTACAAATTAGAAGAAGAGAGCACCAGAAGAGAAGATCACAAAAAGAAAATGCCGTACGCATGGCCGCGTTATCCCCTTTGCGCAAGCGATCAATGCACTAGTAGAGAATGTTGCGGTTAAAACTGGTACAATACTATATGGCCAAATCTAATTGGTGTAGCTGTTGACGAAGCTAAGGAAATTATTATGAATGATAATCCCCTCGTAAACGTAGTTTTCCTTCCCCAAGGCGGGGAAGCACTTGAGATTTTTGGTTGCAATCGAGTTTGTATTTTTATGGATGAAAACTATCTTGTTCGCAAAGTGCCAGTGGTTGGATAGAAGAAGACACAATTAATAGAATATGGATAAATAAATAAATAAATCAACTCTTATAAGGTTTTAATGGTTGTGTCTAATGTGGTACAAGTAGAGAGTTTGATGTTTGTAATGCAGTTTTTAGCTGTTATTTTCTTATCTTTTGTGTTTATCAGATGTCTTCACTACTCTTGTTATTTTAGTCTTCAAGACAAGACTTTATTGGTGGATAATAATTTTAGAAAAATAACAAAAAATCCTACTGAAAAACTTTTTTATATAATGAAAGCCCCAAAATTGTCCAATAAGTTAGTTTTTAGGGATTATTTGACAAAACCCCCTCATGCATTGTGCAATTAAGATGGGCCCATATTTTTTTTCTCTTTTTAAGAAAAATTCAAAATATTTTTAATCACCATAAATAATACAATTTTATTATGTTAATACAATTATACCATTTACCCTATATCCCACGATCTCTTCTCTTTTTTCTCGCTTGTTTCTTCGCCGCCCCCCACCACTTTCTCTCTGTTGTCTTCTGTCTTCGTCTTTTCCGTCTCGTCTCTTCTCCATCGTTTTTTGCCTACGCCGCTGCAATTTTCAGATCGATTTGGCCGTAAAAGACAGTATCCACAACTCATATATTTCATTCACATCTCTCTCTTCAAAACCAAAATCGTCGTAATGGGCTTCAATCTCGGCAATTTCAACATTCTCTCAATGTTACAAAACTTGATAAAAACGTAACAACTAGTAGAACTTTTTTGGTTAATTATTATCAATTTGTTCTTTTGTATGTTTTATATATTAAGTCCAATTAAGCCATAGGGTTTTTGGATCTGGATTTGTTTATTTTATTTTAAGAAGGGATATGTTGAATTTTATTTAAGTTTTATTGTTTGATTGTTTAAATAATGTATATAATTACATATTAATTTTTTTACAATGTGAAGTTAAATTTGTTTTTTTAAAAAAGAATAAATAATGATAACAGCATTGGAAAAACAACACCTTAATTGAAAAACAATACATTAACTGGCAATTTGTGGAGAAATAATGGACTTTTTTGTTCATTTTTTTTATCGGAGCCTTTAAACTTTTAATTGCATAATTTATTTTCTTCGATAATTGGGACTGTTTATACAAAACTTAGAATTATGTTCTTCAATTCTGAGTATAATTATTTTTCTTCAATTAGGACAGAAGTCACAAGCTTCTTTTGTATGAATACATCAACAACTTTTTGTTGGACTTGGGATTAAGTTTGAAAAAGTAAAACAAAAATCGTATATGTTTATTATTGATCTTCTGTTTATTGTATAGTGGAACTCGTTAATTTCATAGTGGATTTTGATGAGTGTATGGTGGATTTCGTTAAGTATACAAAGTGGATTTTGATAAATTTATGGTGGATTTCGATAAGTATACAGAGTGGTTTTCGATAAATTTATAGTGAATTTTGATAAGTATACAGAGTGGTTTTCATGTTTAAATAGTTGTTTATACAGAGAGGTTTTCATGTTTACACAGTTGTTTATACAGAGTGGTTGTCATTGTTGTTCCCTCATTCATTTATCGTTTCAACAGATTTATGCAATATTAGTAGGTTGGAAATAATTTGTTTATGAAAGTTTCCCAAATTTCGTTCCCACCAATGATGGTGTGACACAAAAGTTTTGATTTTGGAAATCGGTTTTCATTTGCTAATTAATTTTTTTCTTGTTCAGATTGATTTAGTGACCCTCGTCGGCCTTGTTGGTGGTGGTGTACTGGTCCTACACTTTTTCTAGGACATGGTAGTGGTTTATGTTTCAAATAGTGGATTTTTGAACAGTGAATTTACGTTTTTATTTTTTTTATTTTTAGAGTTGTGTGAGTAGTGGATTATGTATGTTTTTAGTTGATTTAAATAAGTTTGTTGTGGATTATGGTAATATTAAAGTGGATTACGTTAAATTTACAATGAATTTTATGGTATTACAGTGATTTTCGATAAATTTGTAGTAGTTTCCGATGAGTATATAGTGGATTTTAATTTTCGAAAACTTGGTGGAAAAAAAATTGAAATAAAAAAAAACAAAACATTAAAATAAAATTGAGCGTTAAAATCATAATTTTTTAAACCTGGTGGAAAAAAATAAAAAAGAATAAAAAAACTGATATAAAATGAAAGCAATATTTTGTTTGAAATTGAAATAAAAAAAAATAATATTTTTCTGGAAAAAAAAATAATAAAAATATCTGAAATGGCGTGCGATTTATGAGGAGTTATTTGGAGAGAGAGTATGAGAAGGGCCTTTATCCTTAAATTTGAATCAAATGGACTTGTGTCAAATATCAATTAATAAAATGGATTTATTATGAAATCAAAATTCAACGAGAGGAGTTTGTGATATAGACTATTCGACAAAAATCCCTTATCACACATGTGTAGTTACAATGAGCCCAAATTTATTTTGTATTTTTAAGGTAAATCCAAAACACCTCTTGTTAATAAAAATAACTAAATATCATTATACCCTTATTTTATTTAAACGTATATTAGGGTTCCCAATCAAACCACAAATCTCTCTTCCGCCTCTCTCTTGTCTTTGATGATTCTTCATCCACTGTAGCAGTACGATAGGCTGAAGATGGTGACTGGGGTTTCATACCCGAGGCATTTGATTCGCATCTCGGTGGAATCGACGTCCGGTATGGCGAGAGGCGAGGCAGTGGTTGGGGTCAGTTTCAGGCGCACACCGCCTACTCGCACCCCACGACGGCAGAGGCCTTGCATCGGCAATAATTGCGTAGTCGAAGAAGGAGCCATGGTGGCTGGTGGCACGGATGATGGACTGCTTGATTTCGGGGTTGCGAAAGGTCGTGCGGCGGGATTTTTTGGGGGGCAGAAATATAGGGTAATTTAAGACAAGGTCTATTTTTTTTTCTAGGGACTAAACTGAACAAAATTAAAAGTTTTATATAAATAACAAAAAAACACTGCTTAAAACAATCGTGGAGGGGGAGAGAAACGAGCGAATAAAAGACTAACGAACTTAAGTTGTTACGTCCAGTTCAACTTAAGCCCGTTAGGGCTTTTATGCGAGACAATATAAATACTTGATTTATAGGTCTTGCACAATGAACACACTCGAAACCCTAACCCTAGCCGCTCCCTCTCTCTCTTGGCCACTCTTTTCGTTTCTTCCGTTTTATTTTAACTACTTCGTGTCTAGTGCAACGTTTTAGTAGATCGAAGTATACGAGGTGAAATCCGAGAGGAGAAAGATCGAAGAATCAAAGAATCGAGTAGCAGCCCTGAGCCGACGACGCACGCGCTCCCACATTGAATAGAATATGTTGTATTACTCAGAAGAGGAGATGTTCGGAACTATAAATTTAAACAAAGAAGGATTTCGATATCTTTATCAAATAGGGGTAAAAATAATTTGCAAGTATAATTCAAATAACTCCCCTAAACTATTAAAATCATTAAAATATCAACCTAAACTATGAAATTCACTAATATCCCCTTGATTGACTTCAATAAAATTAATTGAACGAACAAAAAATCCCTCGTTTTTTATCTCCATATAATAATTTAGTAAATCTTATCTTCTACTATGAAGAAGATCTAAGTCGTCAAAACTTATTTTTATCCAAATAGATAAATAGAGTTTGCTTTGTTTTTAGGGTTCATTATAAATAAGCCCATCATAAATTGTCGCAAACACACCCATGAACTACTAAACGTAACAAAAACCCCCCTACGTTGCAATTCCGTTTATGCTTGTTGACCTAGCCTTTTGACTTTTCCTTTTTAATCACTTTTACTGTTGTTGATTTTGTTTTGACTGTTTTACCGTTCAGTATCGTGTATCGATGTATGTATATAGATGTATGTATGTACATATATATCATTTACGTGTGTGTGTGTGTGTGTGTGCCTGTTTGATTTTTATTTTAATTTAAATAATTAAAATTATTAATGATAAGTAATCACCCAAATTTAAACATAATTTATAAACTAAAAGTTCAGAAAATTTTTTGGATGGAGAGTGGGAGGGTGGTTTCAACGGTGGCGCTGTTTTGGCGGAGAGGTAGGGGGCGAAGAAGCGGAGGAGGACGGTGGTTCTGAAGGGCAGTTTTCAATACTTCAGTTGCATACCCTACATCAAATCCTCAAATCGCAAGTGGCCGGAGTAATTTTGACCATTAATCTTTCAAATTTTGCGAACCCATTAAGTGTTCTTAATCTTGGTGAATTTGTACCTCAAAAAGCTCCGGTTCTTGAAATTGAAGGTAAGAAAAGAAACAGTTTTGACCGTAAAACAACTTAAGTTTCTCTTGATCCTTCTTGGTCTCTCTAATATATGTTTAGATTTTTACAAAGAAGTTTAGAAAGGTTTGTTTATAATGAACTGAAAACAAGAGAGAGAAGGGGTGATGAAGAGCGAAAGACGGTTTTGCTCATAGGGGTTTTGAGGGCAAAAATGTAAATGATTCAATTTGTGCAAAAAAAATTCAAAACTTAACGGTGTATTTCGATTTTACGTTGACCAAAAATGTTAGGGGCTTCTTTGTTACGTTTTGTAGTTTAGGGGGGCGTTTGCGACAAACCGTATAGTTCATGGGTGCAAACTGTATTTTCCCCTAAAATTTAATACACATACGTGTACTATAAAAAGGGAGTGAAAAGTTAGTGCTGGAAGGGGAAAAACATAAAGAATAGGAAAAAAGAAAAAAACAAAATAATTAAAAAAAAACAAAAGTGAAAAGAAAAAATTCAAAGTTAATCGTGTTCACCGAGAAGGGAAAGAAATACAGAAAAAAAAATAATTAAAAAAACGTGTCCTACAAAAAAGGAGAGAAAATTTAGTGTTGGGAGAGAAAAAAAATAGAATAAAAAAAGAAAATTAAAATATTTTAAAATAAAAGATGTGCAAACAAATTGACCGCGTATAGTGGGGAAGGGGAAAAAAAGGAAGAAGAAAAAAAGAAAAAGACAATTAAAAAAAAAGCGAAACGTGTTCTATAAAAAAAGAAGAAAAAATAAATAATTTTTTTTTTGAGTATATTCAAGTCCATTACAATGGGAAACAGATAAATAACTTTCAATGTGCTATAAAAAAAGGAAAAAAATAAAGAAAATAAATATTTCACAACAATATTTAGAAAAAAAAACTTCTTTTAGGGTTTCTGGCAAGCCTTCTTTTCTATATAAAGTTAATCATATGTTATGGTACAACGTAAAAAATACATTTCATGAATCTAAATTAAAGAAAAATTTGTATAAATAAACTTTCAACAAGCATGTGTTATGATTTTACTATAAAAAAACAAAAAAACAAATGGAAAAAATATAAGATGTATCCGAGAAGAAAATATAAAAATAAATAGAAAAATATTGAATAATAGATAAGATTAAATTAATATTCCAATTTCAAGTATCGATATTTTGAACTGAGAGATCATAAAATACGATTAACGCGAGAGGATAAAAAAAACCAAATTGTTTTAAAAAAAACATTTATGGAAAGAAATTAAAGAAAATGAAAATTATCAATCATTAGAAAATTTAATGTGAAAGTGCATGAAATAATATATTAAAATATATATTTTAATTATTTTGTTTTGGTATTATAATCTAATTAGTGATTCAAGTTTTAAAATAATTTTATTGAATCGTCCATATTAACAAATAATTAGGACGTGAACTTTTGTAGTGTTGATTTATTGAATTTAATTTCTATTCATGTGTTAAATACAATATATAAGTTTTAATTGATTACTCATTAATTTGTATACCGACTAAAATCATACATATCAAGTATATTTAAAATAATACTAATCACGTATTTTTAGTTAACTTATTTTCCTATTATTAAAAATTTAATTATATGTATTATATGTAGCAAAAAAAATTCAATTTCAATTTTGGCCCCAAAATAGTGTTTTCCGTTACTTGCAAACGGTCATGTAACGGCGGGGACCGAAAATGTTTAAAATTGAACCTTGAAGGTGAACTTTGTTTACTTTAAATAACTACACAAACCTACTCGCTCAAAATGACATGCACAAACGTACACGTACAAAACCATGCGCAAAGTGCATTTGCAACAACGTTAATGAAAATACAAAGTACAATTCTAAGACTTTAATACGCATCAACAATCATGTGCAAAAACACTAGATCAAAAAGATATTGTGGAATGTATAAATAACACTCAATACTTTTTACCTTTTCGTGGATTTTTGTTAGATTAATTTATATTTCTGTTTTAATTGGTTGATTTTGTTTTTAATACGTGCAAATCGAAAATGATGTGTCCATGAAGCAAAAACGATCAAATAGTAAGAAAAGAGTTGCAATTAAGAAAATAAAATAAAATTAAAAGAAGGAATCCCGCAACATCTTCGGTAGTGTCCATTAAGTTGTGCATATCTCTCTCATCGGGACTCCAAATCACCTGGTTTCGGAGGAATTGGAAAGCTATTTCAATTATTTCCAAATTCGGACAACAACATGGCCAAAAGAGGATACTAAACATGTTGGGGATATGGCACGTGTACGCAACGAAAAACAATTAATTTTATTTTATTTATATAAACTAATTATATAAACAAACACGTGCACATTAATTACAATTATTCGCGTACCTTTTTGCTTCCAGTCATCGACAAACATGCTCGCATATATAATTAATTTAAATAACATAAGTCATCATAGCATGCTTGAGAAATTAAATCAAATAATATACATGCTCCAAGAACGATTCACATAAACACATAATTGATCATATAGATTCATGTGATTCAATAATAAATTAACATACATTAATCTGAATTAATTTAAATTAATTAATATATATATTAATTCGGAAAAATGAACTTTTACCCTTGAAGTGTGAATCGAACGAAGACTCGAAAAGATGGCTAGCTGCTCTTCCCACTCCTACTGATCCGACCTATTTTCTGATCCGAAATTACAAGCCTGCTCCGAGAATATATCTCCATTACTATTTACTGTATGGACAATTCAATCTTGGAGATTGTGGACCCGTGGGTTCTGAAGCTTCTTTCAAAATTTCACGTCCATCCGATTAGTGGTTGATTTTCTCGATGGACTGCGCAGAAAATCCGAGAGCAGTTTTTCAGAATTGCCTTCCCACATCACTGGCTTGTGGCGGCACATGGAGGCGCGTGAAGGCGAACTTGGTACCATCGTTGGCGGCAGACGAATCTTCCTCCTCTGTTTTACCTCTTATATTCAATCCACTATCCACGCAGCACTAGATATGTGATAGGCTAAGTACAACGTAGAAGAATGAGGGGTAAAGGAAGATGCCGATGCGGCGGCGACTGGCGGAGGCAGGGTTTCGGTTGCAAGGTGGACGGCTGATGGAGGGAGACAGGCTAGGGTTTCAAGCTTGTGATGTGTTTTTTTGTGTGTCTTTCCCAAGATATATAAATCCTATTTATATGCTCCTTGATAAATACCTAACAAGCCTAAGTTAGGTTAGGCTCAACATCATAAGCCCACTCTCTTCCTCGCCTCGTTTCTAGCAAACGAATGCTCGCAAAAATATAACAATTATATTTTGATGAAGAGCGCAAATTTCACGTCAATACGAGTACAAGTTTGCAATTTTCAAATTTTTGAAATTGGAAATCTTAGTTTAGGACTTGCCAAATCAGGAATTTTACCAATATAGAAAGTTCACTAAATTTCCATCGGATTCTTTTCCTCTATTTATTCTCATCCGTAATTAAAATTACGAATGTTGGACTCAATCACATTGAATTCCAATGAGACTAAGAGGAACTAATTAATCTTAGCTTGTTTCATTTAGGGATCTCAAGTACACGAGCAGTGCAACCCTCGATGGTTCAGCTGTATGCTAGCCGTGCGACCCTCTGATTTCATTTTGTTAGCCGCTCTATTATGGTTTTTGTACAATGTAATTTTGTAAAAAATAAATATATATATATATATATATATATATATATATATATATATATATATATATATATATATATATATATATATATATCAGTTACAACATTTAATATGCCCAATTATTGTGATTTTGCTTGGTTATGTTGTTGTTTGAATTTATTTATTTTGGGCAACTGCTTTATACAGTACACAGTGGCATTCACTCACAATGTTATTCCGTCAGTATTTTGTTTTATTAATGTTTCTTTGTTAGAATTCACACTGGTTTTCGATGGAAATCGATTTTTTTACTGTTTTTGTTAACTTTTGTAGTCGTTTTATTTTTTCAGTACAAACACTTTACAGTGAATTATGTTTATTTAATAGTGGATTATTTTTTAATAGTGGATTTGCATTTATTTCATAGTGAATTATGTCAATTGCGTAGCATATTACCTTTTTCGTAGTGGGTTATGTTAATGATATAGTGTAGTGGTTACGTTAATTTTATTTTTGGACTACGTTAATTTCAGAGTGGATTTCGAAATATTTATAGTGGATTTCGAGTTAATTTCAGAGTGGATTTCGATAAATTTATAGTGGATTTCGAGTTAATTTCAGCGTGTATTGCAATAAATTTATAGTGGATTTCGATAAACTTGTAGTGGATTTCGATAAATATGTAGTGGATTTCAATATATGTAGCGGATTTTGATATATATTTAGTGGATTTCAATAATACCTAGCAGATTTCGATAATATGTAGCAGATTTCAATTTGATCAAAACATTTTTATATTAAAAATAAATGGGAAAAAAACCATTAAAAAAATCGAAATGAAGAAAAACAAACCATTAAAAATAAATAAATAAATAAAACCATTTTTAAAAAAATAAAAATGTAGAACATGAAAAATATAAATAAGAAAAAAATAATTCAAAATAAAAATTCGAAGCCAGTGGCATACTAAAAAATGTAGAAAAAATTGAAAAGGAAAAAGAAAAAGTCAAAATTTGTATTTTTTTTTTTTTGTTCAAAATTGATGAAATCGAAGTTAGATTGGATTACAATTATGAATTGGGTTTAAAGGGTTGGGGGTAATTTTGTCATATATATTAAATTATCCATTATTTATAATATATATTAAAGAGATGAGCTTATTGGTGAAAGATATATAACATCTAAACCTAGAATAATAAAGAGGTTGGTGGAGTACCACCATAATAAAAAGGCTATCTACCCGTATCTCTTCCCTCAATCAAAATGTGCACAAGTCCAGTTGGTATACGGAAAGTCTGCTAGAAATTGGTAATCCTTGTCCCTCCAGTTGCCATAGATTCCCTTATATGCACATCAAACACAATTTTTGTAGGAGCATACTCACAAGCATTTAACAGATGGGTCATCTTCTTTCGAAAACCAGATGCACAGCCTCTACATTTACTTGACAAGTTTAATTGCAAGTGATACAAGCAATATATATGAAGACAATCAGGGAATGTATTCTTCACCCTATCCAAAATACCACGTCGAAACATCATCGTATATGCATCAACGTCAAGGTTGTAAACGTTATCCGTATTGCTGCGGCCAAGTTCTTCAAAATAGGATAGTGAATATGAGTACAAACTAGTATCATCGCCAAATACATGTTACTTCCATGTCGTGACAGACCTCCAAGCCACATAATAGGTAATGTGACTTCATAATTCAGCTTCATTTCCACGATGACATCATTATCTACTATGTTTGGCTAAGCTCGTACAACATTAACTATCATACCAGCAATAATATCAGACATCATTATATTTGGCATTGACGACCCAAAAGAACATCCACAA